>NC_138055.1:75429263-75846524 GCF_964194185.1 Rhinolophus hipposideros
CTTTCAGTTTGGCTTTGTTTTATTTCATGAAACATATCAGACATCCATGCTCTCTTATCAGGTACTTTGTGTTTGCTGTTTCTCTGCCTAAAACATTTTTTTTCAGATGCCCACATGCCCACCCCATTTCACCTCTCTGTTATGTTTTTACTCAAATCTACCTTTCTACATGACTTTCCCTGGTGACCTCTTGCACTAAATATCCTCTTCCCAGCTTTATTTTTCCTCCTTAGCATTTGTCCATATTTAGTGTACCATTTATTTTATATAGTTATCTTGTTTACTGTCTCTCTGTCAAGAAAAACAATATAAGGTCTATGATGAAAGAAGTTTTTTTTTTATTCTGTGGTGTTCATTGCTATACTGTCAGTGTCTAGAAGATAGACACATAATAGATGTACATACATTTTTGTTGAATGAATAAATGAACCCTGATTAAAATAGTAGTCTTTAACAGTATGTTTGTAAGTAACAACGCCTCAGACAAATGGGAATCTGGGTATCTGATCTAGGTAGGTTTGTCAAAGTAATGATTCGATTAACATCAAAAGAAGAGACATTATCTTCCTTTGTACATGGAAGTAAAATAGTAATTTAAATGATCACCTGAGTTATTCTAAAATGAGGTGCCTCTGACAGTAAGGCTTTGATGGGCTGAATCATAGCTACAATAGACCATTTTAAATGGCACCAAGAATGTAAGGACAATGAGGTAAGCTGGATGCCTTGAACAGCACTAAAGAATTAAAGAAAGAAAATGAAAAGTTTAAGGTTTGAAGTTTTTTAGGTCAAGGCTCAGAGAACCCAGAAATTTCTATAGCTGCCCATAATAGCCCCTTATTGAGGTCCCAAGACATAACAGAAAGAAGATAAAGAGCCTGATCTAGGAGAGGTCACTGAATTACAATGTCTGATGAATCACAGCCTTACCAGGTACCCTGTGTGGAGATTGTGGAACCACTCTAAAAATAAAAGGTATTACAAGAACTAGAAAAAGAACATTTGGAAAGATTCACATGAGTCTGAATTAATCTTATTCTCGAAATCCCAAGGTCCCCATACTTCTCTGATAAGCTCTATGCTGTTTGTCTTGATGACCATCACTTAAAACATTTATCTTAGAAAATAAAACTTCTGCTCTCCAAGTCCCCCCCTAAACACCCTTCCTTGTCTGCAGACTAGGAAGACTAGAACACCAAGGGATATATTACAAAGTCTAACCTAAGAAGAAAGTCTTCTAATCAAAAGACTTGTATGACTTTGCCAATTTATAATCTCAGAAATCTGGAGATATATGTAGAAATAGATGCTAAATAGTACTGGGACAGGAAAGAAAAAAACAAAAATATTGATCTGGGTAAATTAATCATTGTGACTGTATCAGAGAATCTGGATTTAACTTTGATATTAAGCAACTGGGAGTGGTTGCAACTGTTTTTTGTTGGCTAACTAAAATAGAAACTCAGTGGTCTGAAATAAGACCATTTTTAGAATAAGTGAAGGCAAGAATCCAGAAATTCCTTGGGCATAAGGTAGAAGATGAAAACTAAAGATTTATGGAGTTAAAATTGGAGAATTTTGCCTACCTGTAAATATTTCTTTTAGATGAAAGTGTGACACTATCTTCGCTCAGCCCCGGAGAAATGTATTAGTAGGAAGAGAGCTCTGAACCTACAAAATCCCCATAATGTCAGTTCATTATAGACAAGGGATGAAAAGGGAGAGATGCTGGTACTAAACGAACTCCATGCTTTTCCTGTGGATGACAGATCCTGCAGCAGCAGAGGCTAAGTAATCACCTGAGATAACATGAGTGTGGTAACTGTAGCAGGAAGAATAGTTTGATCCATTGGGATCTCTGCTAATGGTAAATGATCACAGAATCTCAGACAGGTCAGAAAGGCCCAGGTTGTATTAATAATAGTAATATGAAAAACTCTGTCTTGAGGACTGACTCCTGACTTGAGTCACCTGATAAAGTGTCTTGTCCTTCTCCAAATCTTACACCTGTGTCACTTTAAAGTTGGAGATTTTTTTTTTTTTAATGAAGGTGACACTGGATATGATTGAGAAAAAAACCCTTTGCTAGCAGGTAGCTAATTTAAATTATATCATATCTTATATGATATCATATGTATCGGCCACCACAAGTAATTTTTAGTAGCTGCTGTCATGCAGGGACTTAGCTCCTGCTTCCGGTACCAGAACGCAGGATATGGTGAGGCCAAAAAGGAACACCCACGGAGCCATAGATAGTGGAATCATACCACTATAGTCTCGCTGGCAGCTGGGTTGGAGACACAGGAAGCAGGAGCCACACGATCCACAATTTGCCATCTGCTTCTCTGCCAACAAACCAACACAGCCACGGCAGTTATATCAGTGGCTAATGGCTAATCAGTACAGCTGATGGCCAACTAGTCACAGCTGATGACCATCTACTATCAGAGCCAGCACTTTTCCATGTGAGGTTGAGAGCCTGGACACTGCTCCCTGGGACTCTGTCCCCGCAGCTGCTAACTCTACCCATCTGTGATGATTTTGAAGATAGCCCGATATTTCTTCGACACTCCTGACATTAAGAGGCGGGATCTATGTTCCCTGCCCTTGACTCTGGATTGGCCTGTGAGTATTTTGACCAATACCATGGGTGGAAGTTATATTTTGTGAGTTTGGAGCCTAGGTCCTAAAAGGCAATGACGTTTCTAGCTAGCTTACTTGCTTTCAGACCCCTGGGCCACTGTATAAAAGTCTTACTACTTTGAGACTATTGTGTCCGAGAGAGGACACATGGAGGTTCACATTCTAATTATTTTACTACATTTCACAATAACCTATGCTCCTTGGGTTGTTTACTTCTATTGTACCTGAACAGTAGATACATAATGGCTTACTACCGAGCATCTTCTCCCAACTCTGCATTCAGTGACATCATGTTGGTAGCTTCAAATCAGCTACAGTGTGGGGAGGAAGGGCATTTACATCATGCAAGTTGGCACATACTATAGATCAGTGGTTTTTTTCTTGATAAAAAAATAATTTATTATACCAGCACATCAGTATTGCTAGCCATCAAGTCATCCCAGCTGAGTCCAAACATTATGGAAGCGAGAAGGCTCATCACGACTGTGCCCTGACCCATAAAATCAGCCAGTGTAATAAAACGTTGTTTTATTAAACTTTGGGGTGGTTTGTTATGAAGCAATAGATAATCAGAAAATATTCCCTAAAAGGACCTGAAACCATTTAGCAGGTAATAATACTGAGGAAAAGAGAATACCAAAATTTCTTGATGCTAGCTCTGAGCTAGGACTAGCACTTTGGTACCCACTATTGCAGAGTTTTTCAAAATCTGGTAGAAAAAATGACTCACCTTGTGAATACTAGCCTATTTCTCTAGCTGCCACAGCATTTGCTCAATGGGTGTAAAAAAGTGACCATGGCTTCAGGGATAGGAGTTAACCTGATAAAGAGGGCTTTTCACCACTAAGGTTGATATGGTTACCACCATAGCTGAATGGCCAAGTTACTAGTGGCAGCCATCAACCTTGAAACTCTGAAGTGACAAAGCACACCCAGAGACCAGCTATTCACCATGAAGCAAGCAGACTACATCAAATCTCTTCCATCAGGGAGGAGGCAGCTTTTTCTGGATATGGATTTTCCTTCTCCAATGGCTATGCTTCTATCAACAACACTGTCTTACTAGATTTTTTGCTTACAAGGAGTTATGTAATTGACTGATGATCCCAGTTTCACATCAGGCAGAAGCAAATGATCCTATAGAATGGTTAAATGACCCAAGGAAGGGTATTTTAATTCAAGCTGGGCGATAACACATTGCTAGGTTGGGAATGCTACCTCCAGGAATTAGTATATATTCAGAAATACTGATAGTAGAAACTTTATAGTTTCTTTCTTAGAATACAGATAGGTCCATCTACATAGGTCCAGGAATTCAAGATTTAGAATTGGAATTTATAATTGTCAACAGGACTTTGTGACCTGTTGGAGAAAAGAGGATTTTTTGTTTTTGTATGATACACATAATATATATTAAATTATCTTCCCTTCTTTCTTGTTACATTTATAACCTTTTATTCTATTTCATATTGGGTATATTGGTTCTGATGAACAAGTAAAGTAGTCCATAGGGTACAGAATGTTAAGCTAGGATTATGATTTAATGAGAACCCTAGACATGTAGCACAATACAGTAACTAGTGATTGTGGACCTTATTTTTTTTTTAAGAAACTGTGATTTTATTTTTGTCTAAGAAGTTGTATAGTTGTATTGTTGGGTAGATACATATTGTCAGTATTACTATTGTTTAGAGTTTTAATATGGAAAGGGGTATGATAACAGTTGGACTGTAATGTAGACTTGACATTTGTGGTTGTCCCAAATGTTTTGAACATACCATCCATATTTAATATCTTCCCACATTCGGAATGCTATCTTTCCAATAATATAGTGTCAAAAACTTTTCTCAGGCATGTTTACCACTAGGTGGCAGATATGTGACTTAAGAGTCAGCCAACCAGAGCCACACACACAGGATAGATTCTGAGGGAGTCAGATGAGGAAACACAGCAGGCAGGGAGCGTCCATTTTGCTCGCACAGGAAGTAGCAGAGACTACTGTGTGTTTCTGGGGCTGGGCATGTGAAAAAAACTTACAAGTCCAAGAAATGTGGTCCTAGAAATTGTGCCTGGAAGCTTAGTTTAGAGATTTCTTATATACCTTAATTAATATCTTCTTGGTTAAAACAGCTAAGCTGTACTGTTTTGTGCCATTAGGAGCTCTCATCTATATAATATGTTTTTATTAATGTAAACCAGACTCCTTAAAGGCTTAACAATTTAACTAATCCTGAATACTCTTCGATACCTAGAAAAATATTCTATATAATACATGCTTACTACTTGATTTGAACTAATGATAAATGCAAATTATCTAGCCTAGAGAACATGGCCCGGAATGTTCTACCCTAGCATGTATCTATGGCTTTTAAGCTTACAAATTAAAATAAATTTAAAATAAAGAAGAATTCATCTAAGCTACCACTAACAATCCAATTGTACACTTTTGCTGGGAGCCACACTTTCATCTAATATTTAATAAAGCTTGCAGAGGCGCTCTCTTTGGTATACTCAAAAAAATTGCAGGAATCATATAAATGGCCATTAATACTCTGTTGGAATTCACTTTAAACAAACACAGCCTATATATGCATATATATGCATAGCATAGATGCATATACACATGTTGCATCATTGGGAACTTTTGAACTAACTTTCTAAAATTATGTATCTTCCTATTAGAGATGAATTCAATATAACCTTTTACATAATTATTTTCAATCACAATGGCATTCAAGTGGAAACACATTCTTCCCCGTAGACTAATTCTGCTGATGTGGTGTGATCACGTAACACAACGTGAATATCAGAAAATGAAAACATCAGAAAATGAAAACATCAGAAAATGAAAACCTTCAAACTAGTTGCTTTTGTGCTCAGTCCTCCCAATATCCTTTACTCTCCAATACTGTTTACGATAGCCTTGTTTCTTATGTACATGTCTGAGTCCTACATTGAAACAGCTATTGGGAGGGCACATGTCCTAGCTTATTCTCTCTTGTATTCATTATATTCCATCATAACATGTCCTTAAATATGTATCCATGCACCCATGTATGCATACACATGTACCTTTACCTGCTTTCAACTGCTAGGGTCTTACTTTTCCTCAACTGGATTGTATGTTCTACTCATTGAGGAAGTATGTCTGGGGGAGCTTATTAACGTGTATAGACATGTTTGTCAAGAATAGGAAGCTTTTCTTTAGTAATGCCAGGTGTCTGATTGTATAGGAACACTTAACATAATTCCTTTAGCTCACAATAAAAGGACATGGTAAGAAATGTTTCAAATTATGTCTTTGATTTGAATTAAGGGCAATTAATTCTTTTAGTTTATGACCAGTGAGGTGAAATTACAGCTTAATTATTTCTAACTGACATTATGACTGGCTCTTGAAATCATAACTTGTTTTTCGAAGTCATGTAATAGTTTACATTCTAAAAAACTGTCAATAACCATCCTTTGAGATGGTCAGCCACAAGAACAGTTGAAACAGTTCCAAAACAAGAAAAATTATTTACTCTGATAATAAAAGATAGTAGCTATGTTAACCTTTCCGGTTTTCCTTTACGCTTACATTAATTCAGATAATGCTGAAAAAAACACAAACAAATACAAAAACATGGTAAGTCTTAGGAGTAAATTTGAGTATGTTGAAATAACAACAGGAATAAGTTATTTTCTATAAGTATAATTTGTCTAAGTATGGTCAGAGAAATTTTAGGAATGACTAGTTTTGTTTAATCACTTTTTCTGTATTTTATTAGTGTGGAAATATTAAACAACAAAGCTTGTTTAAATGTTTCTGTAAATATCCACAATAATTTTTGAAATTTCAATTTTTGCACAATCAAGACTATGTTAGGGTTATTTTATTTGGATTTCTCAACTTAATTATTGAGGCAGCTGGATTTAAGAACACCTACAATTGTTATTTTGATTTATTTCACTCACCAATGAAAAGTGTTTCTGTGGTGACAAAGTGATAAATGGCCACAACTTACAGCTCTGACATCACAATACCTAGTACATTACTTTCCACACAATTACACAAACAATGCAAAAGAAATTACTGTACAGATTAGGAGTGAATTACAAAAAACTGAACAAACTCTGCTCTTCCCTAAAAACACAATTCTTTATATCATATCTGATTTGTGAATGACACAGGAATATGATTTCTTAAATACATAGCCTGTAATTAAGCTGAGAAGTAGATTCCCTGGGCATGTCACTTCTAAATTATGTGGCCTGGGGCGAGTTACTGTGTTAGTTTTCCCATCAGTTAAATGGGGATAATGGGATTGCCACAAGGATAAAGGGATTGAAACATGTGAAGGATTTAGAAAAACTTGATTATTTTTGGCTATTATATGATTATCATCATTATTATTTGAGATATTAGATAAATTTCATTCATTCAACTCCAGTTGAAACTTCTATTTTCTATTTTCAAGAAGGTATAATTCATTCAAAATATGGTACAGAAGGGCACTTTCTGACCTATTGTTTATGATGACACTCAAAATTAACACAAATAACCCTACTCACTTATGAGTTCTCTTTGTGGACTGTCTTTTTTGTATTATTTACATAAACCTATGAGCATATGTTAACTACTCAACATGCAAAGAGAGAGTCACAAGTTTATGAGAACCCTGGAAATTAAGACATGCCATTCTACTTTAAAATCTCTCACAATCTAACACCAATCAAATTTTCTTCAGGTGTGACAAGGAAATATTAGGTTGTTGCTTTCTCTCCCTAACCATTAAGTAAATGTTTATAACAAAAAGAGAAACAACATTTAGAAGGAGAAACTATTGTGTAAAATCTATAAAAACTGTTATACTTAGCAACATTCAATAGGGTATTTTGGGGAAAGAGAGAAGATATGTCTGATTTTAAGCCCTGGATATTGTTTGGGTGGTGGGGGAGGTGAGAGATGGTTATGTAACTTAGGAAGTTGTCACACAATCAATACTTTGCACAAGGAAGGTTTCATAAATCTGTCTCCTGTTGACATGACCAACAACAAAAGTCCTCCACATCACTGCTTTGAAGGAAAGTAGAAAATGTTTTCCAAGTGTGATGGACGGAAAAGGAGAAGGGGATTAAGAAGTACAAACCACCAGTTATAAAAATAGTCACAGGGATATAAAGTGGAGCATAGGGAATATAATCAATAATACTGTAATAACTGTATGGTGTCAGATGGGTGCTAGACTTATTGTGGTGATCACTTCATAAGTTATATAAATGTCTACTCATTATGTTGTACACCTGAAACTGACATAATATTGCATATCACTTAGAATTAAAATGAAAGTAAAAACAAAGAAAAATGTTTTCCAGCTTTATATCATGTTTTCATAATAACTATTATTCATGTTTAAATTCAATGACTTCAATTTCTGTTATCCGAATGGAACTTAATATTTTTATTTTGCTCACTGATTCCTGAATAGGTATTTCAAGTATAGCTTGCCTTAGTTCCTTTATTACTCAACGTCTCTTTGCATATGCAATAGCCACGGGTACTTCTGGGCCTCATAGGGTGTGATATGATAAAAACGGTGTGGATGCTGTCCCCCAAATCTCCTAGATATCTGATATTAGTCACAAGCAAGAGGAAATGACATACTCCATACTGCAGAGGTCTGCTCTTAGGCAATGTCTTCTTTAAGCTGTAGTAAACCTTGGGGTTTTTCCATGGATCTCACTTGAATAATTGTGCCGATGGCCTTACAGTGAAGGGCACAGGCTCTGGAGTTATTCTGCCGTAATTTCCCAATCCCTTCTCTGCTATGTATATGCTGTGTGACTGCTGGCAAGTTATCTGCTCTTTTCTGAGCTCAGGTGCCTCATGAGTAACATGGGGACAATCATAACATCTCCCTTATAGGGCTGCAGAAAAGAGTTAGAGTTGTAGAAAGAAAGGTTGTGGAAAAGAGAAATGCATGCACAGCTAATAAAACAGTTTCTATTCCTTTTACATATGAGAAATGGAAGCTATCTGGAGGTTTGTATCTCCCTCCATTTTCAGCTTCCTGCTTCTACTTTTACATTTGTTTACACTAGGCTAGGGGGACTTTGGCCAAAAGCATTAAAATAGTGAAACAAGGAAGAATAAATCTCATAGCATAAACAAACTTTAAATTTACATACACACACACAACAACAACAACAACAAAACAACAGTGTAATTTAAAAATCAAGCGTGGGAAACATACATAGAAGGAGAAAGAAACATAAACAAAATAATCTGATATCTGATAACATGACCTAAACTGCTCTTAATATGACTATTTGGGGCAGTCCATGTGACTGGTTCATCAGTCTCAATGAAAAACAATTCCTTGTAGGTACACTGTGTGAACTCTCTTTACCATAAAAATTATCCTGATGAATACGAAGATAAATCAAGTTTGATCATATAACCATTGTTCATGGAATGGCATCTCTCATTAGATGCCATAGCTCACTGTTTGTGGTGCTGCCATTTTTATATTACTTTCTAAGACCAAGCATGAAATGAATACATTATTAAATGATACCTTTTCTCTGCATTAATCTGTCAGAGCTCTAACACTTTAAATATTTTTCACCTACTTCATGTTTTATCTATATCCACCCAAAAGTGGATTTTTTTCTATGTTCTTTTAGTAGAGAAACTATTCTCATTTATGGGTAATATAGGGATTTATATATTTTATGAAATTTAGTGACTTTTTCTTTGGAACTAGAAAATACAGCATCTTTGATCAAATTCTGAACTTTACTGTTACATGTCATGAGACTGAAACCAAATATCTGTTTCAGAATATCAGAACTGAAAGTTTCCACAACAATCTTTTAAAATCGAAAAGGCCTCTTTTAACAAGGATGGTTCTGTTCCAGTGGTTATACATTTTAACATTTTCTTTTCTTTTTTAAATAAATATCTTGCTGGGGTGGGGTGGGGTGAAGTGAGGACCAATGGGACGCCATTCCCTTATGCTTTTATATTTTTAATTGAAATGTATGCTCTCCTTTCAAACCTCTCCTCCATTGCCTGCCTCCAGCCTCTGAGGTATCGGTCCCCTACTGCAATACAACAGCTTGAAAGTTTGAAATTCTCTATTGAAATCCAGCCCTTCCTTTTAAAGTTGAGAAAAGCACAGGCCAAAAGGAGTAAAAACATTTTCTAAGTCAACATGGTGATTTAGTAACAAAGACTATAATTTAGGTTTCCTGTCTTCCTGTTTTCAGTTTAGTAATATAGTCGCCTGTACTTTAAGTAACAGACTATTCATGGTGTCTGCTTAAAGTCTTCCTGAAGTTTTCAAATGTCTGTATTTTTTATGCATATATAAGAGATAAGGCACTGAGCAATATATGGAACTAATTCCAAGCAGAGGTAGTTTTATACTTACTCTTGTATTGTTTCTTTCAGCTTTAAGTTCAGAAATTTCTTCTTCCTTTTCTAGAAGTTGTTCCCTACAGGCATTTAATTCTTTTGTCAGTGCGGCAAATTCCTGAAAGGGGAATACAAATATTTGAAGGCATATTACAGATGTAAAAAATGTATTCCAGCAGTCATAATTAAAAATATAAACTTTTGAATGGAAAAAATGACTCATTTGACTGACTAATATATATACATTGCTGTTTTTAAATTAACTTGATTCAGAAAATGCTAATCCATGCTATTTAACATACGTATTACATTATAACACACTGCTTAGATAAATGTATAAAATATATTTAAAAATGTATCAGACACAGCATATTCAACTTAACATTAGTATGACAAGATATTAATAATGTAAAATGATTTAAATTTGGCTAATTTTGTGAACAACTCCAAAAATCTTACACTTTTATTCCTATAGAGCAATGTCACAATTGATTATAATAATGTGTTTCCCGAAAATAAGACCAAGCAGGACAATCAGCTCTAATGCATCTTTTGGAGCCAAAATTAATATAGGACCCAGTCTTATTTTACTATAATATAAGACTGGGTATAATATGACATAGTATAATATAACATAATATAATATAATTAATATAATATAATATAATATAATATAATATAATATAATATAATAAATACTGGGTATAATATAATATAATACCAGGACTTATATTTATTTTTGCTCTAAAAGATGCATTAGAGCTGATTGTCCAGCTAGGTTTCATTTTCAGGAAAACACAGTAGATCATTAAAAAATATATGTATATACCATAAATTCCAACTGAAAAAAAATCCTGCTAAATATTCTATTTAGATATTAAGAAGTTCATTTATTTGTTAACAAGATTATGAAGAATGTACCAGTCGCTTACAAAACAATATGTGTATCTAAGACCTGATAGCATCATCCAAGAGTCTCATACTAATTCATGGATTGCTTTCCCTCTGAAATGTAAGCTCTGTGTGAAACGGGACTTTGACTTCACTGGTACATTCCCAATATGTAAAACACAGCAGGTGCTCAATTAGTATTAATTTTCAGTAAATGAGAATGAGTCATGATGTTATGAAAAAAAAATTGGGAATTTTGGAGTAATCCTCTATGTGACAAATGCCACTTCAGAGAAATCTTCCATGGCTTCCTTCCTCAAAATGGGATCAGAGATTCTATGAGATGGGTATTTTTTACCACTAGGCAGAGAGTTTAGACACAGGAAAAATTACTTCAAAAGAAGACAAAGAAATCTGTTTCAACAGTTCTGCTACTCCTTGTTATAAGCAAATATTATTTCAAAATAATTTTCAAAAATAGTAAACATCCATAGTATCATTAATCATTTAGAGTGGTTCTTAGTAATAAAACTGATGCTTGTCAAATGTTTAAGTATTTGGGACAACTTCTCTGCAGGCTGAGAAGGCGTCAGAAGATCAAACAGAAAAACAAAAATGGGGGAGACAGGTTGGTTAACCTAATCTCCACAAAGGCAAATTTAGTATAAAGTAAATAAATATGATGACTATGCAAAGATGGGGAAGGTTGAAGGTTTATATTTTTGTTTGCTTCAAACCACTTATTTTGCTGAGTTCCCTGAATGGCTTCAGTCCCAGTGGGTACTTGAAAGTCCTCAGAGTAGACTTGGAATTTAGAATCAAGATGAAAGAGTCCATTGTTACATTTGGGCTGGCATGGCAGATAAATGGTTTCTGCCCTAATTGCTGCCTGCTTAAATGCTATTGACATTCTGTGGGTATATCATTAAAGTGGAGAATTGAAATAAACAATAAGTAGAAAACAATAAACATTTTGTTAAAAATGGAACTTTATATAAACTATATAGTTTTGATGGAGAAAAGAAGAAAGTTACAGTGACTCTGCCTTGTATATTAACATATAGGCATTTAAAAGTAATCCTATATTCATGAATATTATAAGATAAAACATAAATCTTTATATTTAACCATACCAATTTTAAAAACATATGTGGGTCGATCTTTCTAGAGATTTAGCTTGCTATCTACAGAAAGATAAAAGATCAAAGAAAATACTTCAGAGTTTTAACACTAGATAGTTCCAGGTGGTGGAATAACAAGTGAATTTTGTTTTTGGCTTCCTCCTATGTATTTTTATTATCAAACTCTCCACAATGGAGAAACATGCTTTGGTGCTTAGAGAATAAGACAAAATATAACTCTATAAGTTCGCTGAAGCAATCATGTACTCAAAACTGAGGAAAAAAAATAGTCAAGACGTTATTGGTGACAGATGACTGCATTTTTTAATTTATTATCATGTCACTGATTCTGAGAAAGCTATTTAGTGACTCCATGTAGTAAGATTAGTCTTATCATTTATTGACTTAGTAAATTTCAGGCACTACCTTCACATTCATTACCTCATCTTACTCTCTAAATAATAAGTGAGGGAGTCTCATTCCCATTTTATGGCCGAGGAAACTGAATTACTAAGAATTAAGTCCAAGTTCATGAAGCTTGCCACCCACAGACAGTGAGTGAGGCTGTGAACATTGTTCTCCAGCCTGCTTTTCTAGTGCTTCTCCACTAGACCATTTCATCCCCAGCTACTCATCAGGTTGATATGATTCAGATTTGGAGAGCATTTAGCAGTACTCTTTCTAAATTTGGAGAATTAGATAACCATTACTGACAATTACTTTGCATGATCCTTCTTAATTAGTCCAAAGGCAGAGTGGGAAACTAAAGGCCCAAGGCCCGGTATGCCTTCCATGCAGAGTAACAAGTATTAGACAAGCACATGCTGCATATCTGGGACTGCAACAGAGGCAGATACCTTGTACGCAGTTAATTATCAAATGTTTTAATATGTTTCCTCTGATATTTCTCTCTTCTGTACATACCTCTTCATCCTTACTGTCAACAATTGAGTTTTATATAATTTTCTTCAGATAATAGTAACAGCAAATATAATTAATATTGGTGAGTCCTTACCATATGCCAGGTACTCTGCCAAGAAATTTGTACTATCTCATTAATCCTAATAAAACCGTGTAAAAAATTCTAAGATCTCACTAAACAAAACTACTCTTTCCATACAATCCAGCAATATCACTCTTTGGTATTCTCAAAGCTGTTGAGAACTGTCCACACAGAAACCCGCACAAGGATGGTTATAGCAGCTTTATTTATAATTGTTAAAACTTAGTAGCAACCAAGGTGCCCTTCAGTAAGTGAATGGATAAGTAAATTGTGCTACGTTCAGACAATGGAATATTATTAGTGCTACAAAGAAATGAGCTCTCAAGCCAGAAAACAAAACAGAACAAAACAACAACAACAAAAAACACACACACACACAAATGGAGGAATTTTAAATGCATGTTACTAAGTGAAAGGAACCAATCTGAAAAAGGCTACATTCTGTGTATTTCCAACTATGTGACATTCTGGAAAAAGTCAAAACTATAAAAAGATCAATGATTGCCAGGAGTGTTGTGTGTGTGGTGGGGGAGAGATTAGTAGACCAAGCACAGAAGATTTTTAGGACAGTAAAGAAACTGTACAATATTATTATGACAGATACATGTCATTAAACATTTTTCAAAACCCATGGGATGTATAACACCAAGAGTCAACCATAATGTAAATTATGGACTTTGGGTGATGATGTGTCAATACAGATTCGTCAGTTGTAAGAAATGGACCACTCCGATGGGGGATGTTTATAATGGCTGAGGCTATCTACGTGTGGGGGCAGAAGGTGTATGGAAAAGCTCTTTAACTTCCCTAAACTTTGTTGTGAACCTAAAATTGCTCTAAGAATATGGTGGGGTTTTATTATTATTATTATTATTATTATTATTATTATTATTTTTTAATTTTACTGAGGCCTAGAGTAGTTAACTAATTTTTCCAAAGTTACACACTTAGTCAATTGTATAGCTGAGCTTTGAACCCAGACAATCTATTTCATACTTAATGATGACAATAGGTTGTTTTTTAACTCCTGATTACAAGCTTTTCCCTTTTAATTTGTCCTTCTTTCAGTCTTTTTAAAAATTGTATTTTTCTCTAGTTCACAAAATCTTTCAGAGCTGCCTACTTTCAAACACATCTAACCTAAACAGACTAACTTTCAAAATTCAAATCATCCAAAATGTCGCCCTTTCACAATTAATTAGTTTTATTTCTCACTGAATAACAGCAACTACCATTTAGTGCAGGCGCCACTTTGCTGAGTTTAGCATTTTATATGAATTATTTCATCTCTTCCCTATTTTGCAGATAAGGATAGTGAAGATTAGCATGGATGAATAGCATGCTCAGGGTCACGCAGTTAAAAATAATCCACCCTGATTCCAACTGTTCAATTTCTGCAGCACTGCCTTTTTCTTGCTGAAAATGGAAAATCATCAAATTTCTCACCTGTGCTAATTGATACAAAAGTAACATCTCTCTATCCATACATAACAATATTTACTGAGCACCTAGTGCCTATCAGAGCCTATGTTGAAGATACAGAGATAACTTAGACATAGTTGTTGCACCTGACCCCAAAGATCTTTCAGAATTCACATTTAAGGTACCTCAGTAATTCCCATCACAAACAAGTACTTCAAACCCATCACTGAAATGTCACACACACAGCAATATTTGCTCATGTGCTTAGAAACATTGTTGATCTACAGATGACACTGACCTTCTAAAGCCTATTTCTTAAAAGGTCTATTTTCTGCACTTACAACAGATTTTTTTCTTTCTTATGTCTATTTCTACCTTTCCATTTTCTCGTCTCTCTTCTTTTCATCATTTTCTTTCACATACTATTTCCTATACCTAGAATACTCTTCCCTATCCTCTCTGCCTACCTAATTCACTTTTAAAGCACCAGCTTGTCTTGCTAGTTATTCTATAATACCTTGTTTAAAATCTATCAATGCACTTATTGTACTGTTTTTATAATAATTGAATTAAGTATTCATCTCCTCCAAGTAAATGAGTATGATCCTTTAAGGCAAGGTTATCTTGTTTATTTTTATATCCTCAGGGTTCTGCATAGTTCCTGCCCAATTGTAGACACTCAACAAAGCCTTGTTTTTACAATAAATGAATTTCATTTTCTCTAAACTTTTTGACTTTAACACCAAAACAATTTTTTTAAAGTGTAATTAAATAGAGTTATTTATTTCTCCGAGTGAGATTATTAAAATTTGTTCACTATGTAATGTCTGATATCCATTTTACTTTGTAGATGTTGTTTTTTCTACATCTGAAATATATTACACCACATCTACAAAACAATGACATTATTGTCTGCAATGTTTCATTGTATGTACATAAAGTGATACTATTACTCCTAATAATTTATGCTTTTAGATTCATCATTTATTTATTGCATATATTACATTGGTCTCATTCATTCTCAAAGTGAAAATACATATTTAACCCATATGTTATTTCTTTAACCTTGTTTCTTCTCAAAACACGTTTTATAGAACAGTATTTCCACAAGATTCTCAAAAAAAATAATCCATAGCCAAGTGGATTTGGACAATGATGTACATTATCTTTTGCTCTTTTATATCTACTGCAGGTATCAAAATATAAAAGATTCCAAGGAAAGTTGGTTTTGTGGTCAAGAATTGAAAACGGATTTTCATCTATAATAAAATGGATGAATTAAACATACTAAATGCACATAATGGAATATTGTACAGAGGGTAGAATAAATAGGCTAGATCTTCATATAGCAACATGGAAAGATTTCAAAAATACAATTTTGAGTAACAAATATAATGAACAGAACACAGCATATACGAGTTTTGTCAGAAGCTGAAAATAGTGAAGGATAAATGTTAGAAGAGAACTTCATTCATACTTCACCATGTTAGAGTTCAAAGGAGTCTATAGGAACAGCTGAGTTTGCTTTGAATCACTGAGACAGGACTAGTAGGTCAATTACCGACCGCAAACCATATTCAACAACTTTTCAGGCCAATCATTTTGTTCCCCAAACACAGTCTGCCAAAATTCTTACTTTGCCCAAGGACCAAAATTACTTTCCCTACTCTGTATTTTGTTTCTTGGCACTTTAAAGAGCAGTTAGGACACAGAGAACCATACAAGTACCCTCAGACCAAAGGGAACGTCCTGTTCTTTCTCAGCATGCACTCATGCACATCACACATACATACATTCACACGGGCACTCCCTATGCAGTGGACATCACTCGAAGCACAAGGGAGATGGCAGCAAAAGAGGCAAGTTCAAGTCCGTGTTCTCAATAAGTCTGTGTATATGCACTCAGGCATTCGCCATTCAAAGTTCTGTTACTCGGGAGTGAAAGATTCCTAACCACATCAAGCTCTCTCCATACTAATTCAACTCCTAATGTACAGCACCATTTCCTCAAAAAATAAAGCAAAGTAAAATAACCTTTTTTCCCCTGTTACCTTACTATCTTAAAAAATTGAAGGTATTATTTCTTATTAACCAACACAAATCATCTAATTTCCCTATGCTCCTAATTCTAAGTGACAAGTCACTTGAATTACATAAAATCTAGATCCTCAATTTTAGCTAAATTCCCAGTTCTCTCCCCTGCCCAGCTCATCCTCTTCTTAAACTGTTGTTTCTTGATCAGATACGCTAGAGATGCTGTTAGGAACTTTACATCTGATACATCATTTACTCACCATGGCAGCCTTATTATTCTCAGAAAACAGATGAGAAAACTTGGATAAAAGAGATTAACTCTAGCAAGGAACATGCTAGTATCTGGCAATGTCAGTGCTGGTGTCAACACCCCCCAGACTTTTCAGATCCCAGAGCAGAGGTAACCTCCCCTTGTACCCTAATGTTGGTTTCACCTGTGCAGGCTGGCTTCCCAGCGAAGGGTGAATTTGAGTATTTCAAATGTCTGAACTGAGAATATTTCAAATTCTAGCCCTTAGGTCAGTGGGTTGTTCTCAATCAGTTTCATGCAAAGAAGCTTCTCTTGTTTTGGTCTCGACATGTGTCATTCTCAAAGTGGAAAACACAACGACAAAGTACAGATTCACTCAGTTCCTGTGCCTACTTATATCCTACAGAAGTAACCTGTTCAGGAGAAGAGTGTAGAGATATGGAGCTTCCTCTGGCCATCCTCCCTCTTGTCTGCCCTCATGTCTCTTTCCACCCAGTAAGTCACCACACCCTAGTAGGCTGCCCATCTTCGAACAGAGATAGAACATTCTATTTTTATGTGCTTTTATCTTTAAGTAAATTTTCTGATATTTAATATTAAATATAGAAGGACTGAAACAGACTGTTAACTTCCCTGACTCATTAAAGGATGGTGTGATTACTCGAGGGGTTTACTTGGGGAAAAAAGGATATATTTTCTCATTAACTAAATGTTTGAAAGGCCTTGGTTTAATAGGTGAGTCCTCACCTCTGGAAAGCTGCATGACAAAGGGAAAAATCAACCTTTTAAAGTCAAGAGAAGCTGCATGACAAAGGGAAAAATCAACCTTTTAATTTCAAGTCCCTGATACCAGGCAGCAGTTGCCAGAGAAATCTATGACAATCATAGATTGTCATCATAATTACAATTTTAAGACTCTGCTTTCAATAAAACTTGCATTCTCTAATCATGTTGGCCACTAAATTAATAAACTGACAATGGCCCTATTTCTGCAGTCATATATCTGAGTAAGCACTGGCTACAGAATGAAGAGTGCAAGCCAGTCTAAGAGAGAAAAGATAGAGTCCGTTGGAATTTGGCTTCACTAACCACCACCACCACCCTCACCAACCGCCAAAAAAAGCATCTTTCAAGTTTATTCTACAAACATCTAACATTTGTGCAAATTAAAAATAGCTCTGAGGAAAGCATATGGCATGGAAGCATGCTGACTTGACCATGTAGCATTTAAATTAGACAAAATTACTTCAAAATGTTTTTATAATGACTTCCTTAGGCTGTGCCCCCAATTTACTATATTTTGGTGTCTCCTCTTTTGAAAATTGAAAATTCTTCTACCAATTCTATTTCTAATACTCGGTAAAAAGCTTCAGATTTAAAATCTGCATATTTTAGACATAACTGTACATAAATTTACATATATAAAGGCACATATCTCCTGCCCCACATCATAGGACATAGTTTCTAGAACAAATTAATAACAGAAGTATCACATTGGAGAGATGAAAACAAAGCAACAAAAGATAATAATATATTCCTTAAATTTTATATGTATACGTATCTTGGAATATTAGTTATAAATGCACAAAAAACTTTAGAAATGAAGTTTGGAAATCATTTAGTTCAGAAACAAAAACCTTTAGTTTTACAGAAATCATTACCCCATCGTTAAATATTTGCATGTATAAGTGTGATTTTTTTCTATACTGTATTACGTAATCAAATGCCGTATTAATGACCTCCAGTCTTGTAATTGCCTCTTAGACTTGCATGAGCTTAGGGTAAGCTGTCATCCACAATTACTGCATGAAACAGCCATGTCTCATGGATCAGCCCTGGGCTAGACAGCTCGAAGGTAAAACTGCCTGCATAACTAATTCAATTTGACAGGCACAACTGGACCTTTAGCGTTTTCACAGAAATTGTTGGATAAGGCTGCTCAATTGAAAAGGAAAATGAGATTTAAACTCCATGCAAATACTATTTTATGCCCACTTGATATTTTTTTTATGTATCCATATTCCAATAAGACAACTGTTTTGTCTTTTCCCTAAAACTGCACAGATTATTTTAATGCGTTAATGGTGACCTGAGATATACAAGTCTGTTTAAAATCAAACGTATTACAAGAGCCATTTTATGGTATTAGGTAATTTTTTTTCCCAAATATCTTCCAATCAAGGTAACTGGTATAAAGAAGTCCAAAAAGTGGATGTTTTTAGAAATTAAATGTAGACAGCCTCAGGCTATCTGAGCATCCAGTCGCATCCTTACCGTTCTTCACTTACTACACTCTCCTCAGATGAGCCTCTTTTATGTCTTATTCCCGCTCTGGTTTTCAGACTTTAATTTATCAATATGTGTATGGAGCTGCCCCAGGTACCAGGTGCTCTTTAAAGGCAACTGTTAGAGAAGGTTAATCTCTGTTGTTAAATCCTGGACGGAAGGCAGTGTTACCGTAGATTGGTTGGGAACACATTTACAGGCAAGTTAGTTTTTCAGGACCTCAAAACTGACTACTCTGCCAGCACTGCATTTTGACTTCTGTGAGCCCTCAGTACTTTAGCCTTGGTGGGCCCCTTCCTTCATAAAAACCAATACACACATACACAGAGGGTGCCAAAAAAATGTAGACATATTTTAAGAAAGGAAAAAACTGTATTAATATTGTAATACTCAATATATACCAATAACAACAGATGAAGAATACAAGTCATGTATATACATTTCTTGGCACCCCCAATATACATACATGAAACTGTATTTTATGACTATGCTGACATAAAGATTAACATAATCCAGATTAGATTAGATTCATTTTTTTCTTTTACCTTTAAAGGTAACTGAAACATTTCTGTGGGCCCCTAAAAGCATCAGAAGCCCTAAGTAGTGCTTTTACTGTACCTAACGGGTAACTTGGGCTTATACTCTCCCTACTTCAGGTAGAGCGTGGTCCAAACAGCACCAATTTCAGGGTGAAACAGAACTAGATTCATAGCTAGGCTCGACAGCAGTAAACATTTTAAGCCTCGGTTGTCTATCTGGGAAATGCCTTTTTATTGGATTGGTGTAGGTAAAAATGAGATTGTTAGTCTATGGGATTCAGTAGTCATGCATCTTGGAATTTACTTAAAGGAACTGAAAACTTATATCCACAAATACCCTGCAGAAGGAAGATGTAAAGCAGCTTATTCATAATGGCCCAAACCTGGAAGCAACCAAGATGTCCTTCAGTAGGTGATGGACAAATAAACGGGGCGCATCTTCACAATGGGATATTATTCAGGGCGAAAAGGAACAGGCTATCAAGCCATGAAAAAGCATGGAGGAAAATTAAAGGCACATGACTAATTAAAAGAAGCCAATCTGAAAAGTTTACATACTGTATGATTCAAACTCTATGACATTCTGGAAAAGTTAATACTACAGAGATGGTAAGAGGATCAGTAGGTGGCAGAGGTTGAGCCAGAGGGGGCTGTGATGACTAGATGGAGCACCGAGGATTTTCAGGGCAGGTGAAATACTCTGTATGATACTATAATGACAGATACATGTCATCCATTTTTCCATATGCATAGAATGCACAACACCGAAAGTGAACCCCAATGTAAACTATGCATTTTGTGCAATGATAATGTGAATGTAGGTTCACCAATTGTAGGAAATGTACCATTTTATGTACCCACCATATCGTTCGTGGACTAGCAGATTAAAAATGATTGATATCCACATGACAGAGTAAAAATACTCAGTACATTTTTACAAGAGAAAGTGGTTTGTTGAACCCCTTTGTTCCTTTACACTTAGTAAATTTTTGCTCATCAATTAATTAGGTTATTATTACCTAAAGCACATCAAATGATACTCTGTGTTCTCTTATAAAAATAAGGAGTCATATTAATGTCTATAAAGAAACTATGAAAAAACTCTCTGAATATCATAAAACTGTTCCTAAAACTTCCCTAGAACACATGTCTCTGACCTTATCTGCTTTATTCCCTCCACATGTCTCTGACGGCATCTATCACTATCCTCGGTCTCACAAAACTCTCAAGTTGTTGTCTGGAGTCTGAAATAAAATGACAGGATAAAACAGATCAGGAGTTTTCAGGGAGTCCTTGTGTCAATTGTTACAATAAGCTGTGTGAGAGGAGCCCAATCGCCTACAATAAGTCTGGCCAGAATCCAGGGTTACAGCCTATAAAGCCATTCACAGGTTTCTTGACCCAGGTAAGTAGGATGAACCATATTAAAGACTCTACACACTCCACACCCCCATCCTCCTTGGGTTCTGGCACTTTGAGTAACTTCCCAAATCGTAAATTTGAGCAGCTTGTCTAACTCCCAAATCCTGTCCCTGTGTATGTTATTACTGGAATGAGAAAGACAGACAAACTCAGGGGCCCAGAACCAATACTGAAGTTACCACTCCAAGTATCCTTTCCCTTTAACCTGATCCAGCTTTCCCTGTGCTTTTCCCCAAACAGAAACAAACCTTAGGCCTGGTCTTATAGTACCAGATAGATGAAAGAAGAGAGAGGATCATCAGAGAGAAATGCTAACAGAGGAGCTATGCTTTCTTGCTCTGTAACCCAATTAATGATGTCCTGAATCTTGACTCATCTTTATAGAAAGAGAGGAAAAATATCTCTTATCTCTATCTACTACCAAAAGATAATTTTGCTTATTTGATGCATGAAGGATTTGAAAATTTATTAAAACTGAACATTCTAAGACATTAGTAAAATCACCTAGCCCAGTAAGCATTGTAGCTAAAGCATGTTAGGACTGAGTCATTGCCAACTGAAAAATCTCTTGGCAGAAAAAGCCAATTTTCACCAGCTCTGACAGTGTAAAGCAGGAGGCATGTTTGACAAGATGCTGCGTATTAATTTCAAAGGATTTAGCATCTGGTTAGGTAACACCTGCTGTGGCGAACACTCCCAGACACACAAAATAGCATCCAAGCTGATTATTTAAATCTCCCAACATAGCCCAACAAAGCTCTTACTCTAAACAAAACCAAACCAAATCACATCTCTCTGGCAATCAACAGTTATAATTATATAACCAAAAGTATTTGATCTATGACATTGTTAGCTATTTCCTGAGTTAAAATGCTGCAGTGGGTACTATAGAAGATATAAAGGATAACAAAACATACTGTACTGACTTGAAGAATTTTATTGCATGTAGCATTTAGAAGGGGACCATGGCTCAGAGAATAACAGTTTGTGTCTTATTATGTTGTATTAATATGGAATTAAAGCAGAAAGGGAGGGGATGGCATCAAATAACAGAAAAACAAGCGACTGAAAATAAAGAATTGGCAAAGCTCTTCCAAGCAGTTTTTCTGAAATGGAGTCCAGGCTCAAGGATTATAGTCATCTGGGAAGAGGGGGGAAAAAGAAGTATATGTGTATTCTGGAATTGTCACACACACTAACATGACATTGTGTCATTAAATGTTCAAATGATGTAATAAGTTCTGAGTTCACCAATACCAAGAAATGTCCTCAGAATAATTGAATTGTTTTTGTGTCATTTCCCTTCAGAGAAGAGAAATGCCTTTGTCGGCCCAGTTTGGATACCTGGTCCACTTAACAATCCTACTTCTCAGGATAAATTAATAAATTGACCTTTTGATCATTTCTTTATTGACTCCACAAAATATTACTGGATGCCTAACATGATCCTATAATTGTTTTCAGACATTAGAATGTGTACAATGGTGAAAAGACATAATAAATAAAGGTACCTGATATGATTACAATGGATTGTGATAAATGCGGTAATGGGGCTAAGCCAGGATGCTCAGAATGCACAGGCATTGTTCAACTAACCCGTCTATGGCAGGTATATGTATGCGGGGAGCATCTAAGATGACGTGGGAAAAATGAGTAAGAGCCGGGCAAAGTACATGTTTAGTAAAAATTTTTCCAGATCAAGGGAACAACAGTATTGAATGAATTCCAAAAGTCAAAACAAAATAAAACAAACAAAAAAAACCTCTAAATACACTAAAACTGTAACACTCTTAGAAAAAAACCATAAGCGTAAACCATAACGTTGGATTAGGCAACGGTTTCTTAGCTATCACACTACAAGCTCAAAGAGCAGAAGAAAAAATTGATAAACTGGACACCATCTACTATGGTCTGAACTGTGTACCACCACGTTCATATGAAGTATGATCAAATAATATGCTGAATGCTGCTGCCAAGTGCCATCCAACAGAAAGGCAGGGATCTTCAATATGGGAAGCGGTGTGTGGAACCTTAGTAACAGTGTGTGACAAGTTTCAACTTGTTCAGTGCAGTCAGTCAGTGCAGTGTGTTTTAAACTGTGCTTGTAAATCATCCTCCATCATGAGAACAGTCAATGTCACTCATTGCTCCTGGTATATGGCAATTTCTGTCAAATAAAAATATTATGGTGTGTCCTCATCCACCTTATTCACCGGATCTGGCACAGTGCAACTTTGGGCTCTTCTCCAAAGGCAAAATGACCATGAAAGGTAAATGTTTTGAATTGATTCAGGACATAGAGGCAGTCACGACAGTGTAACTGAAGGCACTCTTGAAAGAGGACTTCCAGAACTGCTTCAGAAAGTGGCAAGAATGATAGGATAAGTGTATTCAAAGCGATTGGGGGGGAGGGGGAATTTAGAGGTCGGTTAATGGCAATGAGTCTTTTACTTTAATAATTTTTTCTTTTAATTTACACATTCATTGTATGTTTTGATCACGCCTTGTATGTTTAAGCCCTGGTCACGAATGTGATGGTATTTGGAGGTAAGGCCTTTCGGAAGTAAATAAGTTTAGATGAAGCCATAGGGGTGGAACATTTATGATAGGATTACTGCCTTTTTAAGAAGAAGAAACAACAGAGCTCTCTCTTTGCCACATGAGGACACAGCCAGGAAGTATATGTATATGGCCAGGAAGAGAACTAATCCATAGTGGTACCCCAAATTCAGATTTCTACCCACCAGAACTGTGAGACATTGAATCTGTTTAAGCCACTCAATCTCAGCTATTTTGTTATGGCAGCCTGAGATGACTAATACACCATCAAAATTAATAACTTTTGTACTTCAGATGAAATTATCCAAAAAGTGAAAAGACAACCCATAGAATGAGAGAAAATTCTTGCCAATCATTCTTATAATAAGGACTTGTTTCCAGAATATACAAATGCTTATTACAACTCAGTAATAAAAGACAAATAACCCAATTTAAAAATGTTGAATAGACAGTTATCCAAAGATATATAAATGGCCAATAAACAAATGAAAAAATGTTCAACATGACTAACCATCATGGAAATGCAAATCAAAATCACAATATGATAACACTTCACACCCACTAGGAAGGTTATAATCAAAGAGATAAATAATGGTAAGTGTTGGCAAGGATGTGGAGAAGCTTCCTATACCACAGGTGGGAATGGAAAATGGTACAACTGCTTTGAAAAACAGTCTGGCAGTGTCTCAAATGGTAAAACATAGAATTATCATATGATCCAGCAGTTCCACTACTAGGAATACATCCAAGAAAATGGGAAACATGACCACACAGAAAATTGTACATTGATGTTCATATCAGCATTACTGCTCATAGCTAAAAAAGTGGATACAACCCAAATGTCCAACAATTGAAGAATGGATTGAAAAAAGTAGTATACGAGGTCAGACAATTAAGTTTGTGAACTCATCCTAGAAACAGTACAACATACCTCATTGCTGAATATCACTACGGTCACCTTCGAAGTACTCCCCTTGGGAAGCTATACACCAATGCCAGTGACTAGTCCACCCTTGAAAGCAATTTTGGAACTCTTTTTCTGGAATGGCCATCAGAGCTGTCGTCATATTACCCTTGATGTCATGAATGTCATCAAAATGTCTTCCTTTCCATATTTCCTTTGTCTTTGGGCAAAGAAAGAAGTCATTGTGGGTCAGATCAGGTGAGTAGGGAAGGTGTTCCAACACAGTGATTTGTTTACTCGCTGAAAACTCCCTCACAGACTGTGCCGTGTGAGATGGTGCACTGTCATGATGCAAGAGCCATGAATTGTTGGAGAAGAGTTCAGGTCATCTTTTTCATGCAGCCTCTTCAGCTCTTCCAAATAGTAAACTTGGTTAACTATTTGTCCAGTTGGTACAAATTCATAATGAATGATTCCTCTGATATCGAAAAAGGTCAGCAATATCATTGCAACAAGTTCATGAACTTAATTGTCAGACTTCATACATATAAAACGGAATATTGACAGAAATAAAAGAAAAAAGTTCTGATATATTCTGTAACATGGATGAACCTTGAATAATATTATTGTAAATTAAAGAAGCTAGTCACAAAGGACCATGTATTCTATAATTCCATTAATATGAAATGTCCAGAATAGGTAAATATATAGAAACAAGAAGTTAATTAATAGTGGTTGCTAGAGCTCGGGGAGATTGGAGGAGGTGACAGCTAAGGGGTACAGGATTTCTTCTGGGGTAATGAAAATGTTCTAATGTTGACTGTGGTGATGGATAGATAATTCTATGAATGTACTACAAACCAATGAATTGCACTTAAAATGGGTGAATAAAATGGTATGTGAATGATGTTTCAAAAACGCTGTTTAAAAAAAGCAGTTCAGTATGGATGTAGTCAGTGTAAGCTTGATAATTATCTCAGTCATTGGTGAAGGGCAATGGGAACCATGGTAGGGATTTCAGTAGGCAAATGACATTAACTTCATCTTTTTTCTCACAAGTATAGCAACCGCTCAGACATCGGAAACACCAGCTCTCTGGACCTGCCAAGCTAAGGGCCAGATTCTGGACATTGCTAACTTTATCAAGGTAACACCCAGGCATACTCTTTAATAGCCATTCAGTCTTCTTGTGAACACTCAATTCCTTCAACTTTACAGCATTTGTTTATTGTACCACCGGGAATTTTTTCATTCCTGTTCTGACCATCTTGATGTCCCTTCCCCAGCAACAAATGATATGAATAACAACATTTTACATAAGAAATATGCCATTTTCACTTCTCCCCCCAAAGGACTTCCTCTGACATGTGAGTAGCGTTTTGGTCGGTAGAAGCACAAAGAATCTCAGAAGACTCAGATTTCTTGGGAAGCATTGTGTATGATAAATTTTGAAGAAAACTATATGGAAAATCACTCACATATATTCTTAACCTTTTGAACTGTTCATAAGAAATCTGCAAAGACTTAGTTTAGTGAAATTTTGGAAAAATTCTTGACTTCCCTCTAACCTACAGATATTTACTCTAAAATTCTGCTTATCATCTAAGGAGGTGACAAGTATGTTCTACATATACTATACTATAGTGTGATAAATTTAAATTTTACCCTATAAAAGTAGAAATAGAATTATTTTGTGACTCAAGTATGTATCAAAAAGTTGTAGAGAACCTTCATTTATCATATTGGTGGTACCGCAAAATGGTGCAGTCACTTTGGAAAATAATTCAGCACTTTCTCAAAATGTTAAACACAGAGTTACCAAATGACCCAGAAATTACATTCAGAGTTATATACCCAAGAGAAATGGAAACACATGTCTACACGCACACACACACACACAAAAAAAATGATATATGTGTGTTCATAGCAGCACTATTTATAATAGCCAAAAATGGACACAATACAAATGTCCATCAATTGATGAGTGGATAAACAAAATTTTATTAATTGGATGGTAGAGCAATTAAAAGGAATATTATTTAGCAATAAAAATAAATGAAGTATACTGACATGCTATAACATGGATGAATCTTTAAAATATGATAAGTGAGAAGTAAACCACAAAAGACCATATATTGTGTGACTCCAATTATATGAAATATCTGGAATAGACAAATCAATAGACCAAGAAAGTAATTTAGTAGTTGCCAGGATTTTGGGGGAATGATAGCTAAAAGGTACAAGATTTTCTTCAGGGAGGGGTTATGAAAATGCTCTAAAATCAGATAGTGGTGAAGGTTGCACAACTTAATGACTACGCTGAAGAACACTAATGTGTACACTTTTAAAGGGTGAATGTCATGGTTTGTAAATTATATCTTCATATAGTTGCTATAAAAAACTATAAAGGAAAGAAAGTTTATATAGAGAGTATTTAAAAATAAAAAAATGGAAAAAATTAATAGAAGACAATTCTTTCATTTCTGAAGTCTAATATCTTTAATTTTCTAGGATGTATGTAGATTTCAAGTTTAAAATCCTTGTTGCACGCTTGGAAATTTATAACATTAGAAATGCAATCATTTGAAAATACTTTGCAGAATTTCCCGCCCCTTTTTTGTGTGTGGGTGGGGGTGGTGAACACACAAATTAGTTCTTGCCCTTGTACAGAAACTTAAAGTATCTCCGGAATCACTTTTACAATGTCCTACTGTTTCATTAATTTGTAGTACTATATTCTTAAAAGACATTGGGAAAAAATAAATGTAGTGTTCCCTAGGCAAAGGTCATTTTCTTATTAATAATTCCATCATATTCTAGCAATTTTAGTTCATTTTATTGCCCTATATAAGATCAAATAAAAGGCCTACAATGCCACCAGGGAAAACCCAAAGCTCTTGAGGTAAATATAATGGACAAATTCAAAAATTTAGCCCACACTGTTTTTTTTTTTGTTTTTTTTTTTGTTTTTTTTTAATTAATTTTATTGGGGTGACAATTGTTAGTAAATTTACATAGATTTCAGGTGTACAATTCTGTATTATATCGTCTATAAATCCCATTGTGTGTTCACCACCCAGAGTCAGTTCTCCTTCCATCACCATATATTTGATCCCCTTTACCCTCATCACCCACCCCCCACCCCCTTACCCTCTGGTAACCACTAAATTATTGTCTGTGTCTATGAGTTTTTGTTTCTCATTTGTTTGTCTTGTTCTTTTTGGTTTATATACCACATATCAGTGAAATCATAGGGTTCTCTGCTTTTTCTGTCTGACTTGTTTCACTTAGCATTATTCTCTCGAGATCCATCCATGTTGTCACAAATGTTCCTATATCATCTTTCCTTAATGCCGAATAGTATTCCATTGTGTATATGTACCACAACTTCTTTATCCATTCATCTATCGAAGGACATTTTGGTTGTTTCCATGTCTTGGCCACCGTAAACAAAGCTGCAATGAACATTGGCGTACACGTGTCTCTATAGAGAAATGCTTTTATATTTTTGGGGTAGATACCCAGGAGAGCGATTGCTGGGTCATATGGTAATTCTATTCGTAATTTCTTGAGGAACCTCCACACTGCCTTCCATAGCGGCTGCACCAGTCTGCATTCCCACCAACAGTGTATGAGAGTTCCTTTTTCTCCACAGCCTCTCCAACACTTGTTACTATTTGTTTTGTTGATGAAAGCCATTCTGACTGGGGTGAGGTGATATCTCATTGTGGTTTTCATTTGCATTTCTCTGATGATTAGCGATGTTGAGCATTTTTTCATATGTCTATTTGCCATTTGTATATCCTCTTTGGAGAAATGTCTCTTCAGGTCCTCTGTCCATTTTTCAATTGGGTTGTTTGTTTTTTTGTTGTTGAGTTTCATGAGTTCCTTGTATATTTTGGATATTAGCCCCTTATCAGAGGAACTGTTTGCGAAAATCTTCTCCCATTCAGTTGGTTGCCTCATTATTTTGTCAATAGTTTCTTTTGCTGTGCAGAAGCTTTTCAATTTCATATAATCCCATTTGTTTATTTTAGTTTTTACTTCCATTGCCTTTGGAGTCAAATTCATAAAATGCTCTTTGAACCCAAGATCCATAAGTTTAGTACCTATGTTTTCTTCAATGCAGTTTATTGTGTCAGGTCTTATGCTTAAGTCTTTGATCCATTTTGAATTAATTTTGGTACATGGTGACAGACAGCAGTCCAGTTTCATTCTTTTGCACGTAGCTATCCAAATCTGCCAGCACCATTTATTGAAGAGGCTGTCTTTCCTCCATCGTATGTTTTTAGCTTCTTTGTCAAAAATTATCTGTCCATATTTATATGGTTTTATTTCTGGGTTCTCAATTCTATTCCATTGGTCTATGTGTCTGTTTTTCCGCCAATACCAAGCTGTTTTGATTATTGTAGCCCTGTAGTACAAGGAAAAATCAGGGAGTGTGATACCTCCAGTATTGTTCTTTTTTTTTAATATTGCTTTGGCTATTCGGGGTCTTTTGTGGTTCCAAACACATCTGATGATTTTTTGTTCTATTTCTTTAAAAAATGCCATTGGGATTTTAATGGGGATTGCATTAAATCTGTATATGGCTTTGGGTAATATGGCCATTTTAACTATGTTGATTCTTCCAATCCATGAGCACGGAATGTCTTTCCATTTCTTTGTGTCTTCTTCAATTTCTTTCAAAAATGTCTTATAGTTTTCAGCATATAAATCCTTCACATCCTTGGTTAAGTTTATTCCTAGGTATTTTATTCTTTTTGCTGCAATTGCAAAAGGAATTGTTTTTTCTATCTCTTTTTCTGAGATTTCATTGTTGGTATATAGGAAAGCAATGGACTTTTGTACGTTGATTTTGTAGCCAGCAACTTTACTATATTCATTGATTGTTTCTAATAGTTTTTTGGTGGAGTCTTTAGGGTTTTCTATGTATAGCATCATGTCATCTGCAAAGAGTGACAATTTAACTTCTTCATTCCCAATTTGGATGCCTTTTATTTCTTTCTCTTGCCTGATAGCTCTGGCGAGGACTTCCAACACTATGTTGAAAAGCAGAGGTGATAGGGGACAACCTTGTCGTGTTCCTGAACGTAGAGCAAAGGGCTTCAGCTTTTCACCATTAATTATGAGGTTAGCTGAGGGCTTGTCGTATATGGCCTTTATTATGTTGAGGTATTTTCCTTCTATACCAATTTTAGTAAGTGTTTTAATCATAAATGGATGTTGTATCTTATCAAATGCTTTTTCTGCATCAATTGATAGAATCATATGATTTTTGTCCTTTATTTTGTTTATGTGATGTATCACATTGATGGATTTGCGAATGTTGAACCATCCTTGTGCCCCGGGGATGAACCCCACTTGGTCGTGATGAATAATCTTTTTAATGCATTGTTGTATTCGATTTGCTAGAATTTTGTTTAGGATTTTAGCATCTGTATTCATCAGAGATATAGGTCTGTAGTTTTCTTTTTTTGTGTTGTCCTTACCAGGTTTTGGTATCAGGGTAATGTTGGCCTCATAAAATGAGTTAGGGAGTACTGACTCTTCTTCAATTTTTTGGAAGAGTTTGAGCAGGATTTGTATTAGATCCTCTTTGAAGGTTTGGTAGAATTCACTGGTGAAGCCATCTGGTCCAGGACTTTTGATTTTGGGAAGGTTTTTGATGACTGATTCAATTTCCTTACTGGTGATCGGCCTGTTAAGATTTTCCAGTTCTTCATGATTCAGCCTTGGAAGGCTATATGTTTCTAAGAACTTGTCCATTTCTTCTAAGTTATTAAATTTGGTGGCATATAGTCCTTCATAGTATTCTTGGATAATCCTTTGTATTTCTGTGGTGTCCGTGATAACTTCCCCTTTTTCATTTCTGATTTTGTTAATTAGTGTCTTCTCTCTTTTTATCTTAGTGAGTCTAGCCAAGGGTTTGTCGATTTTGTTAATCTTTTCAAAGAACCAGCTTTTTGTCACATTAATTTTTTCTATTGTCTTTTTGTTCTCTATTTCATTTAGTTCTGCTCTGATTTTTGTTATTTCCTTTCTTCTGCTGACCTTGGGTTTCGCTTGTTCTTCTTTTTCTACTTTTTTAAGGTGTAACATGAGGTTATTTATTTGGGATTTTTCTTGTTTCTTGAGATAGGCCTGTAATGATATAAATTTCCCTCTTAAAACTGCTTTCGCGGCATCCCAAAAATTTTGGTAGGATGTATTTTCATTGTCATTTGTTTCTATGTATCTTTTGAGCTCTCCTCTAATTTCTTCTTTGACCCAGTCGTTCTTTAAAAGTATGTTGTTTAATCTCCATGTATTTGTGTTTTTTCCTGCTTTCTTTTTGCAGTTGATATCCAATTTCAAAGCTTTGTGATCAGAGAATATGCTTGGTATGATTTCAATCTTCTTAAATTTGCTGAGGCTGATTTTGTGTCCCAATATATGGTCTATCCTTGAGAATGTTCCATGTACACTAGAAAAGAATGTATAGTCTGATGTTTTAGGATGAAGTGCTCTATATATGTCAATTATGTCCAATTCCTCTAATGTGTCATTTAGGGCTGCGATTTCGTTATTTATCTTCTGTTTGGATGATCTATCCATAGCTGTCAATGATGTATTTAAGTCCCCTAGTATAATTGTGTTTTGGTCAATTTCTCCCTTTAGTTCTGTTAGTAGTTGCTTGGTATATTTCGGTGCTCCCTGATTGGGGGCATAAATATTGATGACTGTTATGTCTTCTTGTTGTAGAGTCCCCTTTACCATTATGAAATGTCCATCTTTGTCTCTTGTTATCTTTTTCACCCTGAAGTCTGTTTCATCGGAAATCATTATGGCTACACCTGATTTTTTCTGGGTACCATTTGCTTGAAGTGTCAATTTCCACCCTTTCACTTTGAGTCTATGCTTGTCCTTGTAGCTGAGATGTGTCTCTTGTAGGCAGCATATGGTTGGGTTTAGTTTTTTGATCCAATCTGCTACTCTGTGTCTCTTTATTGGTGAGTTCAGTCCATTTACATTTAGGGTGATTATTGATATGTGAGGATTTCCTGTCATTCTGTCTTTAGTTTTCTGGTAAGGCTGTGTCTCCATTGTTTCTTTGCCTTTTTGTTGTTGTCTATTATTTCTGTGTGGTGGTATTCTATGATGTTTCCCTCTGTTTCTTCTTTTATTACAGTATATATTTCAGATTTGGATGTTTTTTGAGTGGTTACCCTTGAGTTCATGTAAAAGAAAGTTTGATATTTAGAGTATTCCAGTTTCTTCAGTATGCTTACTTTCTCTATTCCCATATTCCAGTTCAGGCCTTTACGCTCCCCCTTTTTATGTTTTGGTTGCCACAAGTTGTCCCTGTTGATGGTGGTCTAATAGCCTCCTTTAGTATTTCTTGTAGTGCAGGTCGTGTATTAGAAAATTCCCTCAGCTTCTGGATGTCTGGAAAGGTCTTTATTCCTCCTTCATATCTAAAGGAGATCTTTGCTGGATATATTATTCTTGGCTCATGATTTCTCTCTTTCAATAGTTTGAATATTTGGTTCCATTCCCTCCTAGCTTGTAGAGTTTCTGCTGAAAAATCTGATGATAATCTAATGGGCTTTCCTTTGTAAGTTACCGTCTTCTTTTCCCTGGCTGCCTTGAGGATTCTTTCTTTGTCATTGATTTTAGACAGCTTCAATACAATGTGCCTTGGTGAAGGCCTGTTGGGATTGAGGTAATTAGGTGTTCTATTTGCTTCTTGGATTCGAGGATCCAGTTCTGTCCACAAGTTTGGGAAGTTCTCATCGACGATTTGTTTGAATATATTCTCTGTTCCCTTCCCTCTTTCTTCTCCTTCTGGTATGCCCATTATTCTTATATTGCTCTTTCTGATGGAGTCAGAAAGTTCTTGTAGAGTTCTTTCATTTCTTTTAAGTCTCAAGTCTCTTTCTTCTTCCCTCTGTGTAAATTCCAGGTTCCTATCTTCGATGTCACTGATTCTTTCCTCCATCTGGTCAACTCTACTACCTAAGCTGGATATTTTATTGTTAATTTCTTCTATTGAGTTCTTAATCTCCAGAAATTCTATTTGGTTCTTTTTCAAGATTTCAATCTCTTTTGTAAAATGCTCATGGTGTTCTTTGATTGTGTTTCTGAGTTCATTAAACTGCCTTTCTGTGTTTTCTTGCATCTCGTTCAGTTTTTTCAGAATTGCGATCTTGAATTCTCTGTCATTTAAATCACAAAGGTCCATATCTCTAAGTTCCTTTTCTGGAGACTTTTCACTTTCTTTCTGAGCTATCTTGTTGCCTTGGTTATTCATGGCAATCACTGATTTACTATTTCTCTTCCTAGACATCTACAGGAGTGTCTTCTGCAACAGGTTGATAGGTAGGCGAAGAGCTTTTGGAGTTCCAAAGCTCTTTCTGCACCAGATTCAGAGCCCGTTTGTTTCAGCAGTTCTGTTTACTCCTGCAGGGATCCGCCCAGATAGGTGGGGCCAGGGGCGGGGTGAGCTGTGAGAGGTGGCCCAGAGCAATGGCGGCGACCACCACCACAGCCAGTCCTGCTTCCACAGCTCCCTCCCCTTTGCCGGAACTAGTTGAGCTGCGAATCTGTGTCTGCGGTCCACAGTTCTCAGAGCAGCAAATATTCTGTCCTTTGATCCGACACTGCTACTTTATCGCTTCTAGCACCGGGCAGGTGGGGGCGGGGCGAGCTCTGGGAGGGTAGGGAGGGGGCGGCTAGCCTCCGTGCCTAGGGCTTCCGTTCTCCGTTCGGCAGTGAGGGCTTAAACCACTGATTTCAGCCCTCTTCCCTCAGTCTTTGCTCCGAGGTCTGCCGTGAGCGAGCGTTGGGTTCAGCGGTTTTGTATGCTGCCCCCTCAGCCCTGTGGGCCGTAAGTGGAGCCCTAGCAGTCCGAGTCCTTCCCTCTCCCGCAGCTGCGGAAGATCCGGGCGCAGCGGGCTCCGAGCACTGAGCTAGGTCTGTGTCCTGCGCCCGCGCGGCTCCGTCTCCGCACTTCTCCTCTTCCTCCTCCCCCGCTCGCGCGATTCACCCACCTGGAGGTGAATTCAGTAGTCGGCCTCTTCGACTTGCCTGTCTGCTGTGCAAGGAGTCCTTTGTGGAGTTATTGTTGTCCGATTCGTTGTAAATTCCAGGGGAGCGTTACAGAGGCTCACCTCACGCCGCCATTTTTTTTTGATCCCACACTGTTTTAAGCCCTGCGCTATGCTAGAAACTTTTGAATAAGACATAGTTTCAACCACAATGATGCTGATTATCTATGAGGAAAACAAAGCAGATGAATAGTTAATACAATGGGACAGGTCCTCATGATAAAAATGTGTGCAAAGTTTTCTCAGGAACACTCCAGAGGAAGTGGGATTAGTGGTGACTGTGAGAGTCAAGGAAGGCTTTCAAAGATAAATTAGAGTAACAGCAACATTTCTTAAGCTACCTTGAAAATAAGAAACCACTGGAACTGAGAATACATATGTCATAGTAGGCCAGACCCTAATTCTAGCAAGAAAAGCATCTGATCATATTTAATCTTCTCAGCTTTTAAATTTCTATTTTAAGTTTCTATTTTGGCATTCAATTTCATGTTTTTCTCTATTAATTATCTTCATTAAAATAGAAAGTGCATTGTGATTTTAAATGCTAATTTGTTTTTTTAAGGATCAGCTTTAATAATTACCTAATGGTTGAAAACTCGATTTAAAATGTCACTCTTTGAGTGTGTCTCAGGTTTTATTGAATTTAGGTTTGCTCTGCTTGGGCAAAACATACTGCAATGGATTGAAGGTGTTGATACATTGGCCAAAGTGCTTCATTTATGGCCCCACATTTTGTTTTCAGAAAGTAGTTAATGCATTTTTTAAAACCCTCAAATTTTATCCATTATACCTATGTATATTGAATCGACAGTGAATTAGTTATCTATCAATATCAAGATTTCCCACAGGAAAGTTACCTTTTATTACCAAAATTTTACTGAATAAAATTGAAAATTCTGAAAGACTTTCTGTTTTGGCTTCATATTTCATTCACTTCATTGCACATAATCTCTGTTATCACACATTTTCAGGGTTAGAAACTACATTAGTTTTAAAACACAATACAACTCATTGGATCAATAATAATAATATAATAATAATAATACATAATTTTCACTATATTCAAGTGCTGTTCTAGGCACTTTATATGCATTGATTTACGAGTGTTTATTATTCACATACTATTATGATTATCTCATTTCTATATGTGGAGAAATTAAGGCCCAGATAATTTAAGAAAATTTCCAAATACATGTTTTAATGTCTTGGATGGCAAAGTTATAATAATATTTGAACCCTGTGATCTAGTTGCAAAGGTTCTCTTTTAAGTCCTACTTCCACTCTCAACTACTTATTATACCATGAACAGTGTAACACAATCTGACATACAAAGCATAGAACTTTAGGATATAAGCTTAGAGAAATAAATAACCATGGTATTTCTAGAAATGATATTACCAATGCATTTTCCAGGCACAAACTGTATCAAGAAAAATTCTACTTATTATAAACATACTCCAATATTTTCAAATTGCAGACTAGTGATGGCTCTAGTCGATAAATTTGCCAAATATGCTCAAACTTGGTTGCTGAATCCTTAACTCAGGTTGTAGTTACATCTTAAAAGTAATAGGTATGCCATTTTAATTCACATAACTCATACTAACTATAGTAGGAAACTAGCTACACATCAGAAGAGAAATTCTTATATCCACTTTGGCTTATAGTAATCATTATAATAATAGCTTTTAGTTCATCTAAATATATGATTTTACATAACTCTTAAGTCCAATTTGTCGAATTTGTTGATGAGGGACTACAAGTGAAACTGAAAGAAAAACATGGCACTCTTTAGCTAAATTTTTAAGAAACCTGAAAACGTATGCAGTCAACACCATGTCCTTCTTACAGCAGATAATGAATCATGTAAAACACTGGGACCAGATTTCTTTTTTAAAATGTATATATTGAGTTCCTTTATTTATTCAATGAATATTCACATTTCACAAAACATAATGTGATCCCTGTCCTGAAGGAGGTTCCCTTAAGAAGGAAAACCATGTGAACATGCACAGCACCTTATGATATTCTTGAAGAATCTGGAACCTCACTGGCCATGACTGGGCTGATCTCGAATGTCTGTTGGGGTGAATTTGCTATTTATTTATTTACATAAGAGAGATAGGTAACCTCTGGGAAAGTAAAGTAGCACGGTGGTTAAAACCTCCAGTTCTACAGGCAGCTAGCTGTGTTTGAATTCTTGCTCCATATTTTAGTAGCTGTGTATTCTTGGGAAATCTACTTTTCTGTGCCTCAACTTATTCATCTGTAAAATGGGAATAAATGAGAGAACCAACTACACAGTCTCATTAGGTTGTGAGACTTAACTAAGTTATTCATGTGAAGTGCTTAGACAAGTGTAAGTACTTAAGTATTAAGTATTTATTACTATTATTAATTATTATTCATTATTATTAGTAGTAATAATAGTAGTAGTAGTAGTACTATTATTGGAGCAAACTCACAGCTCACATCTTTAAGGATGGAGGGCTCATGTCACAGGTGATTCTAGGAGTAAGCTCTATGTCCCCAAATCCCCCAAATCCATAAGTGCTGACATTGTTACATAAATCATCAGCTTCCATGGCTGGTATTTCATATCCATGCCCCCAAGTCTACCATCAGAATTCTATTATAGTCAATTCCAGTTACTTCTGTTATGGCAAGAACAAATAATGGCATTTGGGCCTAATGTCATAACAATGACGGCTGTTTGATAACCATCCTGATGTTTAAAGAGTCTGGACAGAACTGGACAGAAAGAGTAATTAATACAAATTACTACAGAAGACAAAAGATAAAAAATACATCATACTCAAAACTAATTTGGAATGTGTATAAGGGTAATAAGTTCTAAAATCTAATTTTATGGTTAACATTTGTATTTCCATTTACATTTTTATTCATTTTCACATTTAAATTGGTGATTTAAAAGATCTATAATACAATTAAATACTTTGTAAACACACTAACCATTTCTGAGAATTCCAGCACTTATCCAAAGAAAAGTTCTCTTATGTAACAATATTACACAAAATAAGTTAGAGTTTTGATGGTCTCTCATTGTCTTTTCTTGTTTATTATTCCAAGTTTCTTTTTTTAAAATTACATTTAGAGAATAGGATCAGACAAATATGAAACATTTGTCACATACGGAGCATACAACCATAATGATGCCAGAATTCACTTCAATTTTTACTAGCAAATGAGTACAATGCACTACTTTGTCACATTTCCTCCCACTACCACCACTGAAAATTCTCATCACTTGCCATTTTGCCATTTCAGGATACGGTCTTAAGATCATGTGCCATATCTGATTGCTCCATCAAAACTGGGGGTTTCACTGAAGTTACCACCAAAACACACATACAAACAAAAATTATGAGACAGAAACAATAACACAAAGACTCCTCCCTGTCTTTCTGTCACAATATCCAATTGATTGCCATGTCTTGTCATTTTACTTTATTGATATCTTTTGTATCTCTGCCTGGACTGTTATCAACTCTTTCTGTATCCAGTGCCTTTTCCTTTTCCACACGGTGCTGTCACTCACTCAAAAGCCCACGGCCTTACAGCGACTACCTAAGTCACTGTGACCTTACCGATTTTGAACTGCCTTTTCCCTCTGCTCATGTTGCCCTTGCTTGCCTTGTCTACCTGAAAACCCCCTACGCATCATATTTAATAATTCAAAACATTGCACAAGTGGAAGTTGACAAGAATGTCTGTCTCTTACCGTATAACTACTTATTGATGCACTACACATCTTTCAAGATTCATTTTGTATTTCGCCACTGTAGAGAAGGGTACTCAGATATTCCCCTAGTTAGAAATAAATGATCTCTTCCCTCCCTTCTCTTCCCTTGCCTTCCTTTCCTGCCCCTCCTTTATCTATCTATCTATCTATCTATCTATCTATCTATCTATCTATCTATCTATCTATTTATCTATCTACCTGCCTATCTATCTATCATCTATCTATCGCCTGTCTCATTTCACTTGTTCTTATTTATTATTACAATCTTTCTTTTGTATATGTGCCCAGGTTCCTCATTATAAGATCTTACCCATCATAAGACCTAATATTCATCTCAGTATCATGAATAAAAACCTTAGCAGTGTTGAGCATATGTGTACGGTAGATGTTTTAGAAATTACTGTACAGGGCCAGCCTGATTGGAGCGCCTTGCTCCTAACGTGGAGGACGCCGGTTCAATTCCACATGGGCCAGTGAGCTGCGCCCTCTACAGCTAAGATTGTGAACAACAGTTCTTCCTGGAGGTGAGCTGCTGTGGGCTACCCTGTTCCTGCCATGAGCAGTAGGTGGCCAGGGTGAGCTGCCCTGAGCTGCTCTGAGTGGCTGACTGACCACTAGCAACTAACTGCCTCAGCCCTGGGGAGCGCAAGGCTCATAATACCTGCATGGGCCAGGAAGCTGTGTCCTACACAACTAGACTGAGAAACAACAGCTTGAACCAGAGTGTGGGGTTGGGAGGGAGGCGGAAGAAAGGGGAAAAGAAAAACCAAAATTAATGTTCAATTAAACATTAAAATTTTGGAAATACTCAACTCAAATTTACTATGTCCACTGATGTAGTGAGTCTGTCTACTCAGGGAATTTTAGGAGCTATAAGGTCATCTTTTGGAAAAATTCTGACTTTTTGTTTGTTTGTTAATTCTTTGCTGAGTATATTGCTGTGTAGGATATTCTAGAAATGCAATCCCCTGAAAATTGCAAATGCAAACTTGGCATAAACATCAACAAACACCTGCCTCAATGGAAGCTCATAATTGCCAAATAGAGAGAAATGCATTCAGACTCTCAGCATCATTCTCTTCAATGGTTGTCTCTACCACTATTTTGCCATCACTAAAGTTTCTAAAGGAGCTACATACTATTTCTTCTAAATTGGAAGTTTATATATGAGAAAATGCAAAAGTAAGAGCATTAATGCAATTAGAAGTTTGCTGAAGTGTGTATATTTAGATCTTATAGGAATTCCAATGGGAATTCAGATTTACATTCATGAAATGTAAGTAAATGCTGTTCAGTAGCTTTGACAGTACAGGAGAAAAGCACCAACAAAAGTTTCAAAGATTTCTAAGACTTACAAACCATCAAGTTCTCTATTACAGGGTCCACCTCGTAACTTCCCAGCACACCATTTTCTCTTAGTCTTTTTCATCTTTTCTTGTTTTGTTCTCATTTTACACAGCTGCTTATGGCACTCAGGCATTCACTTGTACATGCTTGTACCTCCTGATATTTTCTCTGAATTCAGCATGACTTTATTTATTTATTTATTTACTTACTTACTTTTTGCTTCATCCCCACTCTATTGAAATAATTGTTAATCCGGGTTCTCTAATTCAATCTTATGTTTAATTCATTTTACAGCCAGAATGCAACTCATCCTAATACTTTGTTTGGCCATTTCATTCCCCCACCTTCCTACCAAAATATGTCACCCCAACATTTGATAAATGCCCATGCCTAGGGGATAAAACAAAAAGTTCTTAGCCCTTTACTCAAGGGTACTATTGCTAGCCTCTACGTACAGCCCTAAACCATAACTTCTATTCCTTTTAAAGGAATGCTCTGCCTTCGGGAAATAAGCATGTGTACCTACAGCCCTGTCGGCTCAGTTTAGCTTCACATAATTTCTCTTGCCTGGCGCTTTCTCTTATTTACCTTTCTTGTTTTAATTACCTCCCACTTTTATTTACTTTTTTTGACATTCAATATTATTTTAAATTAACTTCAGGTGTACAGCACAGTGGTTAGACATTTATATAATTTAAGAAGTGATACCCTGATCACCTCATAGATTGTGTATATGCCTAACCATTGCACTGTACACCTTAAGCTGAGGTAGAATAATATTGAATGTCAACTATAATTAAATATATATATATATATATATATACACATATATACATATATATATATTTTATATATATATATATACACATATATACATATATATATATATATAGTCATGGGATGTAAAGTACAGCATAGGGAATAGAGTCAATGGAACTGTAACAGCTATATAGGATGTCAGAGGGGTAGTAGATTGGAGGGGTTATCACTTTGTGAGGGGTGTAAATGTCTAATCATTATGTAGTTTCATACACCTGAAACTAATAAAATAATAAATAAATAAATAAATAAATAATTTTAAAAAGTGATCCCCTGACTAGTCTATTACCCATCTGGCATTATACATATGTTTTACCACATTATTGACTATATTCCCTATGCCTATGCATTACTTTATATCCCCACGACTATTTTGTAACTACCAATCTGTGCTTCTTAATCCTTTCTCCTTTTTCACCCTGTATCCCAAACCCCTCCTATCATCCCAATAAATCTAGTACCCACCAGGCACCATACACAGTTATTACAGCATTATTGACTATATTCCTTATGTTATACCCCACATCTCCATGACTACTTTGTAACAACCAATTTGTACTTCTTAATCCCTTGCCCTTTTTCACCTGCCTCCCCTAAGCACCCTCCCATCTGGCAACCACCAAAATGTTCTGTGTATCTATGAGTGTGCTTCTGTTTTGTTTATTTTGTTCTTTAGATTCCACATATAAATGAAATCTCATTGCATCTTTCATTGTCTGACATAGTCCACTCAGCACAATACTCTCCACATCCATCCATGATGTCGCAGATGGCAAGAACCCATTCCCTTCCGTGGCCGAACAATATTCCATTGTATATATGTACCACCTCCTCTTTATCCATTCACCCACTGATGGACACCGAGGTTGTCTCTACATCTTGGCCACTGTAAACAATACTGCAATGAACAATGCACATGCCACCTCGAAGTAGTGTTTTGGGTCTCCTTGGATAAATACACAGAAGTGGGATTACCAGGTCCTTCTTTGTCTCTTGTTATAGTGTTCTACCCCATATTTTTTCATTTGTTTAAATTTTCATGAAGTGAAATATCTTTCTCCATCCCTTTACTTTCCATCTGTGTGAGTCTTTCAATCTGAAGTGAGTCTCTCGTATGCAGCATATGTAAGGGTCTTGTTTTCATATCCAGTCAGCTATTTTATCTTTTGATTAGAAAATTTAGTCCATTTACATTGAAAATAACTGTTGATAGATATGTAGTTATTGCCATTTTATTATTTTTTTTATCTTTTTTTCATCTGAAAAAAGTCCCTCTAACATTCTTATAATACTGGTGTGGAGGTGATGAACTCCTTCAGCTTATTCTTGTCTGGGAAGCTCTTTTTCTGTCTTTCAATTCTAAATGATAGCTTTGCTGGATAAAATAATCTTGGTTGTAGGTCCTTGCTTTTCAACACTTTGATATGTTGTGCCAATCTCTTCTTTTCTGCAAAGTTTCTGTTGAGAAATCAGCTTATAGTTGAGCTGATTTCTGCTCAGAAATCAGCCCCCATGTTGGTAACTAACTGCTTTTCTCTTGCTGCTTTTAATCTTACTCACCTTTCTACATTTCCAAATGCTATGTTCTTTTTTTAAGGCCTAGGTCAAGTTCTATTACTTCAAACAACTCTTTTTAAACTGTCCCAGAATTTAATAACCAATTCATTTTTCTTCATAATTACTTATATATAAGCAGGAAGATTTCGTGTGTCTGATTAAGAAGACAATTTAGAATTGTTTCACAAATTGTTTTGGGAAAACAAGCATCACATATTATGTTAGTTATTGTTTTATATAATAAAATCTGCAGAAAAGAATCCAGAAAAAATTCTCAATTACCTTTTTTTCAATAATTTTTCACATTCATTCATGTATTCACTTATTCAAAAACACTGACAAACTTCCTAGAAGAGGATCAGGCACTCTGCTAGAAAATGGAAATATAGTAGCAAACCCTATTTAATCAATAGAGACAAAAACATCCTCCCCCACAGGGATCTTGTATCCTTGCAGGGATGGTGGTGAGGGCTGGAAAGGCAGATGATAAAGAAGACAAAGAGGTAAACATAGAGTATATCAGATGGTGGTAAGTGCTAAGGAATAAAACACAGTGGAAAGGGTGGAGCTGCAACTTAGATGGGAGAGGCAGAAAACATTAGAGGAGAGTGCAACATCTGAGCAAAGGCCAAGGGGCTGAAAAAGTAAAACTTGTAGATATCTGATACAATGGAAGGGTGAGTATAAAGGTCAGAGTATTTAGAGTAGAGTGAGCAAGGAAAAAGAGACAAGACCCGGGAGGTAACTTGGGACGCAATTGTTGTGGGACTCTATAAGCCATTGTGAGGACTTAGCTTTTAGGAAGCAATTGAAAGATTTTGAGCAGGAAAGTGACTTGATCTGATTGCTGTAATAATATATCCTTTTGGCAGCTACTTGAGAGACAGAGTGAAGTGGAGCAAGAGAGGAAGTAGGGAGATGAATGAGAGGGTTACTGAAAAAACCCAGAGAAAGATAACAGTGATTTGAACCAATGTTAGCCATGGAAGTGTTGAAGTAGTCAGAATCACTAGCCAGGTGTGTGTGTGTGTGTGTGTGTGTGTGTGTGTGTGTGTGTGTGTGTGTGTGTAAAAGCCAACAGGGTAGGTATGTTGAAAAATTGTATGTGAATATGAGATAAAGAGACAATTTAAAGATGATGGCTGAGGATTCAGAGAATTTTGGCTAAAACAACTAGGAAAACAGAATGGAGACTAGGAAATTTATGGGAAGAGCAGTTTTGGAATAGGGGGTAGAGAGCCAGGAGGTCAGTTTTTGAGGTCTTAAACGAATTGCGATGCCTATTAGAAAACTAAGTTAAGATCTACTTTTGAAGTCTGGAGTGTAGTGGAGAGAGCCCAAGTTGGAGACATTAATTTGTGAGTCCTTACTTATAAAATGGTACTTAAACCTATAATTCTGCCAAGATTACCGAAATATGAGACAGAAAGAATACAAAGAGAAGAGGTCTAAAAACGAGGTCTGGTACAGTTCTCAATTTTTGGATATTGGGGAGATAAGGAGAAAGCCAATAAAATAAACAGAGAGAACATGGCCAAAGAGAAGGGAGAAAAAACAGGAGTGTACTGCTTTGAAGACTGGAACATGTTGCAAGGAGGGAGTAATGGACTCTGACAAATACTCCTGAAGGCTAAAAATGAATCACTGGATTTGGCAACACAGAGATCAGTGATGTTCTTGATATTCTGTCTCACTGGAGAGATGGGGTAAGAGCCTGAGAGAATTAGGATACATGGAGAAAATTAGTATCCACAGTTTTTAAAATTACTTTGTGGTAAACCAAATGAGAGAAACTGGAGTGGAAAGTATAATTAGAAGCACAAGTGTAATAGAGGGGATTTATGATATTTTATTATTAACATCAGAAAAATAACAGAATTGTGAACACTGGTGGAAAAGATCCACTAGAGAGGGAAATCTTTCAAGGAGAAAGCGGGGATTATGAAAACTGTCTCTGTGTAGGATAGAGCGGAGCCATGGGAGAGGTGAGCCTTGGCTAGGAGCAGGGCCAGCTTCTCCACAAAGGAGACAGAACATAGATGCTGAACATTCAAGTATGTAGGGAGATGTCATGTTAGGAAATTCTGTTTCCTCAGTGAGGAGAAGAAGCAGAGTCAACAATCAAATATGGCAATGGTGGTGTTGGAAATCTGAGAGAAAGTGAAGGTGTGAAAGTGCTGTTTAGGACACTAGTCTTCAAATATTTGTTCAAAAGTATAGCCTAAAAGACATGTAGGGAATGCAACCCCTCACACATTGTTAGAGTGAAATATAAAGTTTGTTACTCTATGTTTAATTGGAAGCAAAGTATGTAATTTCTGATACATTGTAAACTTTAACATATTAAAATAAAACTGTCACATTACTCTTTTAAATACATCAAATTGAATCATAATACCGTTGCAATTTCATACTCACCATTATCAACTAAAACACACACACATGAACAGAAATTTTGATTGGCCTAAATTCTATTTCCATTTTATTTCTCAAGCACATGAAATGTATTTTTAAGTTTCGGGTCACTTAATGATCACCTAATATATTTCTCTGCAATAAATATATTTAAATAAATTAAATCAAAATGTATAATATCAGACGTCATAAACATGGCAGCGTGAGGTGAGCCTCTGTAAAGCTCCCCTGGAATTTACAACTAATCGAACTACGATAACTCCAAAAATGACTCCCTGCACAGCAGAAAGGCAAGACAAAGAGGCCCACTACTGAATTCACCTAAAGGTGGGCGAATCGCATGAGGAGGGGAGGAGGGAAGGGAGACGTATGCAGATGGAGCCATGTGGACGCAGGACGCAGACCGAGATCAGTGATCCAAGCTCGCTGCATCCCGGAACTACCGCAGCTGCGGGAGAGGGAAGAACTAGGACTGCTAGGGGTCTGCTTATGGCCCACAGGGCTGAGGGGGCAGCATATAACAGGCTGAACCCAAGGCTCACGGCAGAGACCTCGCAGAAAAGTCTGAGGGAAGAAGGCTGAAAACGGTGGTTTAAGCCCTTACTGCTAAGCAGAGAACAGAAGCCTTAGGCACTGAGACTAGCTGCCCCTCCTTACCCTCCCAGAGCTCGCCCCGCCCCCACTGCCTGGTGCTAGAAGAGGAACAGTAGCAGTGTCAGACCAAAAGAACAGAATATTTGCTGTTCTGAGAACTGTGGACCGCAGACACACGTTCGCAGCCCAACTAGTTCCGGCAAAGGGGAGGGAGCTGTGGAAGCGGGACCGGCTGTAGTGGTGGTCGCCGCCATTGCTCTGGGCCACAACTCATAACTCACCCAGCCCCTGGCCCCACCTATCTGGGTGGATCCCTGCAGGAGTAAACAGAACTGCTGAAAAATATGGGCTCTGAATCTGGTGCAGGAAGAGTTTTGGAACTTCAAAAGTTCTCCTCATATGCACATGGACACTGCGCCCTGTGACCCAGGCGAACTATTACCAGAGGACAAGCCTGTCTCCCAGGGAATCCCCCCACTGTGTGAGAAGCTGGAACAGTGCAGAGAAAACATAGCACTACCGTGTGAGAGAGAAAAAAAAAGGCTGCAGTCAGAAAGAAAATAAAACATTCTACCAACAAGTATTGGAAAACAAAAGAAAGACCTCTTCCTATCAACTTGTTGCAGAAGCCACTCCTGTAGATGTCTAGGAAGAGAAATAATATATCAGTAATTGTTGTGAATAACCAAGGCAACAAGACAGCTCAGAAAGAAAGTGAAAAGTCTCCAGAAAAGGAACTTAAAGATATAGAAATATGTGACTTAAATGACAGAGAATTCAAGACTGCAGTTCTGAAAAAACTCAATGAGATGCAAGAAAACACAGAAAGGCAGTTTAATGAACTCAGAAACACAATGAAAGAACAACAAAAGCATTTTACGAAAGAGATTGAAATTTTAAAAAAGAACCAAATGGAATTTCTGAAGATTAAGAACTCAATACAAGAAATTAAGAATGAAATAACCAGCTTAGGTAGTAGAGTTGACCAGATGGAGGAAAGAATCAGTGACATCGAAGATAGAAACCCGGAAATTACACAGATGGAAGAAGAAAGAGACTTGAGACTTAAAAGAAATGAAAGAACTCTACAAGAACTTTCTGACTCTATCAGAAAGAGCTATGTAAGAATAATGGGCATATCAGAAGGAGAAGAAAAAGAGAAGGTTAACAGAGAATATACTCAAACAAATTGTTGATGAGAACTTCCCAAACTTGTGGACAGAACTGGATCCTCAAATCCAAGAAGCAAATAGAACACCTAATTACCTCAATCCCAACAGGCCTTCTCTAAGGCACATTGTATTGAAGCTGTTTAAAATCATGGACAAAGAAAGACTCCTCAAGGCAGCCAGGGAAAAGAAGACGGTAACCTACAAAGGAAAGCCCATTAGATTATCATCAGATTTTTCAGCAGACTCTACGAGACAGGAGGGAATGGAACCAAACATTCAAACTATTGAAAGAGAGAAATTATGAGCCAAGAATAATATATCCAGCAAAGATATCCTTTAGATATGAAGGAGGAATAAAGACCTTTCCGGACATACAGAAGCTGAGGGAATTTTCTAATACACGACTTGCACTACAAGAAATACTAGAGGAGGCTATTCGACGACCATCAACAGGGACAATCTGTGGCAACGGAAACATAAAAAGGGGGAGAGTAAAGGCCTGAACCGGAATATGGGAATGGAGAAAGTAAGCGTGCTGAAGAAAATGGAATACTCTAAATTTCAAACTTTCTTGTACATAAACTTAAGGGTAACCACTCAAAAAAAAATAAAAATCCAGAACTGAAATAGAAACTGTAATAAAAGAAGAAACAGAGGGAAAAATCATACAATACCACCACACAGAAATAATAGACAACAACAAAAAGGCAAAGAAACAATGGAGACACGGCCTTACCTGAAAACTAAAGATAGAATGACAGGAAATCCTCACATATCAATAATCACCCTAAATGTAAATGGACTGAACACATCAATAAAATGGCACAGAGTAGCAGATTGGATCAAAATACTAAACCCAACCATATGCTGTCTACAAGAGACACGTCTCAACTACAAGGACAAGTATAGACTCAAAGTGAAAGGGTGGAAATTGACCCTCCAAGCAAATGGTACCCAGAGAAAACCAGGTGTAGCCATATGATATCAGATGAAACAGACTTCAGGGTGAAAAAGATAACAAGAGACAAAGATGGACATTTCATAATGGTAAAGGGAACTATACAACAAGAAGACATAACAGTCATCAATATTTATGCCCCCAATCAGGGAGCACCGAAATATACCAAGCAACTACTAACAGAACTAAAGGGAGAAATTGACCAAATCACAATTATACTAGGGGACTTAAATACATCATTGACAGCTATGGATAGATCATCCAAATAGAAAATAAATAATGAAATAGCAGCCCTAAATGACACATTAGATGAAATGGACATAATTGACATATATAGAGCACTTCATCCTAAAACATCAGACTATACAAAATGTATAATACCATAAGCCTTCATTTTTAAAAAAAATTTTCTTGTGGTTTGAATTCTCATAAATTATTATCAATCAAAATTATTGACTAATTTTCGTTACTAAAATTCTTAGTCAAAATATAAACAATATACATGTATTACAAAGTCTGATAGTTTATTATTAAAATAGCATAATGAAAAAGATATTACACGGCATAGCATAATGAAAAATATATTACAATTTGATTAAGGAATACTTCATAGATTCCAATTTTGTGTTTTGTCTTGTTGTTTGGTGTCTCAGGAGTTTTTATAACAGAGCACTGTACCATGAAAAAATTTGGGATGGATGAAAGTGATGCATCTCCTTCCTCCCTCCCTTTCTTCATTTCTTCCTTTCTCACTTTCATCTTTCCTTTTTTTATGCATAAATAGAGAGATAGGTATTTGTAAAGAGAGAGATGATAAAGGAGAATCAGCTTGAGCCTTCAATAGGCAAATCAATTTTAGGAAAGGGAGTAATGGAAAATCTAATTGTGCATCAATTTGTGATCCTTGACTAAATTCTAGACTGAATAAAAAGTTATAAAGAATATGAATATTTTGGGAGAATTGGAGAAGATGGAATATGGACTACTTGTTAGATAATAGTATTGTATTGTGAAATTTCTTGGGTGTGATAATAGTATTGTAGTTATAATAGAAGAAAATCTTCATTGTTTCAGGAGACACATTAAGTCTTTAAGGGTGAGGCACCATGTCATCTGCCAATTACTTTCAAATGTTTCAGTTAAGGGGGAGAAAGAAATAGAGGAATCAAGTGTGGCAAAATAATCATAAGTATAGATGAAGGGAAAAATTAATAACAATAAACGTACTCGGCACATTTTGTCAGCCTGCCTACACATGATCAGAGTTCAATGTTTCTATCCTACAATCTTTGGGGATAGGATGAGATAATTCAATAGAGAATAAAATAGAACAGCTATGTTGGAAAAAAACACACATGTATTTCACGGGATGTCAATGATGTTATGTTTATATGAGTAAGACTAGAAGGACGGTTTAGCGCAATAGAAAGGGAGCCAGCTTTAAGGCATAAAAATAAAACTGAGAAGGTGGATATCTCATGCCATGTACCACAGCTTCCTCTCCTTCTTGACTATGAAATGCCTCAGAGCAAATAGACCCGCCTTGATAGATTTTAAAATGGCTTTACCCTTATTGGTGTTCCATTTCTCTGGAGAATAGGGTTACCAACGTTTTTGTGGTTATGGTGGTTGTTGTATTAATTCAACAATCAGTAACAAAAATTTGTTATAATTAACAGTCCTGACTCATAAAGGTCAAAATGTATGTCCTAACTCATGCATATGAGCTGTTTGGCGGCAGTCCCACTTCCCTAGAGACAACCAAATGCTTTATTCACCAATGACAGTTTTGACTACAGAAATAATCCTCTTAGAGATGGTTCTTTGTGATTAATAAAAATGAGAACAGAAGCGATTGCACCAAGAGCACGTTTTTAGGTCATTTCATGATTATTTTTGGCTCCACAATATTGAAAATTAAATAATAAAAAATGAGATAGTTTTGAATTTTTAGATCAGACTAGTGACTTAATATCTTTTCTTCGCAAGATTATTTGTAAATTAATCTTCTTTGTATTAATTTTCTCTTTATTAGAACACAGGTTTCCTTTTATGCTTTTGGAACATGAGTTATATAAGAAACATAATTAGGAACGAACTATAAAAAGGCTCTCTCTCCTCTCCTCCCTCATATTGGTCTTGCATCTAAATAAGTCCCTATACCTCATAGTTAGGTCTGTTTTGATGCTCTTAAATACTACCTAAAGTTCTTGAACTAAAGTTTCCCTCACCTTCCATAGGCAATGTTCAATATCCTTTCTTCATAATTTTCCGTTTTCCAAACTTTCCCAGAACATTCATTTGGGAAAGAGGCAGATGAGAGGGAGGGCACAGTTTCCCAAAGCTGGTAAAACCAACAAAAATCCTAATCCCCACAGTTCTCAAAATTATGAAGAGTTGCCATGGCTCAAGAGAGCACACAGTAGTCTGTGCCATTGAGATGTTTTTAAATTCCATTTGAAATAATTTTAGATTTACAGGAGAGTTACACAGATAGTATAAAGACTGCTCATATATCCATCACAAGCTTCACCTACTGTTATCATCTGACATAACCACACAACATCTATTAAAGCTAAGAAATTAAAATAATTGGGAAACTATCAACTACTCAGATTCCCCAGCCTTTTCCACTAATATTTTTATTCTGTTGCAGGATCCAATCTAAGATACCAAGACTCTGTGTTGTGTTTAGTCATCATGTGTTCTTAGTCTCTAATCTGTGACAGTTTCTCAGTCTTCCATGATTTTGACCTTTATGAGGGGTACTGATCACATGTTTTGTAAAATGATCCTCAATTTGGGTTTATTTGATATTTTCCCCAGGATTACACTGAGGATATATGTATATATATGTATATGTGTATATGTATATGTGTATATGTATATGTATATATATATGTATATATATATATATATATATATATATATATATATATATATATATATTTGTTTGTTTTTTGTAAAAATACCACGGAGTTGATGTACCCTTCTTATTGCATCTTCTCAGGGAGTCATAGCTATTTAGAAATGCATGTTTCCCTTGGGGAAATTGAGATTAAAAAGAAAAAGAAAGTATTTTACATCAAGCAATTGATGAGAAAATTGTTACGATACTATCTCTGCCGGCATTTTTGGCCTGCTTGCCATAAGCCAATGCTAAAAGCTGGCAGGAAGGGTGCTGCAAGACTGTCAGTACTTCTGCCACATTAGTCTTTGCAAGCTCTGCCACCTCTGCAATGAAATCATGGAACATTCTACTTGCCAGGACATTTGCCCTGTCTATGTACCAGTCCTCTGTAATTCCTCTTCGAAGGGCACACCATTCCACATCTGCTCTTTATCTTCTATTATCAATAACTATAACAATGACAGGAGGTCCCTCTTTTTTTCCCTTTTGTTCCAGCTAAGAAAATTGTTCATAACGTCACAAAAAAGTGGGGGGCTATTAACTCTCGTTTTTCTCTTTCGTTTTCTCTCTTTTTAATCTATACCTGAGCAGAGAGCCTAGTCAAAAGCAATCTCCCTGGGGAGTCCATACTCTTTCCTCACTTAATTCTCACCTTGGAATTAGAGGTTCAGCTAATAATAATTATATTTTTGAGGGACAGGGAAAGGGGGAAAACAGAAGACAAGTCACCTTGTAACATGCTAAGCATTTTCCATCAGATCCCTTAAATCTGAGAAGCCTTGAAGTAAATATCATTATCTCTATTTTATAGCTGAGAAGATTGGAGTTCAGTAGAATTAAAAAAAAAAAAAATTCTCCAAAGTCAGTGCGTAGTAAAGGGTACAAAGCATGGGATATATATATAGCATGCCTCTCTCTTACTCACTTGAAGATATAAATCACACACATCCTCTGAGTCTGTGGTTAAAAGGCACACATTGTCCTGACATCACGAGTCAAATCCAATCCTGATCTCATTCTCCTGGAGGGTAGATGACCCAGTAACTGTTCTCGGATATTGGTAATGTTTTCTATGCCTCTGACCAATTTTGGAAAGGCAGAAGTGATATGAACAATTGTATGCAGATTAGAGGTACAAGGTTTTTGTTTGTCTTCCTGAAAGAACTCAGTGTCTCCCCTTTCAAATGGCTAGTCCTACTCTAGTACAAATGCAGAGTTACAGATCACGCAATCCTAAAGTACAAGTAAAATGTACGTGTTTCTGATGGCTCCCTGAGTCACACTATACAATAACTAAAGAATTCCTTATAGCTATGCAGCAAAATGATACCCTAAACACAAAGACACTGATCTTTACTTTTGGCTTTAACATGTATGTCTACAAAGATCCTCAATTTACAGAACAAATATCTTCATGCCAAAGGCCATAGGATTCCCTATTAAAACTGGAAGGTTCACCTAATAATGTAATTATGGTGGAGGCATGGGCAGCCCTGCACTTCCAGGGCACCTTTCATCCCATGTGAGATTCTGCACTGGGGTCCCTGGTCAATCCCCATGCCTATGTGCTGACTTGATAAGCTCTCCATAATACCACCCTCAATTCTCTGCACTGCTGTTTCCAGCTCTCACCAGGAACCGTTAAACCAAAGGACACGATCCTTCAGCACTGACTAACTGCAGCCAGCTGTGCTCTGACCAGACTCTCAAAGCAGGAGGCAGCTGTGGTTGTCATTAGAGACGCTCACTAATATTCCTGGTCTCCTTTTCTTTCGGGCACGAGGCAACATGCATGTCCCTTCTCCCTCTGAAGTTACCTGTGGCCATAGTCAAATTCTCTTTCTTCCCTTTGCTACTTATGTAACCTGGACAAGACAGTTAACATCCCTGAACCCAAGTTTCCACACCAGCAAAATAAGGAAAATATACTTAATTCAGATGATGTTTGTAAGGGTTAAATGAGTGTGTAAAGCACCAAGAAGAGATACTTGCAAGATGCTATTTTCTTTTTCCTTCTCTCATTACTGCCAACAGAATCCACCTTTACTGTCTTTCCATTCCACTCTCAGGGCGTACAGCTTACAGGAAGCCTGAGGGAACACATATTCACGTAGTAATAGTTGATTCTTACAAGTTGCTCTTTCCCATCATAGTGGAAGAGTGGGCAAAAATTATTTCTTATAAAGTTTTGCATTTTCAGCTCCTAGCACAGTTCCAAGATAGAGCATACATATAATAAATATATATTAAGTAAATGACCGACATTTACTGACTGACTGACTGAATGAATGAATGATGGCCTCCACCTGGAAACTTGAACTCATTTTTCAAAACCCAGCTTATTTACTCCCTCACCTATCTAACATGCCATCTTTATTGATTTCCCAGATTCCTTTAGTACTTTCTTTCTTGCAATTACATCGAACCATCTATCTATCTAGCATCTATCTGTCTATCTGTCTGTCTGTCTGTCTATCTATCTATCCATCCATCCATCTACTACAGCAATCTATTTTATAACACATAAAATTGCAAAACTTAGAGTTTGCTATCCTAACCTGTAAACAATTAAAATCAAACAAAAAGCAACAGTAGAGGAACTACCATCATTAACTGAGTTCTTTTTATGTACCTGGCTCTTTACTAAGCACTTTATATAATTATTTCATTTAAGCTTCCATCAGCCCTGTAAAAACAAGTATTGCAGTCACCATTTACACTTGAAGAAACTGAGGTTTAGAAAGATTAAATTAGTCACTCAATGTCACAAAGCTAGCGAGTATCAGGGCTGGAATTCTATTCTCTCTGGCCCAAAGCCTGACCTCACAACCACTGCAGTACACATCCTCCCTTATCGTACGGCTGCCTGTACCACTCATCCCTGCCCAGTCTCTGCTTGTAGTAAAGTGCTTGGAACACAATGAGCAACCCATAAATTTTATTGAATTAAACAATTTCCATGGGCTTTTATTCATTTTAAGTTCATTTGCATATTTGACCCAAATTCCTAAGCACTTCAGATTGGAAAGCTTCCAGATCAAAGAGCACACTCCACACACAATGCTCCTTTTGGCACATATTATCCAACATTTTGTCAATCTAACCACATGCCTCCATGGATACACAATGGAAGCTGCTCAATTTCTATTTCTAAAAAAGATGGTAAATTCTTTGCTTTTAAAGTACAATTTAAATTAACATAATCAGATTTTATCTTGCTTGGGTATTATGTTAAATAGTATTTAGTGTGTCCAATGTTCATTCACTGATTTGGCTAATAATGTGCATATCCTGACCTGCTATCTGACCCATATCTATGAGCTGTGGGCTTTACCAAATTTTATCTGTTAATTTGACCCTGATTCATCAACTGCTGTTTCTGTTTGTCCATGGATTTAACTCTTGTACTCCTGACCTCTGCATCTCATAATCACATTAACTCAGATAAAGCTGCTTTGGGGAAGAGGTCAAAACCATTGCCAATTATAGTAGTTGCCCTACTTCAGTCTATTTTCAACACAGTAGCCAGGAGATCCTATTCACACCGAAGTCAGACCAGCACCACCACCCTCCACCCCCCACAATCTTCCAGTGGCTTCTTACCTCATTCACGGTGAAAAAGCCAGTTATCACCACTGCTTGCAATGTCCTACACAATCTGCACCCTCCTCTGATCTTATCACTCACCTATTTTTATCCTAATACATTCTCCTGTAGCAGAACTGCCTTTGCTCGAACAGGCCCGCAATATTTCCATCTCAGGGCCTTTGACTTGCTATTTCCTGTGCTTTTTCCCAGACAGTTTCTCCCTCATCTCAGTCAAATCTTTATTTAAATGCTCCCTTAACAAGGCATTCTCTGACCATCTTACTTAAATCTGCAACACCCCTTCTTTGCTTTATTATCCACCAGGATATTTATCACTATTGAACATACTATGTATTTGCTTGAATTATTTTGTTTATTGTCTCTTCCCCCTGAACTCTGTATGCTCCATGACATGGGCATAGTTCTCTACTTTGAACAATGTTATATTATGAAGACCAAAGAACTACCCGGCACTTAAAAGGTTCTCAAAATACATTTATCAAATGAACGGATACATAAATAAATAGACACACCATTGTTGGTTTTTGCAAATGTTTGAGGCAAGGATTATTATTACTAAATAAACTAGCCAGTTGATAAAAGCTAATATGATGGGGTCATATTTTGCTAAATCTTTACAATTATTGTTAGAAGTTTATCATTCATATTTTTATTTTTAAATACAAATTTTAAAAGGGTATACTAAAGGCAGTGTTATTTCCAAGATAAAGATTGGCTCTTGACTATGTGTACCACACCTAACACTGCTATTTCCAAATTTTCTGCTAAGGTAGATCAAAGAACAAGAAACTGAAAGCCAAGGGTGCACAGAGCTGGAAACATTCATGTGGTGTGGCTTTAAAGAGGAATAGATCTGAATCCTGGCACTGAGAGGAAGTTACATAATAAAAGACTTTTTTTTTTTTTTTCTCAGAAAAAGGGATGTGCATTTTTGGAGCACTTCTCTGTTTTCCAGTGGAATACGATTATTTTCATGGAAGTCATGCTCTGACCTGATTTGTAACTTTAAGAAAACAGATCAAATGGCTTTTTCCTATTATGAGCAATCCTTTCAATCTTTTTTTCTTACTTCACTCTTAGAGAATCTGAACTCAAATTAATCTAAATTTATTTTTCATCATTTATCTAAATAATATCTAAAATCTAGTAAAACTGGACCACCAGCTATTATCTAATGCAACTTACACTGCACCCTTTACTTGGAATGTCTCCTCTAGGAGAAAGCCCAGCCTCCATCAAAAACCATCTGCTTACAGAAATTTTAAGAGAGAAAGAGAGAGAGGGGGAGGGAGGGAAAGAGAAAAACAGAGTTTGATTTGAGCCCAGAGAAGAGCTCTTCAATTATTTTGAAACCCTGTGTGTGGTTTTTGTCCTCCAGACTAAACATCCCCAACACTTCACTCTGATTAGTCCTTTCCTCTCGTTCTCTCCCTCCCATTGCCACTGCCCTGGTCCAGATCAATTCCTCTGGCAAGGACTACAACAGCCTGCTAACTAGTTTCCTATCATTTACGATCTTCATTCTCCAGACAGCCCGTCAGAGTTCCAAAAATGTCCCTTAAACTCTGATCTGCTCATCACACTGTCAAAAAGAAAAAAGAATAGCTAGACAAATTTCCATGATCTTTGTGGTAAAGATCAAACGGCTTAGCAAGGCATACACAGTTTTCCACAACCCGACTGATCAAATTCTCTGGTGCAACTCTACTTAGCCAAGTCTAGATACACACAGAACTACTCACTTTTCTGTTGTTATGTTAAAAAAACAAAAATGTTTACTAAATGAAGAAATAAAACAAAAACGATGTAAATCGTTTTTGCCATTTATGCAGTTTTCGACAACCTTGTAGGCAAAATATGAACTGAAATCTATAGTCTTTGCATAGTCTTTTCCTGGGTTCCTGATAAGTTAAGTAGATTGCTCATTTTTCTCTACTTATAAATCCTACATTTTACAAATTGACCTCAAAGGTTAAATAGTCAAAACCTATGCATAAACACACAAAAAAATTATTTTAAGCAGAATCTAAAGCATATGGAAAACTGGGGCAGACTGCTAAGTAATGCTTGGTTGAACACTCAGAAAATATTACAGATTGCTGTGAAAAGATAAGAAGAAGGTAATTTGAGCAAAATAACACTGTATTTAGTGTTAGGTGATTAAACACAGTTATATTCTGGTGATATTCTAGAGGCAGGTTACTATTTGTTGTGAGATACTCTTACACAGTTTCATAATAAACAATTTAATTATAAACTAATTATAATCAAATCAGGTATTTACCAAGTATTTAAAAGTTTTAACACAGAATCTTCTTTGTCATCAATTTTTGAGGCTCAGAGGCGAGAGGACTATGGATTGGCAAGGGAAGAGAGAGCTAAAAAGGTGTACCTGAATGTGTTGAGATTAATGGCAGAGTAGCTGCTCTGCTTCATTTTTGTAAGGAAATAGAAAATCTTGGCCATCAGTCAAAACAGCAGGCTCTGGCACTCTGTTCCCTTTACCCAAGTGTTTTCCCTATGACGGTTATTATTTGGTGTTTTTGTTCACAGTTCCTTATGCAACTGGGTCTGATCCGTACCCAAATCTATAGTGATGGCCAGCAGTAGGAATATGTTTCCTGGCATCTGGCTAAACTTGCCAATAACATTGGCAGGGCTTGTGGCAAGCGTACAAATGGAGGTTCCGTGCTGCCCGCCTTCTCTTCCCACCACTACCAGTTCTGTCCCACACAAGTGAGGGGACTCAGACATGTGCACATTTGTACATTCTGGCCCAGAGGCCCAAGCTCCCTTACTATAAGAGGCCTGCCTTTGGCCCTGTGGTCTTGAGGTGCACATGTCAGAGATGAGGTCTACAGACAAAGGAAGGGGTCCATTCAGGCCTTGGAAGCAGGCTCAGGTCATTGGGTCAGGGACTTCCAGAGTTCCTGGTACACAGACATAATCTAGAAGGAAAAATGGGGGATCTAGTTGGGTATATCCTCTTGGTCTCAAAAACAAGTGGGAGGAATGAGACCAAAGGAGCACTCGAGAAGAGTCACTTTGACATCATCATGCTTTGGATGTTGAGTAAGGATGGAGTCCCAGTAAGCCATTTTGCAGCTACTGGTATCATGAGAATGTTGCCATGGCAGTGGGAAGAACCAGGTTGAGGAAGTTGAAGGTCATATGCTCAAACTAGGCTTATAAATTATTCTTTGTACTTACTTTTCAATAGAGATCCTGCGATAGACTGAATGTTTGTGTTCCCCCCAAATTCCTATGTTTAAATCTCCTCCAATGTCATGGTGTATGGAAGTGGGGGCTTTGGAAAGTGATTAGGTCATGAGGGTGAAGCCCTCATGAACTGCATTAGTGCCCTTATAAAAGAGACCCCAGAGACCTCCCTTCTGCCTTCCATCACATGAAGACACTGAGAGAAAATGGTCAACTAGGAACCCCTGCACAGGTCCTCACCAGCATGGATTCTGCCAGTGTGTGATCTTAGATTTCTCGTCCTGCAGAACTGTGAAAAATAAATATCTGCAATTTATAAGCCACCCAGTCTATGGCATTTTTGTTATAGCAACCCAAAAGGATTAAGAGAGATTTAACATATCTTTGTAACTTTTATACTTTGCTCATACATGTCCCTCTATTAGAATACTTTTTCTGTCTTGTCTGCCTATCAAATTTCCAAGTATCCTTTAAGACTCAGGTCAAATGCCTACTCTGCATGGAATGTTCCCAATTCACCATCAGCAGAATTAACCTCCGTTCAAGTAGGAGTTGCACATAACTCTAACATTGCTACATAGCATTATATCTGTTAAAATATAAGTTCGTTGAGTACATGAATTGTGGCTATTCTTTCTTGACTCCAAACTAAATCTAGCTTTGACATATACTAAAGATACTATTATTCGATGGACTAAATTAAATACACATTACATTTTCTATTCCTATAGTGTTCTATTCATCTTTATCTTGAAACAAATGTTTATCAATGTGAGAAGGTGGAAAATATATAACCAGGAATGTTTCTCAAATAGATGTATGATCTTCATTGACCCAGACTATTGGTCAGCAAACTCTTTTTGGTAAAGGGCCAGACAGTAGACAATTTAGGGTTTGAAGGCGATACTACAGTCTCTTTCCCGCCCCTCACCTCAGCTCTACTGTGGCAACACAAAAGCAGTATAGATAAAATAGAATGAAGGGGTGTCGCTATATTCCAATAAAATTAAAAAAAAAAAAACAAAAAAAAACATGTGACTGTCTAGATGTGGCTATCACCTAGACTGGTCTTTCTCCACCATAGTTACACAAGAAAAGAAGCCCTAATGCCTCAAGGTATGCATTTACATTTGACTCAACTTCCCTCTTAAGCATCTAGAATGGTAGTAGTAACTATGTACCATCTCAGGAGAATTGAGAAAATAGTTTCTCAAATAGTTTTCTATTTTCTGTGGTTCAAATGAACAATTCTGGTTCACAGAAAGGCTTATGTAGACACTGTACTTCCATTCTTGGATAAGCCTCAGAATACATTACATTTTTAGCACATAATATTTTTTATTCATATTGATCTTTTAAATAAATCCCTTGAGGTCTTTTTCACTTGTCTTATTATACCTAAACTGAAAACTGTACATTTATCATTTTAAATTATTTTCTTGTAGGTTTTAGCAATAAAAACTACCATTTTAAAAATACAGATTGCTAGCAAAGTAGTATTTCCCTCAATCCAGTCTTTCTGAAGTCAAAACTAAATACATACAATTAAAACATAGGCTGTGACTTTTATTTAAATGTCTGGGGCATTTTTTAAATTGAATTTTACAAGTATCTCTGACATAACTTTCTGGTATCCAATACCCTCTATAAATTCTTTAGATATTATGAAGGCCAAAAACTTGAAATCACCCTTGATTCCTGTCTTTCTTTTCACTCGGTCTATTAAGAAATTCTGTTGGCTTTTCTTTTTTAAAACATGCAGAATATAACTGCTTCTCATTTCCTTTCCAGCAGCCATGCTGGTCCAAGCCATTGTTACCTCTTCTCTGGAATAATTTCATAACGGATTTCTGCTTCCACCTTGTCACTTTCAGTCTACTCTCAGCATAGTAACTGGAGAGACCCTTTTAAAACATAACACACGTATGTCTCTCCTGTGCTCAAAACCCATGGTGTGATCAGTTTTAGATGGAGAGCAGTCTGTGAGAGGGAGGAGGGACCTGTCCAACCTCACAGACTCCAGCAGGTCTGATACTAGAGCAGAGAACTTCCGGCATTAAAATTGATTCCCTGTCACATGACCAGAGGTTCCTAAATTTATATCCATGTGCCGATGGTTTTCTTGGTGTGAGGGATATGAAAAATAATATCATAGAGCCCTTACTACTACTTCTAACATAAGTAAGTCCTACGTCCCTTAGTATTCTAGTCACATACTATTAAACTTGGCAGTATGGTACTGACTTTATCATCTGTGTACATTTGCTTTTCATCTCTGAAATAAAGTTCATAATACAAATCCTACATTACCCTTCACGTATTATCCCACAAGGATAGAGAAAATATTTATGGCAGGAACATTTTAAACTTAAAGAATTACAAATAACCAAAGCATATTTTATAGGCATTTAAAAAATAGACACAAAACCACTTCACTTGGGTCTAAACCAAAGCATAAACATTTGTCCATTAGTTCCCAGAAAGATTTTTAGATGTACGAATGGTGGAAATTGGGGCAGTGCCCCACGACAGCAGTTCACAGACTGTAGATATTACACAGGAATTAGAAAATAGCAATGGGGAATAAAAGAGGAGTGGGGGAGGTTCAACACTTTTGCTGATGAAGGAAGACCTTCAAATTATATTACTGGGATGCCTGTTCCATCTCCCTTCTCCCATCTTTGGTCTGAGGTCAGATAACAGGGTCAATATTCGATGTAGAGCCAAGGCTAACAACCTTTTGATTTCAGGGACTTGAATATATTCTGCTCTGTCCCAAGGTTTCTGGGGCCCTCGATAGCTCCCTCTTCTTCACCATGTCCTCCAGCCTCACTTTCTGAACCTGCTCACTCCACCTCATCTTTTTTAAGGCCCCTTCACTTCAATTTTACCTCCTGATTCCAAACTTTCTTCTTAAACTTGAAATTGTGTAGTCTTCCTGTGTAACATTCAGTCTTTGTTTTCTCTCCGCCCCAAGCTCAAAGCTGCAAGTCACCTCTGCTCACTCCCACAATAAAATGTGCTTCTGTGACCCAGGACAGATCAGAGCTCTGAAAACTTCACTGGAACAAGAGAGGAAGCCAGACACCACCTTTAAAGGAAATATTCTCCCTTGTCCCTGACAACAAAGGACTCAAGATAATTTCCGCAAGAACTCAACCTTATCCTTCTTCATGAAAACGAATGTGAACATTTAAAAAAGTTTAGAACAATTCTATTCTACCTTTTAGATGTTAGGGGAGACTAGAAGATGAAAAAAAAAAGCACAATTCTACGGATAAAGAGCAACCTGACTATTCCAAGCACCTAATTGCCTACACAAACAGTATGTGGAATCGGTGCATTGAACAGACCTGCTCAGGAAATTTCTTCTCTCCTGTTAGCTCCTTTTCACAGGTACACACTTACTGATGCTATCATTTAAAATGCCTTACCCACCCTTTACCCTAGGAGCACATTTATTTAAGTGGCATGCAACATTTGAAATGATGGCCTTGACTTTTGCATACTATGATAGTAATTCACCTACAGGGTTGCTAATAATGACAAATACCTGTAACTTCCCTTTTGCAATCATCTGAGGAAATGAATTAATTATAAGTTAGGAGATTTTATCCATACAAACTTGGATCTTTTTGGAGATCTGTAGTCTCTTATAACTTATTCACATGTAAGTAAACTTTTCATTATAACCATGCAATTGGGGGGGAAAATACATTACGGTGGCATCATAGTATTCTGATACAATGAAATAATGCATTTTTGACATAGTTGGAAATTCAAAATAATTACATTTATACAATAATAAATTTGATTTTTAGTTCTTAAAGTAAATACACAAAACGATACTTCCTGTATGAATTAGTCTATTTTCTTCATTCCACTATCCTTTCCTTGATAACACTGAGGAAATAAATAACTCATTTGTTATTTTGTGAGATTTAACTATTTACGCTGTCACTTATGCTTTTATTATAAAGAATAATTATTTGTGGATTCTTAGTGTATTTCTTTTCGTGTATTATTTGCACTTTCTTGGTGTTCTTTCCTGCTACTAACTTTAATCTGTAACATCATACATATGAAAATGAAAAGGAACTTAATAAGAAAGTATAACATGTTACTATTACTGACATCTCCATGAATTTTATAACACTTGTTGCTTTTAAGTATTTTAACAACACTATAAAAATGAACTGAGAATTTTATTTGTAGTAAATAATGTGTGGTACTTTAAAAATAACAGATAATGCTCACTCAACAGTACTGGAATCTACAATAAGGCTACACCACTCTTTCCTACCAGCTTGATATACTGAATTGTTAGCATACGGTAAATCAAAAGGAAACTGATTGTAGGATAAAAACCTGTTGTTTCTCAGAAATCTTGAGGATTATCCAATATGTTCATAAACACTCTCTGATGTATGCAAATAATACACAAGTCCAATGATATGTTTCTTCTATTGATCAATATATTGTGCTTACAAAATTAAATTAATAAAAATGTAAATAACAAATAATTCTAAATGTTGTACCACAATTATTTCAGCATCGTTATCCATTTTTCTGCCTTCTGACTCATGTTTGGATTTGGCTGCTTTTCGACATTTACTCTGATATTCAATCCAGGCTTCTGAAGACTGTCACTGGCTTCTCCCATAAGCTCAGATTCTCGTATTTGAACTTCTCTGTGCTGATCATCTGGTTATTTCAAAGACATCTCAACCTCAGTATCCTCAAAAATTACTTTCTCTGTTTGAATGATTTTTCTATATGCATATAGATGCTTTTTAGAACTGACCTCATTTTTTTTTTTCAAATCAGAAATCGGGGAGTCATTCTAAACTCCATTTTTCTTCCCATTACTGCACATCCAATAAATCATCAAGACTCAAACATTCTACCCCAGGTATGTTTCTGGGATCTCATTTCTTCTCATCTTTCCCAAAGTGCATGTCATCTCTTACCAAAACTCTTACCAAAGTTTCCAACGTCACTTACTTGCAAGGGTCTTAAATTCCAACCACACACAATTTTCTGTTCCTCATGGTTGAAATAGTTATTATAATATTGTTCCTAGAAATAGTCCTAAGAAAATAGTTGTTACCCTATAAATAACTCTTTGATTGTGAAAACCAAGGAAAAGATGCGTTCTAGATTTATAATTCTTATAACCTTTTCTGTTTTGGGAAAACAGTGTAGAAGGGTGGAAAAGTACATTGGATTTGTTTCAAATAGATTAGTTTTAGAATTTCAGAGTTCAAATACTATCTCTATACTTGTTTAAACTTGGCCAAATCATGTAAATATCCAGAGACACAACCAACTCATTGCTAAACTGGGGATTATATTTCCTGACAGGGTTCTTGTTTAGACTAAATTAGTAAATTAGTTCTAGCGTACAATTTTCCTGTCTCTATTTATCGACTCTGCTATGCACTTAAGTTTCAGTGACCAGACATTACTACTATTATTTGGTTGTTCTGGTGGGCTGTTTTATGTTCCCCAAAGCTGTTCAAGTCCTGACCCCCAGTACCTATGAATGTGACCTTATTTGGAAATAAGACTTTTGCAGATGATCACATTAAGATGAGATTATTTGCTTTGGGCCCTAATCCAATATGATTGTGTCTTTATAAATGGGAGAAATTTGGACAGAGAGACAGACACTTCCAGAGGGAAGGCAATGTGAACAAACAGGGAGATCACTATGGAAGAGGAATTCCCTGAGGCAACCAGAGGGAGGCCTGAGACAGAAAGCCGATTCATTCTCACTCACAGCTCTCAGAAGGAATCAGCCCTGCCAGTACTTTGTTTTCAGACTTCGAGCATCCACATCTGTGAGACAATAAATTTCTGTTGTTTGTATTATGTTGTTGCAGCAGCCACAGGAAACTAATATAGTTGTTTTATTGTGTTTATATAAATGTGTCTATTCTTTTTTTTTTTTTTTAAATAAAAGTTTATTGGAGTGACAATTGTTACTAAAGTTACATGGATTTCAGGTGTACAATTCTGTATTACATCATCTGTATATCACATTGTGTGTTCACCACCCAGAGTCAGTTCTCTTTCTATCACCATATATTTGACACCCTAGTCAAGAACCATATGATTTCACTGATACATGGGATGTAAAAATGTGTCTATTCTTGTGTTAACTATTGTTAGAAGGTTAAGAAAAGATACTATGTACATTACTTGCCATATCACTTAGTAAGTAAATAAATAATTTACATGGGTAAATAAATAGTTAATAAAAGATGTTGATAACACAAGACATGAAATTCTTTTGAACCCAGAAGAAAACATGTTAAATAAATTTCCTTTACATTCTATAGTACCCAAGGAAAGGATTCATGGGCAAAAGAGAAGCTACGTGAAATTATTTATCCAACGTTTCCTTAACTTCTCCCTGTATGTCTACCATGTGGAATTCTGTGTAGCTCTCTTTGACTAATTGATCTCTATAGTTCAGGTTTTATGAGTGAATCTAGAATTCACTCTAGCTAGTGGGGGATTTGTCACAGCATATTAAATGACTGAATCACTGGGAGGACGGAAGAAAGTGACTTTCGGTTAAACATTCCATAACTAATCCTACAGAACAAGGATCCAGAGGAATTTCTATCTCTTCCCCAGTCAGGATGTCTCCAGCCTTCCAGCACCACTGATGTGATCAAGAAAAAAAACAAGAGTACTGACAGCTCCAGAACCACAGCATATCTGTTATAGCCTGCAGCAGTGGGACCTGTGCCACATGCCTTGTCTTGCCGCACCTGCAGAGTGGCTGAAAAGATGCTAAGACCTCTGCTAAGACTGCCACAGTGGCCCAACATATCTCTCTGGTACGCTTGTTGGCCAATAGAGCAGAAGCCATGTTCTGAGACAACATGAGATTAACTAAACCTAAATCACATCGAGATTCCTATCTGCATGGGAAACTTGAAAAGGTAGGTTGTAGCTTTCCCCGTTTCGCTATTCATCAAGGCCCATTAGAAGGAGGACGGCATGTGTTGAAAACCAATCCACCACACCAACCAGATAAATTAATAAGGTTGGTTCATCATGGAAGTACTTTAGGTGTCCAATGAAATTTCTACATAGGAGTCTTTATTTTTCTTTGACACTTCCAGACTATTTCCTTCCTGAAAACTTCTAGTTTTGAAGCCCAAACTCTACACTGCATACTATCTTTTTTAACTGCAATAATTTAAAGATGTAATTTAATTCCTTTCCCTCATTCCTTAAATATTTTAATACCTAGCTTACCATTTTTGTTTTTCCAGTCAAAATTTTTGATGATTCAATAATCATGCGAAAGAATCTTGACATTCACTTTTTCAAATGATTTAATCCTCAACCATATCTCAGACACCCACTTTCAAGGTCATGCTGTATCCTATAACAATAGGTACATCTCATTTTCAATAACTCAATTCTAAACATCTCATTCTCTATGTACCATCTTCTATATTTCTAACTCCCTTATACCCATAATTAATCAATTCTCCAAAGCTAGAAGAACTCACATCCACAGCATATCATCTCCTCATTCTTTCTTATGTTCTCATATCCCTAGTTACCCATCTTAGATACTTCAACCCTTCATTATAGTCATCCTTATAATCTTGCAGATATCTTCATCTTTCCAAGCAAATCCTCCTTTTCCCCAGCAGTCTCTAAACCACTTTTCCTGGATCCAATTCATAATTTCAAAGAAAGTACAGAAAATTGGCAGAGTAGGTAAACTCTGTGTTTGCATTCTCTCATGACTACATCAAAATTAGCACTAAACAACACAACAGCCATCAGTGAGAATCACCTGAGGTCTAGCTGAATAGAAGTCCAACAACTAAGGACATACAGAAGAAGCCAAGTCAAGACTGGTGGGGGGGCAGAGACATAGAATGGGCTGATCCCATACCCACATTGGCAATTAAAAATCAGGAGAGATATCTCAGCTACAGAGGTCACCCATGAGGAGTGAGGGGTCCCAGACCCACACAGACACCCCAGCCCAGAGTTCAGTGCTGAGAAGTTCCCACAACTTTTGGCTGTGAAAACCAAAGACTGTGGCTTAGTGAGATGGAGACTGGCTGCAGTGCCAGGCCCTATCTTAAAGGGCCCAGCAGCATGGACTTACTGCTAACAGACTCATTAGCTCTGAGCTGCAGTGCTGGTGCAGGAGCTTCAAAGGCGCCAGGGACACAGGGGTAGAAACTAAATTGTTTGGCCCAGGGTGAGGCCTGGAGGTATAGCTTTCTCCCAAACAGAAGTGCTGGCAGAAGCTATTGTTCCTTTGTTGAGTCCTCCCCCAACCCAGCATGCAGGTGTAGGCGGCCACCATATCCGAGTCTCTGTCAACCTGGCTAATATTGTTCATTCACCTCGATTTCCCATCCCACCCTACTTGCAAATCCACCGAAGCAACTTCTAGTGGCTTTTCCATATAAACAGCCTGTCATGGCTCATGCTGCACAATTTCCTAAAATCTCTCAAAGGTTCACAAATCCCAAACAAGCAGCATCTGATCTTGGTGTGCCCTTGTACCTCTTGCCAAAACCCAACATTAGCAGCAAACGGCCAAAACCCAACATTAGCAGCAAACGGCCTCATTTCAAGGCTTGGGCTCTCCCAGGCATCTCCAGGCCCAGTGTGGGTGGCTCCCATCTGTGGACTGCTTTGTGGTTTATACTAGGTGGCCCCTGGCAGGGCACTGGTGATAGCTGAACTTGGCCTGCTGTGGGGCCCCTCTTTGGAGCCCCTGGGGCCTGTATTCCTGGGGGCTAGCTTCAGACCATGCCACAGCACCGTCCAGCCACCTCCATGGATGACATACCCAAACTGCAGACTGGGCAGCCTGCAGAGCCCTGCTAAAGCAAATCCTGCTCCATACGATCAGCCTCTGCATCACAGCTCCTCTACTGTAGTCACGATAGTCCTCACAACCAATCAGCCCAAGGGTCAATCTCTCCCCCTAATGTGCAAACAGCAACCAAGACTCAACTACAACAGGGTACACACAACCCACACAAGAGACACACCTGGAGTACCTGGCTCAAGTGACCAGGAAGACTATACCACTGGGCCCCACAGGACACCTATCACATAAGGCCACTCCACTAAGATCAGGAGACATAGCAGTTCTACCTAATAATAGAAACAAACAGAAGGAGGCAGCCAAAATGGGGGAGACAAAGAAACATGCCCCACATGAAAAACAGAATAAGCTCCAGAAAAAGAACTAAACAAAATAGAGACAAGCAATCTACCAGATGCAGAGTTCAAAACACTGGTGATAGGGATGCTTAATGATCTCAGTGAGAACCTCAATAAAGAGATAGGAAAAGTGAACATGGAGACAGAAAACAACAAAGAACCAGTCATACATGAAGAATACAATAACTGAAATAAAGAATACATTAGATGAAATCAACAGATTAGAGGAAGTAGAGGATCAAATCAGTGATTTAGAAGACCAGGTAGCAGAAAAAACCCAAACAGAACACACACACACACACAAAAAAAAAAAATCCTAAAGAATGAGGATAGTTTAAGGGGCCTCTGAGACAATATCAAGAGTACCAACATTCGTGTCATAGAGGTTCCTGAAGGAGAAGAGAGGGAGCAAGGAATTCAAACCTACGGAATGTGAAGAAATCATGAAAAACTTCTCTAACCTGGCGAAGGAAATAGACATACAAGCTCAAGAAGTACAAAGTCCCAAACATGATGAATGAAAAGAGGCTCACGCCAAGACACATCATAATTAAAATACCCAAGGTTAAAGACAAAGAGAGAATCTTAAAAGCAAGAAGAAAAAAGTAGTTAGTTAACTACAAGGGAGCTTCCATAAGACTATTAGCTGATTTTGCAACAGAAATTCTGCAGGCCAGAAGGGACTGCCACAAAATATTCAAAGTGATGAAAAGCATGCATGACCTACAACTAACAATACTCTATCCAAAAAAAAAAAAAAAAGCTATCATTTAGAATCAAAAGACAGATAGATCTTCTCAGACAAGAAAAAGCTAAAGGAGTTCATCACCTCCAAATCAGTATTACAAGGAATGTTGGAAGGACTTCTTGAAGAAGATAAAAAATATGAGTAATAGAATGGCAATAACTACATATGTATCAATAATTATGTTAAATGTAAGTGGATTAAAATCTCCAATCAAAATACATAGGGTGGCTGACTGGATAAGAAAACAAGACCCTTACATATGCTGTCTATAAGAGATTCATTTCAGATCGAAAGACACACACAGACTGAAAGTGAAGGGGTAAAAAAGATATTTCATGAAAATAGAAACAACAAAAAAATCATATCTGGGGTAGCAATAATTATATCATACAAAATAGACTTTAAAACAAAGGCTATAACAAAGACAAAGGTTCCAGTAATCCCACTCCTGGGTATTTATCTGAAGCAACCCAGAACATATGGGATATGTCCACCCATATGTTTATTGCAGTATTATTTACAATAGCCAAGTTATGGGGGCAATCTGGGAGTCCATCAATCGATGAATGGATGAAAAAGAGGTGGGACATATATACAACGGGAATATTACTCAGGCATGAAAAGGAATGAAATCTTACGATTTGCAACTGCATGGATGAACCTAGAGTGAACTGTGCTGAGTACAGTAAGTCAGACAGATAAGACAAATGCCTTATGATTTCACTTAGATGTGGAATCTAAAGAACAAAATAAACAAACAAAACAGAAACAAACTCATAGATAGAGAGAACATTTTGGGGGGATACAGAGAACAGATGGTAGGGACTTGGGGGATGGGTGAAAAAACAGAAAGGATTGAGAAATACAAATTAGTAGTTATAAAACAGTCGTGGGGATGTAAAGTATAGCATAAGGAATATAGTCAGTAATATTGTAATAATTAAGTATGGTGTCAGGTATTGGATTTATCAGGGTGATCAACTTGTAAGTTATACAAGTCTAATCACTATGTTGTACACCTGAAATTAACGTAACACTGTATGTCAACTATCATTGAAAATGAAAAATATATTTAAAAAAATAAACCACCTTTCTTGTTTTGTAATTTTCCATAACATCTGTCTGTCTCTTTTCATACTTGATTAAAATTTCCATGAGGTCAAAGACACTTTGGTTCACTGCTGTTGCCCCAGAATGTAGCATCGTAATGTACCTTACTACCTGACACGTAGTAAGAGTTTAATAAATATTTACTGGGCACATTAATGACATACTTGTAATAATGCCTTAGTATAACTAGAAAACTAAGTGCTACATTATAGATGCTCAAACGTTTTGCTGAATGAGGCATACTGTATTGCAATTTTAAAATGAAGCTAACACTTAAAATTCTATTTGATCTACCCACTAAAGGTAAATAGTCCATTTTGTAAAATCAGTGATTTACAATAAGGTAGTCTATATTTTTGTTGTATGTCATGAAATTTGAATATATAGCTTTGAATTTTTCCTTTTTTATTTTCCCTTACAAAATTCCTCACTTGTTTTTTTTGTTTTTGTTTTTGTTTTTGGTTTTGTTTTTTTTAAAGGAGGGCACAGCTCCCAGTGGCTCATGTGGGGATTGAACCGGCAATCTTGGTGTTTTTAGCACCACGCTCTCCCCAACGGAGCTAACCGGCCACCCCCACCTCACCTTTTTAATGGTAATTACTTCAACTAAAGTAACAATATAATTTTCAGACATTAAAAATATATGTGATAACTAATTGAACTCATTCTTAAATTGGTCAATTAATAGAACTATAGGTTATATTAATGTTGTACTGAAACTCTTCAAATTAATTCTACTCTCTTCAATCTGTCTTTCAGGAAGGAAATGAAATAGCTTGAAAATATTTAAAGACTCATTTTAATGTTGCCTTTCAACAGCCATAATGGAGTTCCCAAGTTATTAATTACATCAGGTAAATCAACCATAACAATCTACTAATAGGAAATGGAGAAGAAAATCAAATTAGTAAAAACTGTTTAAACCAATTAGCTAATTATAGACAGACTCACTTTACATAAGCATGCAATAGGAGACCCTTATCCATATACTAACATGCATGTAACTTTGATTGATTACAGCAATGTTGCTTTTATTACTATAATGAACCATCCAGAGATCTGTAGTATGTTGTCACATAAAGCAGTATACTTAAAGAAATATTTCCAATATTGTGTAATTAGCTGAACAGTCTTTAGCTGTAGAAGCATATCCCACAAAATGATATTTAGAACTTATCATAATATTTATGATGCATTAGTTTTAAAACTGAATTATCTGGGTTGATGTATTTGTAACTGTACATAGTATACAATAAACAGTGCAAAGGACAATTTTATTGCCTTCCTTTTTTTCTTTCTTCCTGCTTTCTTTCGTTCCTTCAACAACATATTTTTTTGGTTGCCTACTATGTGCCAGGCACTTTGAAAGGTTTGGCAGAATAACAAATAACAAGACAGACAAGGTGACTGAGATCTGAAGGATAGGAAGATGTCAGTCAAGAGAAGAGCTGTAAGAAAGTGGGTCACGAGGTGGTGATGGTCTTTTCTGAGAGCATCCACACAACTCTGCTTTTTTGGGAAAAGTATAGTGTTTTCCAAGAGCCAGTGTGCACCACTTAATGCACTAACCCTGTGAGAGGGAATGTGACATATTAATCATCTAATTGAGTTGATGGAAGTTTATTTTGATCTTTCCTAAACAGTAATTTGTTGGAATAAGGCCAATATATTGCAAGCACCTACAATGTATGATCCATAACAGTAAGGGCAGTCTATATGCAGTAAGTGCTTACTGTAACTATTTTCTTAATTGAAGTACAATTTTGAACAGTAATAGGTCATCCAAATGAAAAGATTTTGAAATGGTAATAGACTTTTGTTAAAATCATTGCAGATTTTTATGTACAAATCAATCTTCTCACATTGTAAAGAAGTTGAATTACCTCTACGTCTGCTTGATTTTGTATTATGAAGTTTACATTGTAGGTTGTTATGTAAAGATAAGAGCAAGGATTGATGTTTGCAATTGTTCTTATTCCAACCAAACATAATCAGAAAATGCATTTATCTAGGGGAATAAAAATGAATAAAGGAAAATATTCAAAATATGGCTCTTTATATATATATTTGTTCCACAATAGCTTTTTGAAAATATTAAATCTGTACATATGAAAGGAGAAAGAAATGTAAAAAACGTGAACTTGACTGAAGATATTCATTATTCAAGTATTTAAAGCTAGCTGTTAAATTGCTTCAAAATAATTTGTTGCAAGCAATGTTTTTCTCTTGATTGCACAGCCTACACCTTCCCAAGGAATGAGTAAGTGCTGTCATATATACACAAATACCTTCTTTTTAGAAATACGAGGTCTGACAATTAAGTTCGCAAACATCCTAGAAAAAGTGCTACATACCTCATTGATGAACATCACTACAGTCACCTGTGAAGTACTCCCCTTGGGAATCTCTGCACCAATGCGAGTGCCTAGTCCACCCTTCAAAGCAATTTTGGAACTCTTTTTCTGGAAGGGCCATCAGAGCTGTCATTGTATTACCCTTGATATCCTGAATGTCATCCAAATGTCTTCCTTTCAATATTTCCTTTATCTTCAGGTAAAGAAAGAAGTCATTGGGGGCCAGATCAGGTGAGCAAGGAGGATGTTCCAATACAGTGATTTGTTTACTGGCTAAAAACTCCCTCACAAACAGTGCCGTGTGAGCAGGTATTGTCGTGATGCAAGAGCCATGAATTGTTGGCGAAAAGTTCAGGTCATCTAACTCTTTCATGCAGCTTCTTCAGCACTTCCAAATAGCAAACTTCGTTAACTGTTTGTCCAGTTGGTACAAATTTATAATGAATAATCCCTCTGATATCAAAAAAGTTTAGCATCATAGTTCACAAACTTAATTGTCAGACTTCGTATGCATTCACCATCTATTATGGATTATATATATATAATATATATATATATATATATATATATATAATATATATATATATACTACAATATAAGCAAAAATCAATATAACCCTGTATGTCTTATATGTTCAGAAACATGATACATGTAAATAGAGTATTATATCTATATAATAGAGAAAAGAGAGTATTAAAATGTTTTAAAAGTCCTTATGCAGAATGCTTTAGATATAATACTTGAATCAATCAGTACACAAAAGCCTTCTGCCTCCAGTCTCCTGCTAGTTCAGTACTGCATAGACGCATAATTTATCTTTATAAGTTACATCCCTTCTTCATTTTACCCCACTTCTTTTTCCTCCCATCCAAATGTTTTCATCAAAAGCCGTTTTCTATGATAACTCCCTTAATTACTTTAATTCTTCACAGAATGCTTTCCACCTGCCCGCTCTGACTGAAACTGAGCTTTATATGGAATAAGTCACTCTCCCTCTGCCCTTACTCATGGAGACAATATTCTGGATAATTTAGGATAATGGTAGCTTCTGTAACAGAGTAACCCTTTAACATTAATAGGAGTTCTTCTAATTAGCAGAGTGGGGAACTTTGCTACACACATTCATCAAGGACTCAGGCTGATAAGAGGTTCTGAGGTCTTTAACAAGCTGCTTCTAGTTTGCTTGGAAAATGAACACCTATCTATCAGAAGATTACACGGGATTTTATAGACCAGGCCAGAAACTGGTGCGTTTTGGTGGCCACTATTTCATTGGTCATAAATCTGTTATAAGACTATTCCTAAGAGCAGAGGAAGATGGGATATGTACTGTAGCCAGGTGTCCTACAGGAAAGGAAAACAGTTTTGCTAAATAGCTAACCAGTCTCTCATAGTCTCCCTTGATTCATGTATAACAGGCACAGGGTGTGTTGGCATTTTTCTAGGTAGTAAATACTTCTTTATTCCTTGAGACCCTTATAGAAATCACAGCTTCTTAGAATTGACCACTTTCTATATTACCAATATGAGAAGTTTTAATCTTCCTGTGGCTGACCCATTCAAAACCTATCTTACAATTTTGTTTTGTCTTTTAAATTTATTTCAACATAAGTGCATTTTCTTTCTACATCTTCTGCTACCCATATCCATTGGACACTTATGCACGATGCTTTACACGTTTGTCATTTGAACATTTGAATTATTTTAATTCTTGAATAGTGCCTCTTTTTTCTCATCTGCATCCCTTTTGAAAATGCTACTCATTTTGAAAAAAACTTTATTTGCAAGGAAGTCTTTCCTGGCCTTCCCTTCCCCATTCTGGGGGTGGTATCTGTACTCTGTGTTGTCAAAGAACCCAGAGTTTAAATTTATAATGCAAAGGATACTAAAAACATGAAAATTCCCACTAATTTGAGCAAGACCCTAGTCTGAATTTTTCCACCCTATGTCTTGCTAACCCCAAATTTACCTACCGATGGCTGCTAAAACATGGCCCAGTCCTGCTTTCTGTATATCCAGTTCCGTGATTAAAGCAATACCAGTTTCCATATACCTTCCGAAACTATAAATAATTAATCATTCTCAAAACTAAACTGAACTTTGATGGAGTTCTCAATTTATCCTCTAAAATATTAAGCATCTTAGACCCTACAATATTCACATCTTCAACCATTTTTATATTGCAATGTTGTTAATAAAGTCTTACAGAAGATATTTGGGTTGCTTTTCTCTTGTATTAAAACATTTACTCCACATTATTAGTTTTCTGACAGACCTAAATGTTTAAAATATGACTAGTCTCTCATGCTTCCCTTCCTCCTGTCGCCCGAAGAGTATTTTGCTTTGTCTAATCAGTGTTTCCTTTACCTTGTCCCACGAGGAGGTTTCCAACTTGTTAGACTGGGGCCCTTTATTTTTGTATGATTCGGAAAGGATATGAGCAGTGGGATATGGAAAATGTGTACAGACTCGGTGGCCTAATGAGTTTTTCAAGGCAGTTTACAAAGAGAAGGATGAAAGCAGCTGCAATATATGAGGACAGTGAATTAGGAACAAGAACAGGAAATGTTTAGGAAGTATGTATTGTTGCAAACTTCACGTTCTTTTTCCAATTTCAAGAAATACAAACAAAGGAATTGAATTATTTTGAAAACATTTTGCTTGCTGAACTGTGTTCTTTGGATGGCAAAGCATCTCTGGGACTGAAACAGGTATGCTACAGATTTATAACTGTGTCATAGTCACATTTATCCAAGTTGCCAAATTCAACTAATTACTTACTAGACTGCAAGTCCCGATGGCAGAGAAAGGGTGTCATTTGCCTTCATATCCTTGGCATCTAAGTTGTACCTTGCATGAAGTGCCATTTTGTAAATATTGATGAATGAATGAATGAATGCATGAACAAAAACTGAAAATACCTATGATCATTTTTCATTGCATACAGAGAAAAGTCTAATATTTTTATCACGTATTATGATATGGCCATACATCATCAAAGCTAAAGCCATTTTTTGTCATCAACAGTTTTGTTTAATCATGTTAGACCTATTTTCTATTCTATATTTATTCACCTTTATATCTCTATACTTTTGTCTATTTTAGGTCAGTACTGAGATGCCCTTTCCTTCCTAAAAACATCATATTTATCTTCCATTAGTAAATTCACATTTTACCGATTATTTGAAGCCTTCCTTAAAAGCCTCTGCCCCTTTAGATAGACACAATTTGGTTCCTGTGCTGGATTGAATCCTAGGGACAGGGTCATGTCCCTGATGGTGTTTTTTTTCCTCTGTTGGTCACTTTCCGTATATCATCTCCCTTGAGTGTGGACAGAACCTGTGACTTACTAGAATATAGCAAAAGTGAAGAGATTTTGCATATGTAATATAGTTCCAAATTAGGTGATTTTGAGTTAATAAAAATCTATTATTATCCTGAGTCAGGTTGGCTTACTCAGGTGAAAAGCCTTCAAAGAAGGACTGGCATACCTGGAGGTGAGAGGGACTCTCCTGCTGATTCTGAAGGGAAATGTAGGTGGCCTCTAGTAGCGGAGGACCTCGGTACTACAATCACAAGGGACTGAATTCTGCAAACCACACTGTGGGCTTGAAAGAGGACTCTAAGTTTGAGAGGAGAAGTCAAACCTTACTGATATCTTAATAATGGGCTTGTGACACTGAGCAGAAAACTTAACTAAGTTGTGTTTAGGTTCCTGAACCAAGTCAGCTGTGAGATAATAGATGTGAGTTGTTTTAAACTGTTGTATCTCTGGTTTTCTAGTGATGGATAATAAGTGATTTATTGTCCAGCACTAGAAAACTAACATGGATCTTTTTATACGGTCTGCTGGTACTGTGTACTAACTCGGTTAGAACATTTAACATGCCATAACTGTGACTCACTCATGTCTTTCTTCCTAGTGACACTCTAAGTTCCCTGAAGTCAGGAGCCATACCTCATCTATAACACTAAGTACATCAGCAAATATTTTATTGTGAACTTGAATAATATACTTACACAATAAAACTCCAACACATTTTTCTACTACACTTGTCTAAGAAATCTAGTCGTTGGTAAAAGGTAAAAGAAGAAAATCAAAGAATTCTTATAAAAATGTAGGTCACAGTAGCGGACATTGCTGGCTCCTTGTCTCCTTTTTAAGTCTTCAGAGTTTAGAAGTTACTTACCCCACCTACATGCATTCCAGGCAGTCTGAGGAAAGCTAATTAATCTCCTAACTTTAGAGAACATTTCTGACTTGAGATAGTCTGCATTTTTTATTTCCTTCCTCTCAGATGCTGTCCTAAGAATGTACCCTCAGTAAATCTCTCACACAGAATTCTAGAAAAAGAAAGTGGTCTGCCTCTCATGAGAGGATGCTTGTGGCCCTGGATGTTAATGATCCAAATGGTAGCTTTGACGTTTGCCTGTTGTGGGATGGAGATGACATTTCTGGAGTGAAGAGCAAAGACACAGAAGAAATCGTGTTCTTGATGACCCAGTGGTAGTACTGCACCGGCTAATGCTGAATCCTGCCTTAATTTTAGATTTTGAGTTACAAATAAATCTCTTCACAGTTTAAAACCAGTTATAGTTGGGATTCTGTTGCTTTAACAAAAGGTCCAAACTGATGCAATTTCTAAAACTATCCTCTAGATAGACATCACTCGGACATGACATAAAGTAAACATTTAATCATTCTTAATACTTTTCAATCAACTTGTCCACTTTAAGGCTGTACCCTGCCATCCTCTGTCTACTGATAGTAGCTGCCCTGAGTTTTGCTCACTTGATCAATGGTGCTCTCTCATCCATTCCAAAATTATTGAGTGTCTACTAAGGACCAGGCATTCTTCTAGGAAATGGGATATGAAATGAATAAAATAAATAAAAGGCCCTCCCTGTGGAGCTTACATTTTGTTGGAGTGATTGGTGATGATGATACATACATATATAAAATATATGTCAGAGGATCATTAAACACTAACGAGGAAAGTAAAGCAGAAGATGCTGGAGGTATTACGGAAGGCTTCCCTGAGAGGGTGACATTTGGGTAAGAACTCAAGAGACGGTGAGGAAGGGACTGTACATATATTTGATGGGGAAGTCACTGTAGACCTCGTGAAAATGAGGTTTAGCCAGGAGGCTTTGAGAGAGAATAGGAGTGGAAGTAATACCATGAATAGAGACCAGTTTTTCAAAGACGTTCATTCTAAAGGAAAGCAGAAAAATGGGATGTGGTACGTAGGAAGTGAGAGAATTGATAACGTGTTTGTTAGGATAATTGAAATTGCAGCATATTGGTCTGCTGATGGGACTGGTCCAGTAGAAACAGAAAAGTTATGATGCATCAGATGCCCCACACTTGTTTTTTTGGTATGTATCCCACCTTGCTTATGTAGTGGTGACACTAATAAAATAATATTTTGATTAGCCCAATTCCTACAGGCAAAAAAAAAAATGTCATGGGTCAAAAAAATACATCAAGACTCAAACATTTGAATTATGTAATTGGCATGGACGTAGGTAACAGTAATTCAGAAATTCAACAAAAAGATTAGGTAAAATTCACAGAACTCCATCTTCCAGAACGGAACTAGATAAAGCCTCAGCTTTCTACTGAAGAAAATATCCATATATATGTCATATATTCTAAAGACAGAACTTGTTTAGAACAGTGCTTATTTATAAGTGGAAGCAGCCAAACATAATTTCTAGGTGTGTGGTAAAACAAAATGAGTTATTGATAATGTAAGGGAATCCACATTCCATTCAAACTACTGAGTACTTATGTGTTCAGCCCTAAGCAGAAGTGCCTTATAATTGTCTATGCCCACAAAATAGAATTTAAATGACCAACATATAAGAAAATAAACAGAACTATTAAGCCAGCAACACAATCTACAAAATGTGTCATGAAACGTATTTCCCCAGGAACCTCAGAATAATTATATCTATCATCAGCAGCAGAGGAAATGTGCTAAAGCCAAGCTTTATTTTTCTCAGCATCATGGGACTGCAGTACTCACCCACACAACAGAATTAACAGCATGAACAACAGAAAATGTATTTTACATATAAAACAGTCATTGTGTACTCTACAATTATATGTAAACCAATGGGCACAAAAACATCTTTTATAATGAGAGCTATGAAAATGGACAGGTGTAATTTTTTTAGTACCAGTACAACGTATCATATTCTAATTTTGGATTACTTTTCTAAAATTAAAGTACTGCGGCTCAAGTTCCAATTTTAGAAGAAATGCAAAAAAAAAAAGATCAAACATCTTAATTTATATTGTACCAATGAAACTGCTTTCTCCTCAACACTGAGAAGAACTCACCTGGAATCAAAATGGCATGACCTGTCAGAGTCAATGTATCAGAAGATCAAATTGACAGCCAAAGTGAGAATTACCTTTATTTTAATGGACCACATTAAATAAAGAAAATACCACCAAAGTAAACACATTCTTATATCAAATGTTTAAGTCACAAAATATAAAAATTAGGCCATTATAGATTTCTCTAGCCAAACAAAAAAGACACCTGAGTCTAATGCTAATATTTTATTTACTTTTCCAGCATCGTGAAGAAATATCTTAATTTTCTTGAATTTATATTTTGTTGTTATTATCAATCTAATACTATTACCTCTTATTTTACATTGCACAACTCTAGAATCATGAGTAATACATTAAAAAACAAAAAAGTTGGGGGTGGAAGGTAGAGGAAATTTCTCCTAAGACTACTGAGAAGGTGTTGAAAATTTTTATTTTTCCCAAAAAGAAGAATGACAAGAGGGTACACTGAAATGGAGTAAGACAGGAGGCAAGGAGATGAATTTAAGAGCTATAACATAGCGGAATTGGTAAGCTATAATGAGAACAACAGAATCTGAAAATCAGAAAGCTCAGAGATCAACTCCCAGGTTTATGAAATCACTTCTGGAAATAACTGATAATAAAGTAGATATTAATTAAGAAAATAAATGTAATGGTCACATTTCCTGGCAAGTGAACTGCTTAGTTTCTAAAAGGTCAGCATTATCTTTAACGCAGTCCTGTCTCTCCAACCACAACTTTTCATTTCAGTTAGGTGGATCAAAAACAGTCTTCTGAAATAAAAGCAGCCATGACATTTGCTGGAAGAAATGTATGACTTGGGTGGTCTGGGTTTAACAGATGAGCTAATCCAGTCAAATGAGAGATTTAGAGATTGTTACCAGTGAACCATAGCCTTTACAGCTGAAAGATTATATACCATCAGGTTCTGGGAGGGATATTTTCAGGCTTGTGCAAACTGATGACTAAACCAATTTGTAGAGAAAGAAGGATAGAGAAGACATAAAAAGGGAAAGGAAGATCAGAATCATGCAGTTCCTGAGAGGCTGTCAGAGCAGCTCAGCTCCCAAAGGCCTGCCAGTTCTCATGAAGTCAGGTAGTACTTTTACTCCATTTTTGGATTGTTGGTGAGGCCCTTCAGACCTTTATAAATAATACTCAGTTTTTCATCTAGTTCAGATGTGTCTGTTTCTTGCAACCAAAGGAGAACTGTGTGGAAAAGGAAATAAATCAATAATCAAACAAACGAATAAGAAACAAGTCAGTTAGGAATTTCTTTTACTGTACGTACCAAAAAAAAAAAAAAGTTATTTAGCTTCTTTGCCAACATCTAGTTACCAGAAACACATCTCTTTTGGATACAGTCTATTTCATTTTCAAAATTGTAGGTATTAATTATTAAGAAGTTCATGATATTATGATGAAAACTATCTCGATTCTCATTTTATTATCACAGCAAGAATTATGCCTATTGTTTCTTTTTCCCCCATTCCATAATACCTTCTTTTTAGAAGAGTGCCTAGAAATGTTGTTAAATTTATTATTTTCATCTCCTTCTTTCTTAACATATTAACTGAAGTAGCTTCTCACTAACAAAAGTGAAAGCCCCTTTATCTCAACCAAGAAGTCTCCATTTATCAAATATCACTTAAGAGTTTTCTATTAATAGTATGTTTCTCATATATCTATTTTTTGGCCAAAATTTAGCTGACATTCAACTTTGTATTATAACATTGATATGAAATGCTGTGAAGGGGCACTTAGCCTCCTGAGTAAAGTAGGGTTCAGTTTCATATCCAATGTTATGGATACCTTGGCTGAAGAAAGGGATTTACAAAGTGCAGTGTATAACCATGATGAAAAGGGCAGTGGTTGAAAAGTTCAAAGTGCTTATAAATACTCATGTATGATACTGTTATAAATGATGCTGTAACATTTTAATGTAAAAAGATATTCTATAAATGTACTATTTTTCTCCAAAGACCATTTATGATTCTAGGGTCTACCAAATTTATACAAGTATAAATAAATAGTGAATGTCTACAACACCCTTTTAAATCTTATTTTTAGGATAAAGTAACTTTTAAAAAAGTGAACTGAGCAGACATCAAAATCTATAGCAAATAAGTGCTAATAGAGTATACTCAGTTGCAGACTTTCCATAGTGAAATTAGATGCAAAAATTGCTTTGAATAACAGATAGGCTTATAGCGAAAATGTGAAAAATATAAATTAGAACTTATCAATGTTATGCCAAAGATCCTCTTCAATTATTATGGTTCCTAAACTCACAGAGCCTTGCTTCAGGTCATTGTCCTATCCTAGTGAACTTGTGTAATAACATCATATTTAGCTTTCAATTATTACTCACTTGCTGTACTTTTAACCAAGTAAAAGAAGGAACACAATGAAGGAGACCAATGTTTTGAAATATTGCCAATGCATTTTTCCTTTCCTGGACATTAAGTTATTTTTTTGTTACTTTTCATTCTTTTAGAATTATTTTTTTTTTAATTAAATTTATTGGGGTGACATTGGTTAGTAAAATTGTATAGGTTTCAAGAGCAAAATTCTATAATACATCATCTATATATAGCATTGTGTGTTCACCACCCAGAGTCAATTCTCCTTCCATCATCATGTATTTGACCCCCTTTACCTTCTTCTGCCATCCCCGTCTCCCCTTATCCTCTGGTAACCACTAAACTGGTATCTGTGTCTATTAGTTTTTGTTTCTTTCTTTGTCTTGTTTGTTTGTTGCTTTCAGTTTCATATCCCAAATATGAGTGAAGTCATATGGTTCTCGACTTTTTCTTTGTTTTTTTTAGTGAACATAAATTAACTTTTATTATTCTTTTTTTTTTAATTTATTGGGGTGACAGTTGTAAGTAAAATTCCATAGATTTCAGGTGTACAATTCTGTATTACATCATCTATAAATCCCATTGTGTGTTCACCATTCAGAGTCAGTTCTCCTTCCATCACCATATATTTGATCCCCCTTACCCTCATCTCCCTCCCCCCACCCCTCCTACCCTCTGGTAACCACTAAACTATTGTCTGTGTCTATGAGTTCTTGTTTCTCATTTGTTTGTCTTATTCTTTTGTTGTTTATGGTTCATATACCTCATATCAGTGAAATCATATGGTTCTCTGCTTTTTCTGTCTGACTTATTTCGCTTAGCATTATACTCTTCACAATGACTGTTTTATACGTAAAATACATTTTCTGTTGTCCACGCTGTTGATTCTGTTGTGTGGGTGAGCACTGCAGTCCCATGATGCTGAGAAAAACATTTGACTTACTTTTCTCACTTTTTCACTGGTAATCCAGACACTGTCCCTAAACCCTTCATCCCTGACTTATAAAAAGAACAAAAGAGAAACAAAGGAAGTACAAGAGGTAAGAGGGGAGAAATAAAAGTAGAGTGTGGCCTGAATTAGGTAGAACCGAAGACGTCCAAAAATGCACCAGCTCCTCCTCACTCTGTGCCTTTGCCCGGCAGTGCCTTGTTATACTCTATCAACCCGTCTCCATCAATGTTCTCCATCAATGTTCATCAATTTACTCATCTACCTCAGATCCCTGTGGGATTTTCCTTAGACCTCCTGGTATGCTTAGATGCTCTTGATAGACCGTTTATGGTACTGTCAACACACCTCTACTAGAGTGCAGATTGCAAAGTATTTTCAGAATCCCTTCTTCCCATTAGACTGTGAGTGAGTCCTCTGTCTCCCCAATGTTTTCTAGGGCCTCGTACAGCGCCTGGTCTGTGCCGGTATTTAATCAGAAGATGAGGGAGAAGATTGCTGGCTGGCTATGAGGCATGTCAAGGTGGGCCATTTCCTTACTGAGTTTCCCCTAGATCAGTAACCTCCCCACAGTCTTGTAGAGTTAACATTTTTATTTTGAACAGCACATTGAGAGTGATCCCATGTCTTAAACTGAGACTCACAGCACCCATGGTGATAATCTGATGATAAGCCCAAGTCCCAATGAGTGTGTATCAGGCATCACAGCACAGAGGTTAAGATTACAACTCCTGGATCAGATTTCATTGAATCCAATGTGGTCATCCCCACTAGATGCTAGTGTTAGAAGGTTACTATATCCCAATTAGCCTGTTCTCTCGTCTGCAAAGTAAGTAAAATAATAGCTACCTCCAAAGTTGAATTTAAAAAAAGATAAAGTATGATAAATACATAGCATAATCACTGCATGTTCACAACAAGCAGGAAATGTTGGTATTATCAAGACAATAACATATGCAAAGAAGATAAAGTTGTGGGTCTCAATGATTAATTAATTCCTTCATCAAATGTATTTTTATTGAGTACCAGGCACTATTCTAGATATTCAAATATATCCATGTACAAAACATTACTATGGGGTTTATATTCTGGTGGGGATGGAGATACATGTTAAAATCCAATAAATATGTATTTTATATAAAAGGAAGACAACAAGTGCTTTGGGAAAAATAATAGAGATATAAGGAGATTGGAAATGCTGAGAATGAAGGAGGGAGAGTGGGATTTGAATTTTAAATTGGGAAATCCCAGTAGGTCTCATTAAGAAGATGCTATTTGAACTAAGACTTCAAGGAAGTGAACATGTAGATTTCAAGTGTAAAAGCGTTCTGGTATAAACAGCAAGTGCAAAGGCTCTAAGGTATAAAGCCCTGCCTTTCTTTGTGTGTGGGACAGGATGGAAGCCAGAGGGGAGCGAGCTAGGGAGAAGAGAGCAGGAGGTGAAGTCAGAGTGTGAATTCTGTCTTGTAGGTCATTTAAGATTGGGGTGGGGTGTATTTGGAGAGTTCTGAGCACAAGAATAACAAGAACTGAGAGTTTTAACATCACTCAGACTCCCATGTTGAGAACAGACTGTAGAGGGACGAGGGCAGAGCAAGGTTTAGGGTGTACAGTTAGAAGACTATTGTAATAATCCAGATGAGAGAAATTGCTCAGACCAGGGCAGTAGCAATGTAAATGGTAAGATGTGGTCAGATTTCTGGCTGTGTAAAAGAGAGAAATCAAGAATGATGTAAAGATTTTGAAAATAATCCACTAGAAGAATTGAATAGTCGTCAAATAAGATAGGCAAGTCTCTGGGGTGAGCAGTTTGGAGGCAAAGTTTAAGAGTTCTATTTTTAGACATGTAAAGCATGAAAATCCTGTTAAAAACAAAAATGGAGAGGGTGAGAAGGTATTTGGATATATACGTCTGAAGTTTAGGGGAGAAATCTGGGCAGAAAATACGTATTTAGCAGCCCTGGCCTAGATGGTCTTTAAAGCCATGAGATTGAGTGACATTTGCTAAAATCACCAAGTGAACAAGGACTGGACTCTGTGATATTCCAGTATTAGGAGTCTGTAGAGGAGAAACACCAGTGAAGGAAACTGAGAAGGAAAGATCAGTGAAGTAGGAGGACAACTTTGCATGGTTTTACCCCAAGCAGCATCAATCACATCACAAGGGAACTTGTTAGAAATGCAATTCTTCAGTCATGCCCATGCCGTAAGGAATCAGAAGCTTCAGGGTGGTACCCAGCAATTTCATAACAGTGTTTTAATGACTTTTCCAGATGATTCTGATGCATGCTTAAATTTAAGCACTACTGCCATGGGGGTACAGCTGGATTTGGGGTAAAAATAAAAGAACTTGCAGTGATCCTCTTAAATGTTAGTATACTATTATTGAGCCTCTGTGAAGAACCAGGCATTCTATTAGATGCAGTACCAAGCAGTCACCCAGGGAGCTGACATTCTAGCACTTCAAGATGTGACCACATTTAGATTGCTAGTACTTTTACATTCTTTTATATTCCTTATTTTCTCATTTTCCACTTCTCTTAGGCATGATTGCTTAGAGCAAGTTTTACCCTCCCAAGTTGATTTCACTAATTTCAATTGATTTCCATTAAATCTGATTAAAGCAACTAAAATTCAACTAAGGTTTTACCCATCCATGGATGATTAGAATTTCAAAAGAGGAGCTTGTTTACCCAAAAGAATTCCCATAGTAGAGAGAGAGAGAGAGAGAGAGACAGAGAGAGAGAGAGGGAGAGAGAACTCTTTGCTTCTCACCAACTCTCCCACTCCTGCCTTAACAAACAAAAGAAACAGCAACAGAATAAACACACAAATCAAGGAGTAAATACATGACAGACCTTTTGAATATTTCACTAATATTTAAGGAAGGTAGAAAGAATTATCTTAAGAGTTAATAATTAAAAATTGAAAGAACTGTGTTTGATACTAATTTTGGGAAAGTGATTTAATCTCTTAGAACCTCCTTATGTTCAACAATAAATAGGTATACAGTCAGAAAACCTTCCCTGAAAACTCACCAGGAGGGCTGAGATTGACCTCTTATAGGTGACAATACTTTGTCAAACCAAAAATTAAGCAAAGATTAAGTTGCTATAAAAATGTGAGGTGTGATCAAAAGATACGGTGAATGTTTAAATTAAAAAATGTATTACAGTAAAAGACACATTGCTATTACTCCTCCTCAAAATACTTCCCCTGGCTTTGAACACACTTATCCCATTTTTCTTGCCACTTTCTGAAGCAGTTCTGGAAGTCCTCTTTCATGAGTGTCTTTACTTCATGTCCATCATGACAATGCTCTGTGTCACACATCACTTCTGGTACGGCAATTTCTGTCAAATAAAAACATTACGGTGTGTCCTCATCCACCTTATTCACGGGATCTGGGACAGTGAAACTTCTGGATCTTTCCCAAAATCATAATGACCAAAATGGTAAACATTTTGAATCGATTCAGGACATCGAGGCAGCACGATAGGGCAACTAAAGACACTCACAAAGACTTCCAGAACTTCTTCAAAAAGTGGCAAGAACGATGGGATGAGTGTGTTTGAAATGAGGAGGAGAAGTTTGAGGGGTATTAATAGCAGTGTAATTTCACTGTAATAATTTTTTATTTAATTTAAACATCCATCGTTTTTTTTATCACACCTCATAGATGCAAGAAATAATCTCTCATTAAGGAAGGAACTTTGGGACTAACGGAATTTATCAACCATTTAATTTTAAATAAATATAGCTCTGTGACTAAGACTTTAAAAAGTAGTTTTAAGAGCAGATTGTGCATGTCTATATATGCTTTTGTGTTATTATTGATAAAAACAGGTAGTATTCAAAACAAAAATGTATATACTCAAATAATTATCCATATTCATATATTACTACAGTTTAGCATTCTAAGGCATTTTGCTGCTCTTCAATTAAAATAACATACAGAAAAGTACAGAAATAGTATGACATACAACCTGTACCTACTAACATTTTTAGAGATGTTTCATATTTCCACATTAAATTTGGTTCTCTCTTTAAAAAAATAAGTTACATGTCACAGATACAATTACAACCTATACCTCCTCATCTAGTCCTCCTTTATTTCTTTCTCTAGGGAACTCCACTATCCTGAAGTTTGAATATATTATCCCCATATGAATTCTTGCATATTATGTGTATAGGTATGTATGCATAAACAACATATAGTATCATTCTATTTAAGAATTTGTATAAATGTTTGTTACTTAAGATTCCATTTTAGAAATTTATCCATATGTATACATGTAGCTGCAGTTCATCTGTTTTAATTGCTACATAGTCTTCTATTATAAGAACAACACAGTTTATTTATCCTCTTACAGAGAATTAGGTTATTTCCACTTTTTTTTCTTGCCTTACAAATAGTTAGTTGGCAGGCATTTTCCTTTCTTTCTTTCTTTCTTTCTTTCTTCCTCTCTCTCTCTCTCTTTCTTTTTTATGAATGCTATTCAGATGAGTTTATCTGTAGGAAATTGCCCATGGCTTAGTCAAATCTGACAATCCTGTCCAAGCCCCTCCTTAACAGCTGTCCAAACTAATGCAAGATAAATTCATGTAAAAAATAATGTTCTATAAGAAGTTCCCATGAGAGAAATTATCTTTTGCAGTGGGAAATCAAGTACCAAAGAAAAATCCATAAAGAAGAAATATGCAACACAGTAAATTCATTTTGGCAGCTCCCCATGTGATCTTTACAGTATCTATGACAAATTAGAAAAGACTTTATTTTCTTTTGTATTTTCTACAAAAGAAAATAAAGCAAACTGTGAAAAACATTGTTATTGCTCAACAAATAGTTCTCTTTCTTTGTATTAATCAGATAGCTTATGTCTTTAAAGTGATCGATAAATGAAGACAAATAGTATTCAGGGTATCTATGATCAGGCTTCTGGGGTAAAAAGACACATTTTCTTGCGTTGATTTTCTCAGGAGTTGACTTGCTCCAGGATACAGGTTAAGAATTTTGAAACCACTGCAGATGTATAATGGGATTTAACAGTGACATAAATGGATGGTTCAGGTGTCAGTCAGGTTTCTCTGTTGGAGTGATAAGTTACAGACAAGCAAAGGGAGAAGATCAGAATGAGCCATGTGATACTGAATTAGGGTTAGAGACATGAGAATGAATTCATACTTAGCTTAATATAAATGTAGCGGAATACTGCAGTGGGCTGATTAATGACCCCAAAGAGATGTGTCTGTCCTAATCCCTGGAACCTATAACTGTTACTTTACATGACAAAAGAGTGATCGTTACCTTATTTGTCAAAATATGTGATTAAGTTAAGAATCTTGAGAGGAGCTTGTTCTAGTTCATCCTGGTGGGCCCTAAATGCAATCACCTGTATTCTTCCTTATAAGAGAGAGGCAGAAGTTTTGAGACAGAAAAGGAGGCAATGAGACCACTGATGTAGAGATTGGAGTGATGTGGCCAGAAGTCAAGGAATGGTTATAATCAGCAAAAGGTGGAAAAGCCAAAGAATGGATTCTAATCTAGAGCCTTGGTAGGGAGTGTGGCTCTGCCTACACCTTAATTTTGGACTCCCAGCTTCCGAACTGTGAAAGGATAAATTTCTGTTTTTTTAATGCCACCTCGTTTGTGGCAATTTGTTACAGCAGCCACAGGAATCTAATACAGATCGATTATCTATCTAACCATCCATCCATCCACCATCCATCCATCCCTCTATCTACATGTAGATAGACATATATGTATGCATGTGAGTGTGTGAGTGTGTGTGTGTGTGTGTGTGTGTGTGGTTGTGTAAGTATCCACATATATTTAATGGTTATGTCAGCTGAGAGGGCCTAGAAGTAATTAGACCCCAGTAGCAAAGGGAATACTGACCAGACTCCATTTTATTTGAAAATATTTTGGAAAGCCCCATTACCAATAAGTCAAATTGCCAATTTGAGATATGTTAATGTTTCATCTGTCACATTCACAGAAATCTTATATAAAAGTAAAAGCATCTAATAAATTCATTATGTCTGGACATGCCTGGAAATTTACATATTAAAACACATATCATTTATTATGAATTAACTTTATTTTACATCTCTTTTGCATTCAAGAGAATGGTGGTTTTTAATACTAACTTTTTAAAAATTATATATTTAGATGAATTATACTTTGTATGAATTTCACTTTACTAAATAAAAGAGCATCACTTTGGAAAGCACTGGATTTACTGTAAGTCAAGCTGGTAGGGTCTGGGAAGTGTGAGTACCACTCAGTAGTCAAGAGAGCTTCTGACCGTGTGATTGTTTTCTTCTCCAGTATGAAAGAGTAAATTGTGACTTCTCCGTCCTAATCATGCCCTAAACCTGGCAATAAGAGGTGTGGCAGGTGCTGGGGTGGGAGTGCTGAAAGGGAAAAGGAAATAATATTTTCCAGCACCTAGATTTTGGTGTTGGCAGCAAAATTATTTGTCATGATAAACTGCATTTATCTTTTATGGAAATTGTGTTCATTCATGGAAGTATGCTCACTTTACATTAACTACAATCCTAAATCATATTGTATAAATTTCATTTTCATTCTTATTTTATCACCCCAAAAAATCTTATTGATCAATTTCACATTTTGAATGATATTAAATCCTGGTAATAAAAGTCTATCCCCGAGGCTCAGTCTAAAATAAAATTCTATATTCTTCACTTTATGGCAAATGCTAAATTGTTGACTAACTTGTAAATGGATCAGTGATGTATTTATTAGGTTGGTGCAAAAGTAATTGCAGTTTAAAAGGTAAAAAATAATTGCAAGAACCGTAATTACTTTTGCACCAACCTAATAATTGACAACACAACAGAGAATTAGAGAAAGAACAAAAAGAATTGCAGATGTCAGCTCAATTCCACCATGATTTTCTATAAGGTTCTTTGACAATCTATATAAATTCCATATGAATAATATTTTAATCACAAAAATAGGAATAATAAGTGTTCTCTAATAATAGAAATAATAACAAGTACCTAGAAAAAAATGTAATAAGGAAATGAACCAGAACGCCACCAAGTGTTTCTGGCAAATAATTATTCTTATTTTCAAAGAGTGAGAAGAGAACTAGCATATTTACTCTCTTTTAAACAACGGTGGCATTAATTCATGATTCCTGTATCCGCAGTTAGGAATTACGAAGGCAGTCATTAAACTAATGTTACAATAGATACTATGATTTTACACAAAGAGGTTGCAGGTGCTAATTATGGAGCTGTAATAATAAATTTGCAAATAAAATATTTGTGTTACTCCAAAGCTTTAGTATGTAAGTTTTTTATTAACAAAAATACAAGGAAGCTTCATTTCCCACAAGAGAAATAAACAGTAGAAACCAATATCTTTGAGCCACAGCTTGCCTCCACAAAACCAGTGAATCATACACCCTCATCTGTCCCAACCCAAATGTATCTTTTAGTAACACATGCCTGTCTGGAAAGAGCATTGACTTATGTATTTATTATTGCTTTCATTTCTATATAGTTCGAACTATGCCTCCATCTTCCTAGAATCTTCTGTCCTTTAATGATGTTGAGTAAGAGTTATATACTTCATTGGAAAGATACCAGTAACTACCATTCATAAATGGAAATTGTACTTCAATTAACAAGTGGGATATTAATGTATGTTCTAAGAAAACAAATCTACTTTTAAGATACCTAGTGTTGCACATTAGAGACCCTACAGAAACCGATAGAAATTTTAGCTTCTGTAAAAATATGACCTAGATGTCAACAGAGGTTACCTTCATTTGGAGATTTAAATAATACTGACTGCTATGTTCGTATCATGCCCTATGGGAAGTCCAATGCATTCCACTTTGAGGTTTGTTTGTTTTAAATATAGGAGGGTTCATTCTCATAACAACCTCTCTATTCCAAACTTCCTGTCTTACTAATCATTTAATATGGTCCTTTTACCTAAATATTATCAAAGCATTATTTACATAAGGCATTTGCATATTTAATAGGTAATAATACATAGTAATCTCATTGCTTAGAAGAGGATTCACATAGAAGGAAACATCTGAGCTAAGTCTTCATGGATGGGTAAGAATTTGCTGGGCACTTAAGAGGATGAGACATTTGAGACCCAGGGAAGAGCACTTGTAAAAACATGGAAGTAATTTACTTGAAAAAATAGTAATGAGACATCTTTGACAGGGTGTATACAGAATGTTGTGATACAATTACACAGAAAGTAGGGTATTAAAGGTAGGGTATACATTTTAAAGGTGTAAATAAGGTAAGCAGTAGAAGCAAACATTACTTAGAAAATTTAAACAGGAACAAATTTCCTGTTCAGAACTTCGTTTTGATGAACTCTGAGAATTCCAGCTGAGGTAGCTCCACAGAGTAGTGTTAGAGTATTGAATGGTGGTTTTTAATTTGGAAGTAGAGTTGAACTGATCTTGATGTGTATATGGGACATTGGGATAGTTCTTTAGTAGAACTAAAAGAAAAAGTCAAGATGCCTTTGCTATGTCATTAGTACATAAAAGGAAGTGAAAGCAAATACATGAATAAAGAACACATAAGAGAAAAGACAGGGGACTAATAACTGGACCCTGGGGAAAATCAGTATTTTATGGCTGAGGAGAGGAAGAGTCTGAGATAGGAAGTTTGAGAAGGAAACTGAAAAAAAAACAGATGATTGTGCTGTTTTAGAATCCCAAAAAGAGAATTCAGGAAGGAAGGTATTATCAACAGTGATAAATGATACAATGAAATCAAATGAGAAATAAATTTAAAGACAGTCATTGAATTTGGCAAATGGAAGGACCGAGAACACTGTGAAACCAAATTAATTGGCATGGCTAGGGTACACAGAGATTACAGCGAGTGGGAAATGATTAAGCTAGAAATATATACTCAGAATTCTATGGCAATGTGAACACATCAAGGCCAAAACAACAGGACTTACATTTATCAAATGTTCAATAAAAGTTTGGGGATGACTGAATAAAGAGATGAATGACAAATAAAATTCTGGGTTTATCCATATTTAAAATGCAATATCAATAATTACCCTATTATTGGATAATACATTATGATATTTAGCTAACTTCATTAGAATACAATATTATAATATTCAGAGGAAGATATTCTGTCATAAAGGAAATGAATCTCTTTTTGGAGGATTGTGTTTATACAGTTATTTTTTTGGCATTATAAAATTTATTCCTCAGAGCAACTTTATGAAATTCTTATTTTACAAATAGTTTTCTTAATTGCATACATACATATATTTTCAAATAAGTGTATCCATGTATATTCTGACCACATCCTTAATTACAGTCTCTGTTTTACTCCCCTTACACCTTTCTCAAAAAGAATAAGATCATACTCTGTAACCTTATTTTTTTTAAATAAAAATACCTCAATTAATTAACTCAATTCCTCTCTTACTCAACATGCTCTTTTCTGTATGACCACATTGAGGGCTGAGTGAATATGCTAAGGATAAAAATTCTAAGAAATCATTTTGGTACAGCAAATTTAATTTGAAAGAATTGAATTATCTTTTATTATTACTATAATAACATAAATAGTGCTAATGACAAAAATCATCATTGAATTTTAAAATAATTAAATTATAAAATTGTTTAAAAATACTAGTATCTAAAAATAATAGATTGGAGAATAAGTAGTCTCATATATATAAGCATGGACCTCTCTACTGAAGATAGGGGATGGGGAAGAAAACCTGGTCAAGTAAATGCTTCACATATTCTGTTGTGTATCCCATCCCTGAATGCTCTTCTGAAATGCTTTTTTACTTTGCCCCCATCAAAAGGTGGACTGAATTCCATATCTCTAGCACCTTGAATCTTGGCAAGCCCTGTGAGTATTTTGACCCATCCAACAATAATAGAAGTGATCATGTGCCACCTCCAAGCATAGCCCTGAAATGACGTAACAACTTCTTGCTCCTGCTTCTTGTTGCCATGAGCCTGGACTTCATACAAGAAGTTCAGGCACTGGTGAACTCTGCCAAGAGGGAGGATTCAGGGGAGCACTATGTTGCCAGACACGTGAGTGAAGAAGCCATCTTGTTAACAGTCCAGCTGAGACTGCACATGACTCCAGCCCCAAGTGTTTTCCAACTGAAACTTCATGAGAGACTCCAAGTGAGAATCATCCATCAATGCTCAGATCATGAGAAATAGTGATAAAATGTTGTTTTAAACTACTAAGCATTGGAGTTTGGGTTCAGCAACAGTGGATAACTGAAATATAAAATATGTGTTTTGGTAGTGATGATGGGGTTGGTGGTAATAGATAGAGCTGGACAAGTAGCTGGGAACCAAATTGAGAACGGCCTTTATGGCATTTTTAAATTGTGGTTTTATCTTAAGAACAGTAGTAAAGCAGAAAAAAATTAATTGATTTGATACTTTTTTTGTTAGAAATTGATTTAATACAATTTACATGTTAGATATTATAACGTCAATGTAAAAAGACTAACACTAGAATCAAGGGACCATGTGGAAGGGTGCTTTACTAACTGAAGTGAAAATGATGAGCCTGAACAGAGTGAGGAAGGGGGATACCACGATGTAAAGACTTGTAATAGCCAAACTCTGGAAGCAACCTAGGTGTGTGTGTGTGTGTATGTGCGCGCATACATGTATACACACATATGTACATACAATGGAACATTATGCAGCAATAAAAAAGAATGGAATTTTGCCATATGCGACAATATGGATGGATCTAGAGGGGATTATGCTAAGTGAAATAAGTCAGGCAGAGAAAGACAAATACCGTATAATTTCACTTATATGTGGACTCTAAAAGCAAATAAAACAAAACAAAAACAGATGCATAGAAACAGTGACTAAAGGGATGGTTACCAGAAGGGAGGGGTGAGGGCTTGTGTAAAAAGGGGAAGGAGACGATTGTATCCATAATATTGTGATAAGAATGCACAGTGACAGATGTTTACTAGCATTAGTAGCGTGCTCACACTGTAAGGTATAAAAATGTCAAATCAATATTGTACACCTGAAACAAATACAACCAATAGAAGACTGTATACCAACTATATTTATATACTTGATAAAAGATCAATGTAGGAGAAAAACTTTATAGAGCTTAATCAGTTGGAAGGGAGATACCATTTTGAGTACTCAAACAGTCAAAATTGACAGCAACCCAAATTAAAGTTTCTTAAGCCAGAGTGGGTCATATTCCCTGGATAGTGGGGATTTTTCTGGAACTCAAAGATTGGGATGTGTCTGAGTCTCTGGGACAACAGGAACTAAGAACCAAAATGTCCCAAGATCTCTTTTCACCTTTCTTCTCTATTCCTTTCTAAATCTTTATTTTCTTTCTCTGTACAAAGGCTTCTTCCAATTTTCTTATCTAAGTGGAGAAAAACATGGCCTCCAAACTGGCTAAAGTTTGCATTTAATAGTCCAAAATCAAAAGAAAACCTACTTTCTCATCCTTAGATTCAGGAACAGAATGTTTAAGAAATCTGGGCAGATATTTGAGAAAAAATTCACTCCTTACTGCTCATATTCTCCTAAGTGACCAACGGGAATTTTGTCTGGTATGGTGAATAGTCTCACAGAAGAAAATAATTAAGTCCAAGTGAAACGGCAACAATAGATCAAGTAGAATTAATTAATTCTACTATGTGAAATAGAAAAGTTTCTGAACTAAGAAGCTATGCAATTTTTCCGCACAATAACTGAAGGCCATTTGAAATGTACGCCAGAGTTTTTCTTATTCAGTACCATGTGAGTTCATTTCAAACTCTCAGTGATAGGACTGAGTAGATATTTTAATTGTGAAGGTTCTTTCCCTTTCTTTAAAAGTAGGGAAGTTCTTTCAAGAATAAGATCACAGGGTATAGTTTGTGAGGAAGTCTTATAGAAGTTTGTTGAATTTAGTTTAGGACTCCTCTAAATATTTTTAAAACATAGGGTTTTGTGGTCATATAAACTTTGGGGTGCTACATTCTATGTCTGTCTCTTAAGCATTTACTATATATTATACATTAGAAGATTAAAAGGCTCTGAAAACATCTATCTATATGTATATCTATATCTATCTATATCTATACATACATATAATACTTTCTAATGTATTTAACATTTTTTTCAAGTAACCTTTTTAACATTCTGTACTATATGTTGTGGAAAATGCATATAAAATACTGTTGATTTAAAAATATATTTCTGTGACTTCAAAATGGAAAGCATTTAAATTATAATTCCAATTTAGATTATATGGTGGATAAGAGCATAATAATGTGTACAAAATTATTATCACATATATTATTAGCTAAATAAAATCTCATTAAACACGATGGCTATAAATAAAGGATACCAATGACATTAACTCTTATCCTATATTTTCCAGAAGCCTAATTAATCTGAGATTCTTTGAATTAATAATCTATCAATCTTAATAGACATATCTTTCAGATAATGACAGATTTTCATTAGGAGCAAATAAATAGTTCCTTAGTATTGGGTTTCTGTTATTTAATCTTTTCACTGATATTTTGGATAGCAAAACATAAAACATTATCATTAATTTCATAAAAGACAAGAATAAGATTAGAGCACAAATTAGTAAATAATCAAATTGATAGAGTTGAGATCATTTTCAAAATAAATTTTAATAGCAAATTAAAAGAGAAGAGAAAAAAAAAAAACTATCCAGAATCTCAAATAATATCTGCAGAACTACAAGCTTAAGGCTCAGAGATGTACATACTACAGCTCCACTCCTTCTGGGTGTTTAAATAGGACCCTTAAAAAATGTAATAGGACAGAGTCAAACTCTGTGGCTCATGCAACTTGCTGCTCATCAGATTAATTCAAATAGTTTTAGAAATAAAGACTCCTGGTGCTTAACCCCAAATAAACTGAATAAGAATGAATAACACATTTTTGGCATGGAACCAATAAATGTTTATATTTAAAAACACCCTTTGGGATTCTGATACCCTCCTCTGTAACCAGCAATGATATGTGGGAATCACGGGACTGGGTGCTCCTAGGGCTCTGGCCAAATACTATAAATAATGTACATTATATTTTCAACTTTCTGGTTATCATTACTTATTCATCCTAATGAAAATTTACTAATTAGGCCAAATACTTGAGGTGATACCTGCCCAATGATTATTCATTAATAAATGTATGTTGGTTATTTTATCAAAATTAACCCAATGAATAAATAAGAGTCCATGGCTATTAAATGAATAAAATATCTTATGAATAAGGTGGGATTATTGAGATTCTAACATTTTAAACTATTTCCTTGTTAAACTTGATTAACTGGTTTTGTGATCACCTAGAAAATATTTCTTACAATTTTCAATGCATATTAAAAGATGCAAAATTCTGCACTATTTTTCACAGACTCAATGTAAAATGTGTTGATTGGATTTAGGGATCCCATGAGTGAACGCTTGGTGCTGAAGGCTCTCCCCCTTAGGTAGGCACTGAAGTGAAGTGGGGTTTCTCATCAAACAGAAGTGGGGAAATGTGAGCCAGCTTTTGATGAATGCTTTGTTAGGTTATTTTGGTTCAATCTGTCTTGCTGCTACACTAATTTATGTGGTTGGTAAGACATCAAGCAAAAACCTTATCAACGGCAATAACCAATTTAAGAGAGAAATTCCACAGATAGCAAGAAACCTGGAAGCTACCCATTGTTGGGGTCCTTATTACTGAAATTCATTAAATCTAAGAGAAGCTAAAATGTGAGGTATACATAAAGTGTGTACATCTTGAACTTCTTGCATTTATGATAGCACCTCGGTTTTCAAACATCTCTGTTGACGAACATTTTGGTTTATGAATGCCATAAACCCGGAAGCAAATGCTTTGGTTTTCGAACACGACTCAGAAGTAGCACATGTCACATGGCTTCCACTGAGTACAAGATCCTGAGGCCTAGCTGTCGGATGTTTTAGAACGTTTCAGAACTCGTGGATTACGTTCGAAAACTGAGATACCACTGTATGTGCATTTTTTATTTTTTAGCAAGAATTAGCATATTACCTAATTTTCAGATTTACCATAAATTTGAACCAGTACCTCTTGATATATTAAACTGCTGAAAATATTTTTTTTTAGTACTTATTTATATAAATGGCCTAAGTTATCTTGATAGCCTCTTCTTTTATTTTTTCCTCAATGAGACTATCAAAACGAAAAGAAGAAATTAAATAAGAAATGGTTTATGAGGTCTCTTTGATTACAAAACTTACACACACACAAATATAGTAGTCTTTTTCACAAAATGAAATTAAAATTATTTAACTAATTCAACGTAAATTCTACCAAGCGTTCTGGAAATCTTGGTTACTCTGATTGATAAAATTCCCATCCCTATTCACACTTAGATGTGAATCATTGGTAGTATCAACTCAATTTACCATGAAATTGTGCTTAGAGACTGCTAGAGAATTACGACGTACTAGATTTGAAATCAAGAGGAATATAATTATGTTCATCTACAGAAGCATTTCTATCCGCTCCCCAAGTTGAAGGAAAGTCATTATTATCTGCTTTTATAGAACTGTGTATCTTCCTTTGATCTACAGCTATACCTTACTTATAGGGATCATGTGATTAATCTTTGTCTGTCAACTGGACTGAATGCTCCATGAGTGGAGCGATCAAATCTCCTTTTATTCCTCATGACATTCTCAGATGAGAAGTTTCTTGCAAAGGATAAATTCTCAAAATCTCCAAATCCCAAAACCTTAAAGAATATTTAAAATCCTTTCGGTTACAGGCATATAACGTCAAATTCACTCTGGTTAGAATTCCTGCAGATTTTGTTTGCTGCTTACCAGAGCAGAGAAGGATCTTTAAAACGAACTAACCTTAAGGATTTACATAATTGTCAGAGTTAATGCTTTCTTATTCAAAGATTTTATCAGAAAGACTATCAATTGTTCTGAGAAGGAGAATTATTTCAGCAATTTCCACCAGCTATCCTTAAAGTTAGTCTTTGCATAGGTGAATAGGTGAATAGCTACTGTAATTTATTTTCTCTATTATTTAAGCTAATTCCTGAAAATGCAGAAAGTCAAGGCCATTACTCAGAATTAAATACTTTCAGATCATAACTGAGCTGTCTCAAATTAAATAGCATTTAGCTCACTAAATGAGTAATTTATTTAAAGTATTAATGGTCTGAGAGAATTAATGCTTATGCTAAAATGTACTTACAAACTCTCTAGCCATATATTATTTCTCTAATATCATCTGAGACTGAGGAAAGCTGTCTATAGGAAAGCCATGGCCTAATATGTGAACAATTTATACACAAGAAGCCACTAAAAACTCTTTTTTCTAGGGCTCAGTAATTCTAGACATAAGAATGAGTTGAAGTGCTACTGTATCAAAGAGTTCATAAAACATGACCAAAAAAAATCTTCATATTTAGGTGGGATGTTGTAAATATCTTTAAAATTGCAAAGTAAAGGTAAATATGAAATAATTTTACATATCATTTATTTGTCTTATATGGTGATGCTAAGTTCTCTGGCAGTCTTCTGGCTCATTTTCCCCCCACTCCACCCAGAATGATGCTGACATACATTTGCTCAAATTAACATGTTATCTCAACAGATTCATTCAACTTGAACAAAAAGTTCAAATGTTAATTTGTGGGCTAACCTATGTGGCCTCCTCCATCAAAAACATATTATTATTATAGCTCATGCTGTCAGAGGCAGGAGAGCTGCAAGCCTTGTTTCTTATCTTTTTAGACCAAAAACTGTCTTGTCAGACTGTCGCGTCCCACGCAACAATGGCAGTGAGGGTGCGAGAAGAGGCGGTTTGGGTTAAGTTTTTAAGAAAGAAACAAATAGAGACTTAATGCAGTTAAATTTCTCAGAAGTCCAGGGGTCTCTCAGTCTCAGAGGACTGGAACCCAGAATAAGGCTGACTGAATGTTTTTATTGATAGGTATACAAATACAAGAAACTAACATTGTTTCTCACATGGTCTGTGAGACTCATACATCATAGCAGAAAAAATATTTATTCCAATCACCCTTTGCCTGTAAGCAGCCGAAGCACAAGGTCCCATGATGTCTTACCTAAGGTATGTACCTTCTCAGGGTCAAGTCTCTCATATTGTAACAGCTCCGTTGAGATAAATGGAGAGAACTGATCTTTGTTGTCCTCATGACTTCTCTCACAAACAGGTGCCAGGGAAAAGCCAGGAGACGTCATAGGAATGGCGGCAGCGGGGCACATTTTCTGAGTTCTCCTCCGGATTTTATTACAAACGGGACATATAACCCATCAAACAACTCTTCGCCCATCACGCAGAACAGCTAAGAGACTCCTAAGAGACTCGTGTAAGGATTACTTGAAGCTGCGCAAATTGGGCGAGCAGGGGAAGAAAGAAGGGAGCGGAGAGGAAACGCGCGGTCGCGCGGTGGAATCAAGCCGGCGGCGGCGGCTGGCGGTAAACTGCAGCTCTAAAGACACAGGGAGATATAGAACACGCAGAACAGCGGGGAGACTCGTGGAGGAATTTGCCTGAAGGTGTGCGCGGATTACAAGCAGGGGAGGAGGCGGGACAGCGAAGTGGAAGCGCGCCCCCCCACCCCCACCCACGCGGAGCCGAGGCCGGCGGCGCCGGGACTACAGAACGCAGACTCCTGGAAGCGGAGCACAGGCCGTGCAGCGTTGCTGCGCAGCTCCCAGGTCGGACGGAGGCTCGTGGAAGGTTTGCTTTGAGGTGCACTAGGTGGGCGAGCGGGGGGGAGGAGCGTGCTCACAGAAAAAGTGGAGGGCAGCACCCGGGGCTCTAGAGTCCCACGGGAGCCCAGGGTGTGGCGGAGAGCGTAGGGTCCAGGAGGTGAGCTCTTTCCCTGCGTCCCACAGTTGATCGCTCCCGCCGGGGCGGGCAGCTCGTGGGCCCTAGGGCAGACAAAGAACTGAGACGCCACACCTGGGCCCCTCACCGCGCTTTTCGAATCCTCCCCCCGCCCTTCCAGAGACTCAAACTACCCCTAACTGAGAAACAGTGTCAGATTACAGAGGGGCGTCTGCGCTCAGGCGCTGGGAAGATTGGCAGCCGGCTCTGACCATCGGAAGAGGCTGGGAGGAGGGGATTTTCGCTGGACGAGGAGAGAGGAGACTCCCACACCCCCAGCCACCACCTTTTCAGGCCTGCGGGAGGAGTGTGAGTGGCTGGCCTGGGAGGGAGGAGACCCCTCCATCCCCAGGCCCCACCCTTTCTGGCTGGCCTGCGGCGGGGCAAGGGCAACCGCGGAAGCAATCCCTGAGTTCAGCAGTAAGCGGCAGTCGCAGCTCCCGGCTTTCAGCAGCTTAGAGATCTCCCGCCCGCCCCCTCCCACTCATCCTTGGAAGGAGGGCCCTAAGACTCAGGAGTACTGGGCACAGGGCTGTTGGAGCTACTCTCAGCGTGCATTTGTGCAGGAAAGGACAGAAACTGCATGGTCTCTCTGAAAACTGTCATCCAGACCCCTCAGCCCCTCGCATTTAAATCTACACTCCCAAATTCACTCTGGGCACCAGGTGACTAGCGATGCCTGCGCACTAGGCAGGGAACTCTTTGGCACAGCGGAGGACAACCTGGAGATCACCTGGTGGGCTTAAGCCAAGACTGGTGCTGCTTTCTGTTTTGCTTTGCTTGGTGGTCTTTATTTTTATTTATTTTTTTATTATTTTTTTATTTTTTATTTTTTATTTTTTTATTTTATTTTATTTTTTTTTTCTTTCTTTCTCTTCTTTTTTTTTCTTTTTTCTGCTTGTTGTGATTTGCTTTGTTCTGTCTTTATTTCTTTGATATCTTTGCCTATGTAGAGTGGGGATTGTCGGTTGTATTTTATTTGTGAATGTACTTGATTTGTTTTCTTTGTTGTTGTTGTTGTTGTTGTACTTGGTAACTTTATTTGTGCTGAAACTGCCCTACCAGGGCCCAGCTTAAAAGGCACAAGATTCAACATATCCAGAAGCCAACTCTGGACCAAACCAGAGTACTACCGGGTTTGACCTACAAGTCACCCACGGAAGGAGGGCCCTAAGACTCAGGAGTACTGGGCACAGGGCTGGTGGAGCTACTCTCAGTGTGCATTTGTGCAGGAAAGAACAGAAACTGCATGGTCTCTCTGAAAACTGTCATCCAGATCCCTCAGCCCCTCGCATTTAAATCTACACTCCCAAATTCACTCTGGGCACCAGGTGACTAGCGCTGCCTGTGCACTAGGCAGGGAACTCTTTGGCACAGCAGAGGACAACCCGGAGATTACCTGGTGGGCTTAAGCCAAGACTGGTGCTGCTTTCTGTTTTGCTTTGCTTGGTGATTTTTTTTTTGTTTGTTTGTTTGTTTGTTTGTTTTGTTTTGCTTTTTTGTTTTTTTGCTTTTGTTTTTGTTTTGTTTTGTGTTGTTTTGCTTTGTTCTTCTCTTTTTTCCTTTCTTTTCTTTTTCTTTTTTTTCTTTCTTTCTCTTCTTTTTTTTTCTTTTCCTTGCTTGTTGTGATTTGCTTTGTTCTGTCTTTATTTCTTTGATATCTTTGCCTATGTTGAGTGGGGATTGTCGGTTGTATTTTACATGCGAATGTACTTGATTTGTTTTCCTTGTTGTTGTTGTTGTTGTTGTTGTTGTACTTGGTAACTTTATTTGTGCTGAAACTGCCCTACCAGGGCCCAGATTAAGAGGCACAAGATTCAACATATCCAGAAGCCAACTCTGGACCAAACCAGAGTACTACCGGGTTTGACCTACAAGTCACCCATGGAAGGAGGGCCCTAAGACTCAGGAATACTGACCACAGGGCTGGTGGAGCTACTCTCAGCGTGCATTTGTGCAGGAAAGGACAGAAACTGCATGGTCTCTCTGAAAACTGTCATCCAGACCCCTCAGCCCCTCGCATTTAAATCTACACTCCCAAATTCACTCTGGGCACCAGGTGACCAGCGCTGCCTGCGCAATAGGCAGGGAACTCTTTGGCACAGCAGAGGACAACCTGGAGATTACCTGGTGGGCTTAAGCCAAGACTGGTTCTGCTTTCTGTTTTGCTTTGCTTGGTACTTCCTTTTTTTTTTTTTTTTTTTTTTTTCTGCTTGTAGTGATTTGCTTTGTTCTGTCATTATTGCTTTGATATCTTTGCTTATGTTGAGGGGGGATTGTCGGTTGTATTTTATTTGTGAATGTACTTGATTTGTTTTCTTTGTTGTTGTTGCTGTTGTACTTGGTAACTTGATTTGTGCTGAAACTGCCCTACCAGGGCCCAGCTTAAGAGGCACAAGATTCAACATTTTCCAGAAGCCAACTCTGGACCAAACCAGAGTACTACCGAGTTTGACCTACAAGTCACACACCCAGAAGGAATTCTCTGAAGGCACAAGAGCCCATAGAGGCCAAACCTCATTTAAGTGGCCAACCCTCACCCAGCAGAACACCCTGTGGTGAGCAGAGCCAAGTTTCACAACTAGACGGCCTAGGAGTTAAGCCCACCTACTCACAAGCAAAAAGCAATCAAAGTTCTTCTTGAACAGGACGATATACTAAACACACGAGCCTCCTGTGGAGCACATGCAGAGAAGAACGAAGTAGTCCAAGTCAAATATAAAAGACACATACTACATAAGATAACCCAGCAAGAACTAAGAGCTCTAGGGGATCTTCCTAATACATCAAAGCAAACACAGAGAGTCAGTCAGAATGGGGAGACAAAGAAACATGTCCCAAATAAAAGAACAGAAGAAACCTCCACAACTGGAACCAAATGAAGCAGAGGTAACCAACATGTCAGAGACAGAGTTCAGAACACTGGTGATAAGAATGTTTAAGGAGCTTAGAGAAGACATAAAGAAGGATATAGAAATCATAAAGAACAACCAGTTAGAGCTAAAAAAGGATGTAGAAATCTTAACGAACAACCAGCTAGAACTAAAAAACACAATTACCGAAATTAAGAACTCACTTGAAGGAATGACCAGCAGGTTAGATGAAGCAGAGGATCGAATCAGCGACTTAGAAGACAAGTTAGCAGAGATCACTCAAACTGAACAACAGAAAGAAAAAAGAATAAAAAACAATGAAGATGGGTTAAGAGACCTCTGGGATAACATCAAGCGCAACAACATGCGCATCATAGGAATACCAGAAGGCGAAGAGAAGAAGCAAGGGATTGAGAACATATTTGAGGTAATAATGTCAGAAAACTTCCCTAACCTGATGAAGGAAACCAACATACAAGCCCAGGAAGTGCAGAGAGTTCCAACCAGGATAAACCCAAACAGGCCCACACCAAGACACATTATAGTTAAAATGGCAAAGCTTAAAGACAAAGAGAGAATCTTGAAAGCAGCAAGAGAAAGGCAGAAGGTTACATACAAGGGAACTCCCATAAGACTATCAAATGACTTTTCTACAGAAACATTGAAGGCAAGGAGGGAGTGGCAGGAGATACTCAAAGTGATGGAACACAAAGGCCTACAACCTAGATTGCTTTATCCAGCAAGGCTATCATTTAAAGTTGATGGAGAGATAAAGAGCTTCCCAGAAAAGAACAAACTGAAAGAATTTATGACAACCAAGCCAGCATTGCAAGAAATACTAAAAGGACTTCTGTAAATAGAAGAAAGATGAAAACAATTTACTACAAATCTAAAAATGGCAATAACTATGTACCTATCAGTAATCACTTTAAATGTAAATGGATTAAACGCTCCAATCAAGAGACATAGGGTGGCTGAGTGGATAAGGAAACAAGACCCTTGTATATGCTGTATACAAGAGACTCATTTCAGATCAAAAGACACACACAGACTGAAAGTGAAGGGTTGGAGTAACATATTTCATGCAAATGGAAGCAAAAAAAAAGCTGGAGTTGCAATACTTATATCTGACAAAATAGACTTTAAAATGAAAAAAATATTAAAAGACAAAGATGGGCACTATATAATAATAAAGGGATCAATCCGACAAGAGGACATAACCCTAGTAAACATCTATGCACCTAACATAGGAGCACCTAAATATATAAAACAGGTACTGATGGACATAAAGACAGAGATCAACAGCAACACTATCATAGTAGGGGACTTCAACACACCTCTGACAACAAGGGACAGGTCCTCCAGACAGAAAATCAATATGGAAACAACAGCCTTAAATGATACTTTGGAGCAGTTGGACTTAATTGATATTTTCAGAGCATTTCACCCCAATGCTGCAGAATACACGTTCTTCTCAAGTGCTCATGGAACATTTTCTAAAATAGATCATATGTTAGGACACAAGACAAGCCTCGATAAATTTAAGAAAATTGAAATCATACCAATTGTCTTCTCTGACCACAGTGCTATGAAATTAGAAATGAACTACAGGGGAAAAAAACCAGGAAGATACACCAATTCATGGAGGCTGAATAACATGTTGCTAAATAATGAATGGGTCAAGCAGCAGATCAAAGAAGAAATCAAAAGATATCTTGAGACAAATGAGAATGAGAACACGACGACCCAAAATCTATGGGATGCTGCGAAAGCAGTCCTAAGAGGGAAGTTCATAGCACTGCAGGCCTACCTAAAGAAACAAGAAACATCACTAATTGACAGTTTATCTTCACACTTAAGGGATCTGGAAAAAGAACAGCAAAATAAACCCAAAGGGAGCACAAGGAAGGAGATAATAAGGATCAGAGCAGAAATAAATGAAATAGAAACCAGAAAAACAATACAAAAGATCAATGAATCCAAGAGTTGGTTCTTAGAGAAGATAAACAAAATTGACAAACCTTTAGCCAGACTCATTAAAAAAAGGAGAGAGAGGACCCAAATTAATAAAATCAGAAATGAAAGAGGAGAAGTGACAACAGACACCACAGAAATACAAAAAATGGTAAGAAATTACTATGAGCAACTATATGCCAACAAATTTGACAACCTTGAAGAAATGGACAATTTTCTAGAGGCGCACAACCTTCCAAAGCTAACTCAAGAAGAAACAGAAAGCCTGAACAGTCTGATTACCACCAGGGAAATTGAATCAGTAATCAATAATCTCCCAACAAACAAAAGCCCTGGACCAGATGGCTTTACAGGTGAATTTTTCAAAACGTTCAAAAAAGAATTATCACCTATTCTCCTCAAGCTCTTCCAAAAAATCCAGAAGGAAGGAAGACTCCCAAACACTTTTTACGAAGCCACTATCACCCTGATCCCAAAAGCAGACAAAGACACCACAAAGAAAGAAAACTACAGGCCGATATCTCTAATGAACATAGATGCAAAAATTCTCAACAAATTATTAGCAAACAGAATTCAGCAATACATTAAAAAGATCATACACCATGATCAAGTGGGATTCATCCCTGGTATGCAGGGGTGGTTCAACATCCGCAAATCAATTAATGTGATACACCACATTAACAAAATGAAAAATAAAAATCACATGATCATATCAATAGATGCAGAAAAAGCATTTGATAAAATACAGCAACCTTTTATGATAAAAACCCTTAAGAAAGTGGGAATAGAGGGATCATATCTTAACATAATAAAGGCCATATATGACAAACCCACAGCTAACATCATACTCAATGGGGAAAAGCTAAAACCATTCCCCCTAAGATCAGGAACAAGACAAGGTTGCCCACTTTCTCCACTTCTATTCAACATAGTGCTGGAAGTTCTAGCCACAGCAATCAGACAAGAGAAAGAAATAAAAGGCATCCAAATTGGTAAGGAGGAAGTAAAATTATCATTATATGCAGATGATATGATACTATATATAGAGAACCCTAAAGACTCCACCAAGAAACTATTAGAACTGATAGATGAATTTAGTAAAGTAGCAGGATATAAAATTAATATTCGGAAATCAGTTGCATTTGTATATACCAATGATAAAATAGCAGAAGGAGAAATTAAAAAAACAATTCCATTTACAATTGCTCCAAAGACTATAAAATATCTGGGAATAAATCTAACCAAAGATGTAAAGGATCTGTACTCAGAAAATTATACAACACTGAAGAAAGAAATGAAAGAAGACATAAATAGATGGAAACACATTCCATGTTCATGGATAGGAAGAATTAATATAATTAAAATGTCCATACTGCCTAAGGCAATATACATATTCAACGCAATTCCTATCAAACTACCAACGACGTTTTTCACAGAAATAGAACATATAATCCTAAAATTTATATGGGACCATAAAAGACCCCGGATAGCCTCAGCAATCTTGAGAAATAAGAACAAAGTGGGAGGTATAACGATACCTGATTTCAAACTATACTACAAGGCTACAGTAATCAAAACAACATGGTACTGGCATAAAAATAGATACATAGATCAATGGAACAGAATAGAGAGTCCAGACATAAATCCATGCCTATATGCCCATCTAATCTACGACAATGGAAGCAAGAATGTACGATGGGGTAAAGATAGTCTGTTCAATAAGTGGTGTTGGGAAACCTGGACGGACACATGCAAGAAAATGAAGCTGGACCACCTCCTTACACCATATACAAAAACAAATTCAAAATGGCTTAAAGACTTAAATGTAAGATCTGAAACCATAAAATATCTAGAAGAAAATATAGGAAGAAACTTCATGGACATTACCCGGAGTAAGATTTTCACTGATATATCCCCTCGCGCGAGCGAAGTAAGAGAAAAAATAAACATGTGGGATTACATCAAACTAAAAAGTTTTTTCACAGCAAAGGAAACCATCAATAAAACAAAAAGGGATCCTACTGTATGGGAAAAGATATTTGCCAATGATATATCTGATAAGGGATTAATATCACAAATCTATAAAAAACTTACTCAACTCAACTCCAAAAAAACAAACAACCCAATTAAAAAATGGGCAGAGGACTTGGGGAGACATTTCTCTAAGAAGGACATACAGAAGGCAAGAAGACATATGAAGAAATGCTCAACCTCACTAACCATCAGAGAAATGCAAATAAAAACCACAATGAGATACCACCTCACTCCAGTCAAAATGGCTATTATCAATAAATCAACAAACAACAAATGCTGGCGCGGATGTGGAGAAAAGGGAACGCTAGTGCACTGTTGGTGGGACTGCAGATTAGTGCAGCCACTATGGAAAACAGTATGGAGGTATCTCAGGAATCTGAAAATGGAACTACCCTATGATCCAGTAATTCCACTCCTAGGCATCTACCCGGAGAAATCCAAAACTCCAATTCAAAAATCTGTATGCACTCCTATGTTTATTGCAGCACTTTACACAATAGCCAAGATATGGAAACAACCAAAATGCCCATCGGTAGATGACTGGATTAAGAAGCTGTGGTACATTTATACAATGGAGTATTACGCAGCCATAAAGAAGAAAGAAATCTTATCATTTGCAGCAACATGGATGGATCTAGAGAACATTATGTTAAGTGAAATAAGTCAGAAAGAGAAAGACAAGTACCATATGATCTCACTTATATATGGAATCTAAAGAAAAGACTATGTGAATGAACTAATCAGAGTCAGTTTTGGGGACGCAGAGAAAAAACCGAGAGTGGTTAGATGGGTGTGTGGGAGGGGGTTGGGGATAAGGGGAAAGGTGAAGGGATTTGGAGGCAGCTGGTGGCCACAAGATGGCCTCAGGGTTTTTCTTTTGAAAATTAATTTGGGGAAGGTATTCTATGGTGTTGTGAGGATTTTGTTGGGTATCCGATGGACATGCGTCCTATTTGGGAGACCACCTCAGGGATGCTGTGGATGCCTGGTCATGGCATTGTGCATCGGAGGCTAGGCATTGATGAATGCCAACTATAATTTTATATGTATGGTGTGATGGTTCGGTGTGGGGTCGGAGGGATGGTGGATGGGGGGAGGGGGGTTCACAGTATGAGGGATATAGATGATGAACGTCTAAGTATTACCTTGTTTTGTACACCTGAAACTAATAAATAAATTAATTAATAAAAAAAAAAAAAAAAAAAAAAAGAAAAGCCAGAGCCGGCAACAGACTTTCCCAGGCAGGGGCGAAGGGGAGGCAGGGCCCCTTCCCATACAAATCTAAGGCAGCTCATTGGGGGTCCCCACTCGGTTCTGCCTGGCTTAGGTTGTATCTCCCGTGAGATATCTTACCCGTCTTTGGCTGCAAACCATCTTTTGGGGACCAGACAGAGAGACATAAGGTGTAAACACAAGGATGGAACAGAGTCCCAGAAAGGCACAGTCTCACAGACTTCTTTCCTTAAGGAAAGACACGGGGGGACAGTTGGCTAGGCTGTTGTGTGACTACATCAGACCCCAAGGTGGCTTTCATTGTTCTATACCTGTGATTCTAAGGAAAATATGTACTAGAGATGGGAACGCGAGAAGGCAAAATATGACTGAAACGGTACAGAAACCAGAGGTAGTGAAGTACTGTCAAAGATCCTGCCATCTCCTTTTCCTTTACCAGTAGATGGAGAATTATGTGAAAAGCAATATGTAACTATGTTATTAGTTTCAAGTATTGACGTGACCTCACCATTTGACTGCTCTTATAAAATATTAGCAGAAAATCATATGTGTTTTGAAAAAGATCTAGGAGATTTATCAGTCTCGGTTCATTTTAAAGTAAAAACTGGATTAAATTATTTAATAAATGTCCAGTAAGAGCGACTATGTGCCAAACAAGGAACTGGGCTCACTCTCACAGAAGACTCTTTCAGATTGTAAGTTTATAGCTCTAAATATTTTAATTTAACTTAAATGAGATAGTAATTTGCCTTTACTATGTTTCAACATCATGTAACCTTATATACATCATATAATTAATAACTACTTAATAAAAATACTGCTATTAATGAATAAAGAGGTGAAATAGGAAGAAATGTTAAAGGGTAAGTAGAATTATTCTGGTGAAAGTGGAATGAATTTAGCAAAAACACAGGAATAAGAAAACAGGTTTTAACATTCCAGGGGACTAACTAAGCATAAGGGGCAATGTAGAAAGCAGCAAGAAACTATATCAAAAATATCCTCAGGAACCAGCCTGTAGGGTTTTCTTAAATGTGTTAGAAAGAATGGACAATCTTCTTTTAGCAAAATTAGGAGTCACTGAGTTTTTCTAATCTGACAAGTGTGAAAGGGCAAGTTTTGTTTTGCAGATAGACAATGCTGGCAGCTTCTAAAGATCAATTATTGGCAGACTACGCTTCATGCAGAAATGACCACACTGCAAGAAGGAAAAGACAGCTCTTCAGAAAAAAAACATTTAAGCTTTTAAGCATCTTAAGCTTTTAAGCAGCTCTTAAGAATCCTGAATGCTGCAACCCAAAGATAATTACTGTAAATACTTTAGTGTTGATACATGATAATTATAAGGTATGCATTTTTTAACTTGAAATTATAGTTTTATTAAGAACTCTTCAAAGTATAATACAGTTGCATGTTCTAAGTCTACTCTCTTTAGGATGTAAAAAAATGTCTGCACTAATTTTGATTTTGTTTATCTTGGCATGATGCGTAACGGTAACTTTTTTTTTTTTTTTTTGTAACGCAATCCCCATCAAAATCCCATTGGCATTTTTAAAAAAATAGAACAAAGAATCATAAGATTTGTATTGATGCACAAAAATCCCCGAATCGCCAAAGCAATCCTAAGAAAAAAGAACAATGCTGGAGGTATCACACTCCCTGACTTCAGCTTGGACTGCAACAATAACCAAAACAGCATGGTATTGGCAGAAAAACAGATACACAGACCAACGGAATAGAATTGAGAACCCAGAAACAAACCCACATAAACATGGGCAGATAATTTTTGACAAAGAAGCCAAAAACATACAATGGAGGAAAGAAAGCCTCATCAATAAATGGTGCCGGGAGAATTAGAAAGCCACATGCAGAACAATGAAATAGACTGCTATCCGTCGCCATGTACCAAAATTAACTCAAAATGGATCAAAAACATAAACATAAGACCTGGCACAATAAACTGCATAGAAGAAAACATAGATACTAAACTTATGGACCTTAGGTTCAAAGAGCATTTTATGAATTTGACTCCAATGGCAAGGGAAGTAAAAGCTAAAATAAATGAATGGGACTATATCAAACTAAAAAGCTTCTGCACAGCCAAAGAGACCACTGAGAAAATAAAGAGGCAACCGACCAAATGGGGAAGATTTTTGCAAACAGTGCCTCTGATAAGGGGTTAATATCCAAAATGTAGAAGGAACTCACACAACTCAACAATAAAAAACCAAAAACTCCAATTAAAAAAATAGGCAGAGGACCTGAATAGACATTTATCCAAAGAGGACATACAAATGGCCAATAGACATATGAAAAAATGTTCAACATCACTAATCATCAGAGAACTGCAAATAAAAACCTCAATAAGATATCACACCAGTCAGAAGAGCTATCATCGACAAGACGAATAATGTGTTGGAGAGGCTGTGCAGAAAAGGGAACCCTCATACACTGTTGGTGGGAATGCAGATTGGTGTAACTGCTATGGAAAGCAGTGTGGAGGTTCCTTAAAAAATTAAAAATAGAATTGCCATATGACCCATCAATCCCTCTCCTAGTTATCTATCCAATGTTACCCAGGGTAACATTGTGCTCTGATGTTCATTGCAGCTTTATTTACGGTGGCTAAGACATGGAAACAACCAAAAGGTCCTTTGATAGATGATTGAATAAAGAAGATGTGGTTTATATACACAATAGGATACTATTCTGCCCTAAGAAAAGATGAAATAATGCCATTTGCAACAACATGGATGAATCTTGAGATTATTATACTATGCAAAATAAGTTCGATAGAAAAAGTAGAGAATCATATGCTTTCACTGATATATGGTATATAAAACTGAAAACAACAAAGGAACAAGAAAACAAATGAAGAAACAAAAACTCAGATACATACAATAGTTTAGTGGTTACCAGAGGGTAAAGGGGTAGGAGGGTGGTAGATGAGGGTAAAGGGATCAAATACATGGTGGTGGAAGGAGAACTGACTCTGGGTGGTGAGCACACAATGTATGTATTACAGAATTGTACACCTGAAACCTATGTAACTTTACTAACAGTTGTCATCCCAATAAACTTTAATTAAAAAGAAAAAAAGAGATATGTATTTTGAACATTCTTAGAGTTGCCAAATTAATAAATATATCACACAAAGCACCACAGAAACAGCTTAATTTTATTAGAATATTACACATGGAGTTCAAGGAAAGCAAAGTACAGTACAGGAGGATAATCAAGGATGATTCATAAGGAGGTGAGAGGAAGTAGACATAGAGTTCAGATAAGTGGGATAACGTGAATGGAAATGAAGGGTTTGGGAGAATAGAGAAGTTACCTACAGAGGTTGGAATAGGTATTCACTGTGTTGATAAGTGTGAAGTTATCAGTCTGATTGAAACAAAGTTCCATATGATGACTTCTCAACAATTAAAAATCAATAAATATGGTCAAACATTATAGTTTAAAGAAGAACTTTAAAGATATCTATCCCCATCAAAATCCCATTTAAAAAAAAATAGAACAAAAAATCATCAGATTTGTTTGGAACCACCATAGACCTTGAATAGCCAAAGCAATCCTAAGAAAAAAGAACAATATTGGAAGTATCATTCTCCCTGACTTCAGTTTGTACTACAAGGCAACAATAATCAAAACAGCATGGTATTAGCAGAAAAAACAGACACACAGACTAATGGAATAGAATTGAGAACCCAGAAACAAACCCACATAAGTATGGACATATAATCTTTGACAAAGAAGACAAAAACATGCAGTGGAGAAAAGACAGCCTCTTCAATAAATGGTTTTGGGAGAATTGGAAAGCCACGTGCAAAAGAATGAATCTAGACTGTTATCTGTCACCATGTACCAAAATTAATTCAAAATGGATCAAAAACATAAACATAAGACCTGGCACAATAAACTGCATAGAAGAAAACATAGGTACTAAACTTATGGACCTTAGGTTCAAAGAGCATTTCATGAATTTGACTCCAAAGGCAAGGGAAGTAAAAGCTAAAATAAATGAAGGGGACTATATCAAACTAAAAAGTTTGTGCACAGCAAAAGAAACTATTAACAAAATAAAGAGGCAACCAACTGAATAGGAGAAGATCTTTTCAAACAACGCCTATAAGGGACTAATATCCAAAATATAGAAGGAGCTCATACAACTCAACAACAAAAAAACAAACAAACAAATTGAAAAATGGGTAGAGGACCTGAAGAGACATTTCTCCAAAGAGGACATACAAATGGCAAATAGACATATGAAAAAATGTTCAACATCACTAATCATTAGAGAAATGCAAATAAAAACCACAATGAGATATCACCTCACCCCAGGTAGAATGGCTATCATCAACAAGACAAATAATAACGAGTGTTGGAGAAGCTGTGGAGAAAAAGGAACCCTCATACACTGTTGGTGGGAATGCAGATTGGTGCAGCCGCTATAAAAGGCAGTGTGGAGGTTCCTCAAAAAATTAAGAATAGAGTTACCATGTGACCCACCAATCCCTCTCCTGGGTATCTACCTAAAAAATCTGAAAATATTTATCCATAAAGACATGTGTGCTCCAATGTTCATTGCAGCTTTATTTACGGTGGCCAAGACATGGAAACAACCTAAATGTCCTTCGATAGATGAATGGATAAAGAAGTTGTGGTATGTATACACAATGGAATACTATTTGGCAGTAAGAAAAGATGAAATAGAACCATTTGTGACAACATGGATGGATCTTGTGCTTACAATGCTAAGCGAAATAAGTCAGACAGAATAAATAGAGAACCATATAATTTCACTGACATGTGGTATATAAAACTGAAAACAACAAAAGGTCAAGACAACAAATGAAGGAACAAAAACTCATAGACATAGACAATAGTTTAGGCAACAATAATCAACAAATAGTTTAGGCAAATCAAACAATAGTTTAGGCAAAATACTTTAGGGGTTGCCAGAGGCTGAGGGGCGAGGGAGGCTCTAGAAGAGGGTAAATGGGGTCTAATATATGGTGATGGAAAGAGAACTGACTCTGGATGGTGAACACACAATGTGAGATATAGATAATGTATTACAGAATTGTACACCTGAAATCTATGTAACTTTACTAACAATTATCACCCCAATAAACTTTAATTAAAAAAATGTTAAAAAGAAGCCATAGAGTTAGAATATTTGCAACATATACATATATCAGACAAAAGACTTGTATCCAGAATGTATAACAAATGTTTGCAATTCAATAAGAAGGCACACAATCTCACAAAATATAGGTGAAAAATTGACTAAAGACTTCACTAAAGAAGATATGCAAATTATTTAAAAAAGATATCTATACTTCTGATTGCATATATAAATAAAAAGAAATGTCTGATAAAAATAATTATTGTAATAATTCAGAAATTGTGATCATAATTCAGAATTACAATTCAGGAACTATTGTATCTCTTGTAAAAATTAGCTGTCACACATATAGTATCAAGAAGATATAGAAATATATGTACATTTTAAGATCAATAATTATCCAATTAAAATCTCTGCTATCAGTATTATTCTTAAATAAATAATATTAAGTTGCGATAGATGTTTTGAAAAGCTCTTAAAGAATAAATCCACTAAAATAAAGAAAATGTTCTAGCATGAAGATTATTGAGCAATTTAATATTCTATACAGGAAAACTCTCTACTTGAACCCTGGGAGAATTTTAGAACCGTTGTACTGTGAATGTAGATATATTAAGCTAACGTATTTTCAGGAAAAATGCAGTCAAATAAGCAATTTTTTCTATTTGTTGATGTGGAAATACCATATTGTTTGTAAGTTAAAATGTCAACGTACTAATTCTGTCTCTAAGCAAAAATTTAGGGTTTTTTTTTCCCCATGGGTATAATTTCTTTGTTTTCTCTTCTTTTTAATATTTATATATTATACTGACCTATATGGCATTATTTATGGTACAACTTATTCCATAATTTAAAAAGTTTCTAAATGTCAAACACTACATTAAGTATTTGACAATCTCATCCGCATCCAATCTCACCATATTTTATCTTATTTTAATTGAACTCTCAAATAAGAAATGTATTTACAGCAACCCTAGTTCACAGATTAACAACTCAAATTAAGTTAAGAAACAAATTATTATAAACATAAATGTTGTTTCATAAAAATCAGGGATACGAATAGAAGTGGATCACAGAAGTGAAGAAAAGAGAGTACTTGAATGTTAACAGACTAACTTTTCTTATTTGTACTCCTCTCTTAATTTCCTTTTGTTCTTTCCTATTTTAGCCCTTTGAAGTTCTGCTTTCTCCCCTTTAGGGCTCCGGGTTTAACAAAAAACAAAAAGTGGGACTTCATACTGCTTCCAAACTTCATGTGTACAAGTATAAAGCTTCTTTTTTTTTGTTTCTCCTAAAGTTTCCTAGAAATATCTCATTGACAATTTTAGATAACGTGGTCACCATTTGAATTAACTGAGGTGGGGAAGGGAAAAGTTGAGGAATGGGGAGGTGGGTCTTGGTGGAGAAAACATCTGCATTTCAGTACAAAAAGCTAGATGCCTATCCTGATCATTAACAACGAGAGCACCTATATACATTCATTCATTTAAATTCTACTACCTGAGGTTTATAATATGAAACGTGAAAAACAGCAACATGGACAAGCCAATTTATTCCATCAGACTGGAGGCAGTAATATTCAACATCCAGTGATAACCTTTATGTTCAGTAAATTTTAGCTAGACTTTCTTTGAACTGTAACAGTGTTCACATTGTTTTCCTAGTGACAGAAAACAGAGATGTCATCAAAGATAGAAATGTGAAAAGTTAATATTGACAGGACTTCTTAATTCTAAAATTTTCTTACCTCTTAAAAAAAGAATGGGCATGTATGTTTTTCAGACCTAATTTTAGAGCAGTTTTATGTTGCCAAGCATTGCAGAAAAATAAATATAACTTAGGGGACGCGAAGAGAAAATTATGAAAACCCAGTGGAAAATATGTAAAAACTGAATAAATCTAAAAGCGGTGTGTTACCAAGAAGAATAATGAATGCTAATCTAAAACAAGGGTTATTTGCATAGATGTTCCCTGATCATAAATTTATAACTTAAGTAAAAGAAAGTAATTAAGCCAGCATATAAAATAAAAATAATTTAGAGTATGTTAGTGCATTGCTTTTATTGCCAATCAATAATGTGTTTTACAATATAGATAATTACAGGGAAAGTACTATTAGAAAAAAACAGTAAAAATTCTTGCATAGTTAGGACAGAACGTGATAGCTGAATGAGTTTCTCTAAGAAGTATTTCAAGAGTGTGTAGCCATTTTGTAAAAGAGTTGGTTGACTGTACAATAATCAATTGCTCTTGAGAATTTCAACATGGAAATATGAATATTGCTTCAGGGTATTAGGGCAGGAAGAGATATTCTTGCAATATACATGGCAATGGACAAAGAACATTGTCTACACAGAGAAGACATGGGCTCCAATTTTTGTCTTTTTTAATTAAGAGTGAATCTTTTCATCTTGTCCTCTTTTCTATACTTAATTCATTTTCTTTTTAAATGATCTTTTCCAAAGAACTTAGCCATCTATTCCTTTCCAAAGATATCAACTTGTTGATGCCATTACATTTACCTTCTTCTACCTCCTCTAATGAATCACTTCACTACTTATCTTTGCTACCTTCCTCCCCCAGCATCTCCATGAGACCCTTCAGAATGAACTTCAAAAATTGTATACCACTGACATATTTGAAGATTTAAAACAATGCCTTTAACAAAGGACCTATACACTGAAAACTATAAAACATCATTAAAAGGAAATGAAGAAGACACAAAGAAATAGAAAGACAGTCCATGTTCATGGATTGGAAGAATCAACATAGTTCAAATAGCCCTATTACCCATTTAATGCAATTTAATGCAATCTCCATCAGAATATCATTGGCATTTTTTAAAAGAAATAGAACAAAAAAACATCAGATTTGTATGGAATTACAAAAGACCCCGAATAATCAAAGCGATCTTAAGAAAAAAGTAAAAGACTGGAGGTATCACACTCCCTAACTTCAGTTTATACTACAAAAAACAATAATCACAACAGCATGGTATTGACAGAAAAACAGACACATAAACCAATGGAATAGAATTGAGAGCCCAGAAATAAACTCACAGGTATAAATGCAGATACTTTTCAACAAAGGAGCGAAAAACATACAGTGAAGGAAAGAAACTCTCTTTAATAAATGGTGCTGGGAAAATAAGAAAGCTACATGCAAAAAAAATAAATAAATAAAACTAGACTACTGTCACCATATACTAAAATTAACTCAAAATGGATCAAAGACCTAAACATAAGACCCGAAACAATAAATTGTATAGGAGAAGCATAGGTAATAAATTTATGGACCTTGGATTCAGAGAGAATTTTATGAATTTGACCTCAAATGCAAGGGAAGTAAACACTAAAATAAATGAATGAGACTATATCAAACTAAAAAGCTTCTGCACAGCAAAAGAAACCATCAACAAAACAAAGAAGCAACCAACTAAATGGGAGAAGATATTTGCAAACACCTAGATAAGGGGTTAATATCCAAAATATATAAACAACTCATATGACTCAACAACAACAACAAATCCAATTAAAAAAATGCACAGAAGACCTGGACACTTCTCCCAATAAGACAAACAAATAGCCAACAGATACATGAAAAATGCTCAGCTTTACTAGCTATTAGGGAAATGCAAATCAAAACCACAATGAAATATCACCTCACATCTGTTAGCATGGCTATTATCAATAAGACAAGTAATAAGGGTTGGAGAGCCTGTGAGAAAAAGGACCGCCTCCCCCCATAAAAAAACAGTACTGGTAGGAAGGTAAATTGGTACAGCCACTACGGAAAACAGTATGGAGTTTCCTTAAAAACTTAAGAACAGAATTATCATACAACCCAGTGATCCCTCTTTGGATATCTACCTCAAAAATCTGGAAACATTTATCCTTAAAGATGTATGTGCTCTGATGTTCATTGCAGCTTTATTTACAGTGGCCAAGACATGGAAATAACGAAAGTGTCTTTCAATAGATGATTGGATAATGAAGATGTGATATATACACACGATGGAATACTACTCCGTCATAAAAAGATGAAATAGTGCCATCTGCAACGACATGAATGGATCTTGAGATTATTGTGCTAAGCAAAATAAGTGAGACAGAAAATGTCAAGAACCATATGACTTCACTCATATGTGGGATATAAAACTGAAAGCAAGAAACAAACAAGACAAAGAAACAAGGAAAAAAAAATACTCATAGACACAGGCAACAATTTTGTGGTTACCTGAGGGAAGGGAGGAGAAGGGGGATGGTAGAAGAGAGTAAAGGGTGCCTAATATATGATGATGGAAGGAAACTGATTCTGGGTGGTGAACACACATTACGATGTATAAATGATGTATTATAGAACTATACACTTGAAACCTATACAATTTTATTAACCAATGTCACCCCAATAAATGTAATAAAAATTTAAAGAATAAGAACAATGCTTTTAATGTATTTACATTTTCTCTTCTACTGTCTTAGATTTCTCCTTTTTATAACTCTACTTCTTAAGTGGTCTAACTTCACTGCTTCCATTTGGTTTTAATTTGTTCACAGTAATCTGACTTCATTTCTAATGAAATGAATCTAATCCACATCTAATGTAGTAGTTGACACAATTATGATTCTTTTCTTTAAAAATATCTCCATGCTTGGCTTCTACATTACCACACAATTCTAGTCAGTATTCATCAGTTTGTTCACTTAATAGATATTAAACCACTCCCATTTGGCAGGCACCACTTGTAGATGCCAAAGTATAAATCTTAGTAAGATATGTCCTGAACATTTTGAGGGAGAAATGTACACAAATAATTGTTATCAATGTGATAAATGCTATGATAGAAATATTTATGTTACAGTGTCATGGAAGAGGGCTCATTTTAAAAACCTTTAATACACATCGTTCTTTCCATGCAAGTATATGAAAATCAACAAAAATTACTCTTATCTCTTCCTCTAAGTGGAAATAAACACAAATGGCTTCTAAAGAATTCTGCATGAATAACGTAAAACGTTATTCATTTTGGGAAACAGACTTTAGTATGAAAACAATTATTTTTAATAATATTATTAGTTCTGATTAACATCATAAGTGAAAATATATATCTTCATTAAATACTTATGAAATTAATCATTAATCAAATGGTGGTGTATTTGAACTGAGAAAACTTAATAGAACTATAGACTTTTAAAGCTAAAGGTACTTAGCGCCCATTTGGTCAAAACTCATTATTTTATGAAGAACAAAATAACTCTCTGGAAGACACGTGCTGCAAATCACACGGATTCATTGGGCCATAAGTAAATTAGAACACAGGACGCTCCGTTCCAAATGACCTTTTCACAAAAAGGTGAACTCAATGCCTGTAAGTCTATACAGTGTAGTGCGCACACCCCTTTCTGAAAGTTTTTAGAATAGTCTAAAGAGAAATAATTTCATAAGTATTACATGTGTTTTTCCACCCCCTCATTTACTGTAATTATGAGACAGCAACTCCTAAACACAGTGTTAAACTCCCAGAAACCCTCAAATGGATGTTACTTAATTAACACAGCTGAGTAACAGGCAGGAAATGAGATTCCTAGAAATGTCTGTCATATCTTATAAAAAATTACAGATATGCCTCAAAAGATGTCATAGAAAATGAAACAAATATTTTCTTTGTATGTCATTTGATCACTTCATTTTAAGACAAATCTCCAACTATTTACTTCCTTTTGAAAAACTTAGTTGCCAAAGGCAGACTGTATTTGATGTCCTCAAACCTGTCACACAGAAATGTTTCAGGGCAATCACATTTTCTCTGTGAGGAGGGTTAGGTTTTAAAGGTAGTTCATAAGGGAAAAATCAATTTATTCAAAGCCACTGTAGACAGTCCCTCAGGGAGGCACTGCACTGCAGATCAACATACTCGGTCCCACTAAGTGCACTGCCGGCACTTTTTCTCCTCAGTTAGAACATATCACACCGACTGGGGAAGAGCACCAGATAGATAACATGCCCTGATGCAGGGCTTTCTTCTTTGAAAAACAACAGTGTGTAATTTCAAATGTATGAGCAGTAGCCTTAAAAACTGCATTCATTCAGCATCATGAGGTGCTCACACCATGAGAAGCACAGAAGCAACTTCACAAAATATTCGGGTTTCCAGTCTCATATTCACTCGGGGGTATATGCTCGTTGCATGGAATCTTCTGTAACTTTTAAACAGTTATTTGTCTCCCCATTTTTTGTTGTTGCAGTACATGAATAGTTGAATTTACATAAGATACATGAGCAAATGATACCACTCAATTTAACATATTCTTTTTTATATATGAGACATATCTGTATATGTACTAATATACATATACATATATATGTAGTGTAAGACATGTTATAATGGTGTAAAAATTTGTTTCAGGAAACTATTCAATTTTGTTAAAATTCTAACATTAACACAACTTCTCAAATATGTATAATAAAGAATTTCTCTGGTCTTTGTCCTGGTTTCCAGGAGGGAGCTTCTAAACCCTTGGATAAAATGTCTTTATTATTCAGGGTGAGTCCTTCAGACCACACTTGAGCTTACGCTAATGAGGTGACTCATGAAGGCATTCTGAAAGTTTCAGGATAGGGTCTGGGCAAGCCAGAAAGATCAACCAAGTGAGTAGACGGTTGGGGTTTTGAGCCATGTGATATTAGCCTGATCTCCTGACCTCCGATGAGTATAAGGGACTAGAGATGGAGTTCAAACAATCCCTTGGCCAATGTCTCAATTAACCATACCTGCATGATAAAACCCCAACAAAAACTCTGGACCCCTGAAGCTTGAGGAACTTTCTGATTGGTGACACACATCAATATGCCAGGAGGGTGACACATTCTGGAAACAAGGAAGTTTACATTTGTGACCCTCCCAGGTTTCACCTTATGTGTCTCTACATTTGGCTTGTCGTGATTTGTATCCTTTATAATGAAACGAACTGTGAGCATAGTCTTTTCTGAGATCTTTGAGTTGTTCTAGTAAATTATCAAACCTGAGCGGGTAGTGAAAACCCTAAAATTTATGGCTAGTTGGTTAGAAATATGGGTGGCTTGTGAACCCTAGAGCTTATAACTGATGTCTGAAGTGTGGGGGTCTCATGGAGGACTTGCTCTCTACGTGTGAAGTCTGTGCTAACTCTGGGTAGTCAGGTCAGAACTGCATTACAGTAACCATGTCATAAACATGACTACCACTATGTTTGAAGGTACAGAGTGGGTTGTTGGTTTGTTTAATGTCCTCATATAACTTACTGAATCTTGCTCAAGAAGGTACGCACATGGAAGATAAGAAATTAATTTAATCCAGTCTGACAATTTAAATAGTCCCTTTAAGTAAATCTTTGATCCTCCAGAATTTCCATATCTTGTGTCTGGCTATTCTCAGATGAGAGCTCAGGTTGTTGAGGTTTATACAAACTTAAAAGAAAAGGACAAAAGTCAGGGGCCTGAAAGGACACTGTCCTCTACTTCCCTTATCTGTCTGGTGGTGGGTCTTCTTTCTTATATTCACAAACTGTCTGTAGTTAATGTAACTTGGGAGGCTCTGCGGAGCCTGGTCACCACTGTCAGCCAGCTTATTCTTACCTAAGCCCCAAGATCCACTGAGTTTCCTTGTATCAGTGATCCACACCCCTGCCTTTACTACTGGGTCAAAATGCTTTTTCCCCTGGCTAGTCCAATTGCAAGCTGACAGGTACTCAAATCAGACGTCTCTAGTGTGTCTTCCCACAGATTTTATCTGAGAACTCATGGGTCTATCCATCCTACTGGTGCAACAGGTAGCCTAGGAAAACAAACTCCCTCTGGCTCTGGTGGAGGAAGTTTCATCTCAGAGTTCCAAACAGGAACCCATTATGGTCAAAACTTTCATCTGCCTTATATACTGCTATTTTATCAAATATATCTTTATCTTGCTTAATTCCTATCCTTTCTTCCACTCATTTTCCCTCTGGCTTTAACCCAGTCTCCAGATCATTATGAGTTCAGAAGATACAAATTAAACCAAATCAGTTTAATGTTTTTCAAAACACTATCCTTTGTTAAATAAGAATATAGATTTAAAATTCTTTATTTAAATTAATAAGATATAGGTATGTGGCCAAAATAGAAAACCACTGTTTAGGAAAATTTAACTACATGGTAACATGATTTGTATAAATCCTATCGTCAGCCTATGTTTCAGTTTTTCAGATTTATTTGGGTCAGGGTCAAATGATACAGAAGCTCACAATAATTTTACTTAGACCAAAGGACTGCACTGGGGATAATGTAGATATTATATTATTTTATTTTTAACAAATAAAAGATATGATAAATACCTAGCATTAGACGTCACATGGTTTGACAGGACTTTGTACCGTATTTGTTACCTTTGTTGAAAAAGTAAAAACCAAAAATGGTGTTTTAAGTTGAGAATTGTATGTAACTGTTATCTTCCCTAGCAAAAAAGTAATGTTTGTTTAATCTAGAATAATTTGAATGTCTAAATAAATAAATAAAATCACCTGAAATCTTACAACTCCGACCAAGAAAAGCTTTAATATTTTGCAAAATGTAACATCACTTAAAATCCTACTGTTCAGGAAAAAAATCTCATAACATCATTCAGGGCATACTTTCAGAATTTTAAAATGCATTCACTTAAAAACTTTTATACAAATAGAATCATACTGTATATGGAATATTATATCTTATATTTTTATTTAACACCAAATAATATACATAAAATTAGAATAGTGAGCAAGTTTGGAACATTTTCGTTGTGAAATTAAAGATGAATTAAATAATAGCATCAAAAGCTTCCACTACTGGCCCTAAATGAATACAGGAATTGTGTAAAAAGCTTTATATACTCTATTTTATTTAATATGCAAAATCTATGACGTGGACACGATCATTGTTCCTTTTATTCATTTTCTTTTAGGTTCTATGTGGTTAAATCAACTACCCAAGTTTACATGGTTTCTCATAGGTAGTGAAAGAATAGTCAAGCAGTGAGGTCAAGTCTATCTACAATAAAAACTCCAGGTTTAAAACTTGGAGCTGAAATTGTATTCCCTAGGGGGAAAAAAAAATTATTGGGGGAATGAGCCATATCTACGAGCTCTTTCTCCAAGTCTCCAAATCTAGACACAAGTTAGCCAGATATCCTAAATTATTTCAAACCCCACCAAAGCACCTGTTCACTCTTTTTGCCCTCCTCTTTGTTTTCAGTCTATTTCTACCACTACTTTCTATTTCTCAAATATATGATGACTTTCTAACTGGTTAATATCAGGAGACAAAAGTAACCCATCAAAGACAATACTGTTTTCATTCAATCCAGTGTAAAAATGATGAGAGATGCTATTTTTCAATTTAACAATCACATTTAATATTGGTTTGTATGTTATTCCAAACATTGGTAAAATTTTAGATTAGATTTTCAAAACTCATAGGCCCCAAGGATTCCTTGCAAAGTCCATACAAAGTTTGTTCATTCTTTTCTTTTTTCCCTTCATTTCTTGCCAAATTAAATTTAGAGAAAGACAACTGCTGTTGCCAAATCGTGAAATGTGCTTGGGCAGGGTGATGAGAGTTGGATTATGAGCAATAAGAAACGCTACTATTTTTGTCAAGACAAGTACAGTATGCATGACTCATTAAAAATAATCTATTGTACATCTTTTATGCTATTTTCTTTTGTTTTCAAAATTGATTAATTCTTTAACATTCATGAATAAGATAGACATTTTGATAAAAAGGAGGAGAAATTTCTGACTCATTCAGTTAAAAAATGTGCATATAGTAATATAATTTAAAGGTAAAAACTTATCAATTAAAACACAGTAAACTGCAATGCAGATTATAAAAATAGCTCCACAACACATACCAGGAGATATCAGCCCATCATAGAAAGCCAGTTTGAAACTCACTGAAGAAAAGTTTCCCTTACGGTTTTGATGCTTCTAAGATTTTGAGTGTTCTACAAATCTAGAGTCACAAAGTATCATTTACATAACCAAGTTTAAGTTGCATCCTCCAGCAAAAAAAAAATTCTTCTAGAATATTTATTGTAGTCAACAGAGAACATTTATTTGTTTTGTTTTTTTTCTTTTTATTGAGGATTAATTTTTACACTCAGCTAGGCTATGATTACACAAAGTAGCTATGATACCAGCATTCACAGAACCTAATTTGAGCATGTCCATGACGAGGATGACTCTGGGATTGAAAATTCCTTGGGTAAAGAACTGTAAAATATTGTTCCATATCCCCCCGGAATTGACCACATGTGGTGATCAATTTCTGAAATTAACATTTCTGAACTACACTCTGAGCACTGAACGGGGCATTGGGGGTAGAGAAAAATAAAGGAAAATAATCCCACAACATAGTAAATACATAAAGGCAAACGTTCATATATACTGTTCATATATACTGCTAACTTTCCCTCTCCCTGCTTTACCTTGCTACTAGCAACACAGCAGCCCAGCTTACTTAGAGGAAGTCTGGTTTGTATCAAGGACTCAGAAGCAGACAGCTTGATTGAAATCCCAGCTCTTCCACTTACTAGTTGTATGACTTTGAGCAAGTTATGCATATCAAGATAGGATAATAACACCACCTACCACACTTGATTATTATAAAGGTCAACTAGTTCATATGTGAGTGAACTGCTTTGGAAAGTGCACCCAGTGTGCACTCTATATGTGTTTGTAAAATAAAATTACCTTGTTCCTTGTACTTTATAACCTTATAATCATATTCATTTAATAATTTATTCATTCACTTATTACAAAAATATTTACAGAATACTATAATTCTGCACTCCCCCACTTTTTTCTGGGCTTGGAACACTTTTTGTTCAAGATGACAAGAAACAGCATTTACTGATGCACTATAGGTATTAAGAAGTTAACAGAAGAGAAATCCAATGTGGTTCATCCACTTCTTTCAGATACGAAAGTAAAATATTCTCTAATTATGTTATCTGGGCTAAAGTGGTAAACCAATACTGGATTCTGAGTCTTGATTGCTAAGGAAGCTAAAGACAGAACATGTTCCATGGTATCATTCAGAACGTGCCAGATATTTAGCTCTGTCTGACCACCTCTGAACACTTGGGCTCCTGCCACACTGGTCTCCTTGCTTTCTTAGGACATATCAATCAATCTTCCACTTCAGATTTACATTTCCTTCTCATTCTGTCTAGAGCACTCCTTCTTCCCACGCTGTCGCCTATCTCCAACACAACATGCCTGTGGGGACAGAGCCTCAGAGAGCAATTTCCAGGCTCTCGCCTCACATGGAAAGGTGCTGGCTCGGGTAGTAGATGGTCATCAGCTGTGACTACTTGGCTGTCAGCTGTAGCCGGTAAGCCAATTGGCCACTAGTATAACTGCCGTGGCTACGCTAGCAAAAAATGGGGGCTAGCAAGAAGATGGTGGCTGGCAAGCGCGGATTGCAGTTAGGACGGGGGATTGCAGACAGTGTGGCTCCTGCTTCCTGTGTCTCCAACCCAGCTGCCAGCAAGACTATAGTGGTATGACTCCTCTATCTATGGCTCTGTGGGTGTTCCTTTTTGGCCTCACCATGTCCTGTGTTCTTGTGTGGGGACCGGGACCAGAGACCCCACAGGAGACCCCACACGACAATGCCCTTATCTCCTTCAGATCTCTGCCCCCTTTACTCTGCCCCCTTGTCCTGCTTTGTTTTCTTCCATATTACTTATCATCATGGCATGCTAAAAATTCATTTGCTTATTTGTTGTATTTGATCTCCTTTCTATAGAGCACAAGCCCCGTCATGACAGCCACTTTATTTTTATCCTCAAAGAACAGTGACTACCACATAGCTTATACCTAAATAGTGAATAGAAGAATAAATGTAGCTATTTTCTCTACGTGGGCTATTTGCTTTCTTGACTACACACGAACTAGATCATACAACAACCTGGAGTGGTGCCCAGTGAATACTAAACATTAGCAAGAAGCCCTTCTGGTGCTCAGATATTGGATTCTGAACACCTTTATCATGAAAAGGAACTGAGATCCAATGAAGAATTGGATGATTTTAGGTCTGGGTAAGGGAAATGAAGGTGAGCCTGAAATATGATCTTTGTGTGTGTGTGTGTGTGTGTGTGTGTGTGTGTGTGTGTCAGAAAATAAATTAGCACTCAAGACTAACAGAGGCATGCCAAAGGACACCAAGGTCAGCTTAAAGGGGCTGCCACTGACAGAATGTGGGATAACTTGAGTATTAAAAAAGATGACTACAATTAATTGATTTGAATGTACTGAAGAGATAAAACGGCATGAGTTCATGATTAGAGAGAGAGAGAGAGACTCATATGTCACATTTAAAGTTTCTATTTCATCAAATCTTTATTGGTAATTCAGAGTAGCTCTGTTATTTTAGGTGGAACTGTAGCTCACTCACAACTGATAAGAGAAAGCTTTCTTTACAGTAGTATCCCAGCTAATGAATAGAAGGGATGATAGAATTACAAAGTTATACTTTGGCAACTCCCAAAAAAATATGATCGTCAAGGATGATTAATGGATGCTAAAAATGGTGGGGAACTATTCTAGAATAAAAGACAAAAATCAAATGTGATGTGTGAACCTTGATTGGATCCTTGATTAAAAGAGAAATAAAGCCAAAATATATATCTCTAGAACAACTGGGAAAATGTGAATATGGACTGCGTATTAGATGATACTAGGAAATTACTGCTAATTTTCTTACATGTGATGTGATTTTAGGTATAGAAAAGAATATTTTACTCTTAGGAGTTCATGTAAAAGTACATTTATATATGTAATTTACTTTGAAATTGTTCAGAAAAAGAAAAAATAAAGATAAACAAATGCATAGTATTTACAGTTGTTAAATCAAGTTGTAGTGATTCAAGTCTTAATTTTATTATTATTTTGATTTTCCTGCATTTTTTGAAATATTTCGTAACAAAAAGTTGACATATCAGTGGCAAACTGCAGATAATCTGAAATTGGCATAATAATAAATAATATCTTTGTATATAAATTAGATAATGTTGATGAAAATTAATTAGTAACATTTGTGGAATACAATATCTTATTCAAGGTTTCTCAACCTTGGTACTTTTGACATTTTGGATAATTACTTTGAGGGAAAGCCTTGTGCACTGTAGAACATTTAACAATATCCCTGGCTTCTATCACTAGATACTACGAGCATTGTATCCCCTCCTCCAAAGCAAATATGTCTAAAAGCATTGTCATGTGTCCCCTGAAGCAGCAAAATTTTGTCTGGTTGAGAACCACTTCCTTTCATGGTTTTTTTTTTGTTTTTTTTGCCATTCCTTCAAAGTGTTCTTTTCAGATGTTTAGAGACTAAAAACTATTTGATCATTAATACAAACTACATTTGTTGAAATCCAACTCTTCTCATTAAACACACATAAAGTATATATTTGTATCCCGATCCTGGGGACAAAGGTGGTTGTGAGGACTAACAAAAATTATTTTTAAAAAATTAAATTTAAAAAAATGCTCTTCTGATAAAGGCTCTGGCAAATATTTTTTTTAAATAAAATTATATCTTTATCCACATCATTATTTTTAATAGAAGTAATTTTTTTTTTTTTGGCCTTGTAGTTTAAGGTTTGCTGTTTCTAGTAAGAGATATCAAAATTGTAATTTGGTCCATGGTAAATTTACACAAAAAGATGTATTCATTTGGAAGAAAAAAAGTATCACCAGAAATGTATACAGAAAGCTTTTATATGCATCTGTGTTATTAATGCATGCAACAACTTGGATGAATTTCAAAAGGTATTAATTTGAATGAAATTAGGTAGTCTCAAGAGTAAAATTATGCATGGTTCCATTTATGTGACATCCTCGAAAAGATAAAAGTAAAATTATAGTGATGAAGAATCGATCAAATTGCCAAGGAATAGAAATAGGAGGAGAGTATGATAACAGGAGGGATTTTTTGGGGTGGAGGGATTTTTTGGAGTGGTAGAATCTATACCTGGATTATGGTGGTAGTTACATGAATCTATATATATATGTTTAAATGCATGGAACTGTATGTCAAAAGAGTTAATTTTATTAATTTATGGCATAAAATTTTCTTACAATTTTATTATAACCATGTGAAAAATATTGTTTAATAAAATTTTTTTCTAGAAAACTCTATTTTTGTTGTTAAATTAAATGATTAACATACCATATGTAAAGAAAATATGTAAAGGAAAATTAATAACAAGTCATAATCTAAATTTAGAAATACAATATATAATGGGAACTAATATAGCTTGTTAGGTATAAGAAGGCAAAAATATATTTCATAAATACATTAACTAACAATAAGTTTAATTAAACATTGTGCTCCAAATGTCAATAGGACCATCTTGAGATTTTAAGATCGTGTTGTAGATCATTGGGAAGGAACAGCACAGTTGCACTTGCTATAAAGTTCCCCATTTATATGGTGATGGTCACAGACCTTAAGAAAAGAGGGCCACCACACAAAGCAATAGCATATCTTGGCCTTCCTTTCCTTATCCATTGGCACCCTAATGGATGGGTACAACTGCCATCACATTCTTTGCAGTAGTGAGAAAACAGCCAATTTGTTGCTAAAAACAACATGTAAGTATTTTATACTTACAGCTTATATCACCATTTGGGAATGTTAACAGTCTACACATGTCCATTTAAAAAGGGTTACAAACATCCATTCTTCTGACTCTTGAACTACATAAGGCATTAACAAGACTGTGTCCTCAAAGGGGGAACAGCAGGATAATACATCACTAGGTTGACAGGCTGTCTCTATGTCCAGGTTCTTCACTGGTAAAGTTAAATCCCCACATCCCAGTCTCTGCCTCTGATTTCAGTGCTTTCACCAGCTGATTCTGATCTTGTGTTGGGCCTGACAACTACAGTGACAAGAATTTCTTTACCTCTCCAGCTAAGAATTTGTAACTCTTTTATGGAACATAGAAAAAGAGTAGCATGGGTTCAATAACTAATGCCAGGAGTTACAAAACTGTTCATTAAAATGCTCCTTTGGAACAACAAATAACTATAGTCCTTAACTATATTAAGTTATTTTTGAAATAACGAAGTTTTGGTTGACTCCAAGGTCCTATGCAAGTCAATATTTCTTTCTAATGTAAAAACACTCTAGTATTTTAACTGAAAAACAGAAACACACAACAATCCAACAATCCAAGCTGTATACTGTGCTAAGCTGGAAACATTCTCCGTAGGAATTGTACCTCTTACTTTCACCCTCTCATTAGAGCTTTACTTAATAGATCACTTAATACTGTGATCATAATTTTGGCTTTCAACTAGACAGATGGTATTCAATTGCACATTTAATGTTACATTTTCTAATATCACAATACAAAAATAGTTATCATGGGCTGCATATCCATTTTCTGTAGATACCCAGGAAAAATAACTTTCAAATTTTCTCTTCCATCATCTACTTCTGTGCAGCCAGAAGGTTGCATGCCACGCCTTACAATCTGTTGATCTACAGCTTGCTAATATATATATATATATATAAATATATATATATATATATATTTATATATATATATATTTATATATATATTTATATATATTTAATAATATATATATATTATATATATATATTTAATCAGGGAATTAATAGAGAATTCTAAAATAGTGTCAGATTTTATTAACAGCAATGGATGATCAGTTTTTAAAGAAGTAGAATATATCTAAGACCAAAACTACACTGAGCATGACTGATTCTTTTCTTGATGTTTCAAAAGGACCATCAGAATTTTGAAGATCCTAGTATTGAAGAAAACAAAAAGCTTATAGAAACCCCATTACATACAAAAGGGTCAGAATTAGAGCAGGTGATTCTTATTTCTATGACACTGTTCAGCTTCCCACATATAAAAGTTTTCAACTTTCTATTAAGACTAAATTAATGCAATGGTAACAAGCTGCAAACCCACCAATTACCTTTTAGCAATATGATCCCTAGAATATCCTTTGACTTTGCAGTTCCCATGAACAAAATAAGTGCAGATATCTCTGTATCTGTAATTACTGTGGTATCTCTATAGACTTTGTTTTTCTTGGAAAAAACCTCCATTCTCCTGAGAGAGCTTCTGGGAGTCACAAGTGCATTTACAGAAACAAAGTCCTAATTTAATTGATCCTTTTGTAGTTCACACTGCTCTTACGTTTAACAAGTTTAATTGTTTGTTTGGTAAGGCTTTGTGTTACCTGAGGTAAAATGACATGCCACCAAAAAGATTTTGGTATTTTCTCCTATTTCCATGAAATTGTAGTAAGACTTATTTGAATGGTAAATAAACTGTTTCTTTGGGTTCTGAAAACTGGCAAAATACTCTATCATGAAGCAAAAAAGATGCATATACACATATTTAAAACTTTTTTCAAATTATATAGGAGGTTGAAGAATAATCATTTCAAGAATATGTCCTCTAAATTTAAAAACGCAATATTTGTGGGATCACTAATTTTAAAATCACCATAAGATTGTTAAATTTATATCTTGCTGTAGATTTGTAAACATATACTGAACAATTACTTTTCAATAGTCCCATATTCACAATGGAAATAGTTCATGAAATTGAAGATAAATGTAATCAAATTCCTAGAAACTGTGAATTTCATCACAGAGTGATGACACTGAATTTCATCATCCCACCAAAACAGAGTATTTCTCACACGGCTCCTATCACCCATTAAGTCTTACGACTAAGTAAACAGTTACAAATCCATTGCTATTGCCGGACAATTTGTGCAAACATCGGCCTGGAAAATCATTATTCACAGTATATCATGAAAAATTTAAAGATCTATTTAAGCTTATCAATTTCAGTTCATACATGTTGACCTTGTGATCATTCCATATTGAACAAATGTTCATGAAATATTGACTTTGTGGTCAGCACCATGATAAGCTTCTGTGAAAAAAAAAGTGAGTAAAAACATACAAGGCCCCTGCTGTCTGGAGTTTCCATTAAAAAAGAAAAAAAGCCAATATGCACACATGTGCATGCACAAGAGAGAGAGAGAGAGAGAGAGAGAGAGAGAGAGAGAGAGAGAGAGAGAGAGAGAGAGAGAGAGAGAGAGAGTGTCTGTGTGTTTGTAATTATATACTGAGATAACAAGTATGAAACAAAAGAATATGGTTCCATAAACCTATTAAAGAGTGGAACTTGACCTTATCTAATGGGTCAGCAGAGACTCTTATTTAGGATAGGTTTCAGTTGGATATAAAATTCACGAATTAAAAAATGACAGAAAAAAGAGAGAACTTTACTGCTCTCATATAAAAGACTACTGGATATATGTGGCCCAAGGCTATTTGTAGATGATCCAAGTTGACAGGGGTCCATGCTCCTTCTCTTTTGTCTCTGCCAATTTGAGCATGTGTTTTTACCTCATTAAGCTGCTTGAGCTCCAGCAATCAGCTTTGCATTACAATTATGAGGAAGGAGTAAATTGGAGAATGGTGGCTTCCATCTCTTTTAAAGAGCTTCCGAGAAGTTTCCCACAACCTGGCTCTCTACATCAGTGAGAACTTAGTCCTATAGTCACATCTAGCTGTAAGAAAGGATGGTGTAGCCATGTGAAATATGCCAAACCAAGAATTGGGAATCTTTTAATAAAGAACAAAACAATGAATATTTGGAGGCAAGTAGTAATATCTGCCATAGCTTGCTTGAGAAAATTACTTTAGAAGGAAGGCCCACTCTTACACTTGTACCATATATTAACCACACAGGTTCAGTTCTAATTTAATGAAGGAGGGGATTACACAGAAGCATGAATTTCAGGAAGTGAGGATTATTGGTGGTTATCTTGGAGGTTAGAAACCAAACCAGGTATTATTAATATTATTATTACCAGTTTCTCCTTGTCACGATCATCATTTTTTATTGTAAAAAGTCTACCAGGTACTTGGTAGTTTACTTACTTCTAACCTTCATACAATTCCTTTATATTATTTTTAATCTTCATAAAATTCTTGTGAGACCAATTTTATTATTTTCGTTGTATAGTGAGAGAACTGAAATTCAAAGTAGTTAAATAACTGACCCAAAGTTACATTAGTAGTAAGTGTCAGGATATATGTTGACCTGATTCCAAATCGTTTACTTTTTTAATCACAACATGATACCTTGGAAAGAAAACATTGTCTGCTCTGGACTGATCGTGCTAGATGTTAAAAACACTTGTATAGTGACCACTGCACCTCTTAAACATATCACAAAGTGCAGGAGTTGGAGACATTAATCAACACTAATAATTCTGGTATTTTAAATCTATTTTCTATAACAGGTAAAATGTATTTAATATCAAAGATTATTTTTCCTATATTGGAATAAGATTACCAATTTTCTTCTCATTGAAGCTAAATTTAAAAATTGGATAAGCAACTAGTGAATTTACAATCAATCATATAGTAGGGCTTTCTCATGGATTTTCTTATGAACCTGTGATCTTGAATTTGCAAATATATCTTGGCATAAGAGCAGATATTTTATGAAAGCAAAGTCACACTTTCTAGGCATTAATACTGAGATTCAGCAGAAGGCATAAAGATAATGACCAAACACACAAGGAGGAATTATTCTTGATATTTGAAAATTGTGTAGTACAGGAATAGCAACCACATAACACCCCTGTTCTAATGAACACGTATTTTAATCAAGCTGTAATTTGAAATCAGAATTTCAAAACTGTTATTTACTGTAGTAGATAAAGTATTTGTTTCATTTGACACAGTTTCTAAGTGACAGATAAATCATTAATTAACAACAGATAAATATCATTCTTGACATGGAAATATATTAAGTCTGAATTGGGAAATTTCATGACAAACATATGCCCTAAAAGAAGGCTAAACTAAAGGTTGTCATTACTGAGGGCTATTCCTTGATTTAATCAGCTTATTTTAGTAGTAATTTGTAATCCTCACAATTCACACATCAATTGGAGTTAAAAATTGGCCCATGAAAGAAATAACTAAATGCCTTCATCCCAACAAATCAAAAGCATGTCTTTTTAATCAGAAACAGTCTCAGAGACATAGAGGAAAGACTGAGGGCTGCAAGATGTGGGGGAGGGGGAGACAATGGAGACAATGGGGGAGGGGACGGGGGGGGGGGCTCAGGGGGAAGATGACGGGATTAGAAAACACAATTGGTAACCACAAGATTGCCACGGGGATATGAAAGTCAATTTGGGGAATATAATCAATAATGTTATAAAGACTTTGTAGGATATCCGAGATGGACACTTGTCTTATTAGGGAGACCACCTCAGGGATGATGTAGATGCTTGATCACTGCACTGTACACCTGAAGCTGAAGCTTAACAATAATGAATGCCAACCACAAGAAGTGGAGTACAGCATTAGGAATAGAAACAGTGGAAATGTAATGGCTGTATGCGATGTCAGAGGGTAGTAGAGGGGGGAAGGAGGGTATCACTGTATGAGGGATATAAATGATAAATGTCTATTACATTGTTTTCTACACCTGAAACTAAAAAAAAAAAAAAAAAAAAAAGCAAGTCTTTCTAAAATAGGATAATTATTTAAACCTCATGGATATTTAACCTCTGCTCATCAGTTATCTTTCAAATAGAAAGTAACTTTTTTAGTGCTAAAAATTCTCTATCTTCTGTCACTGTTTCCCAGGTTGTCACATTTCTGCATAGACATCACCTGTAACTCTGTTTAAAATGAATATTCTTTGGCCCTTACCAGATTTCCTGAATCATCTCTGGATTTGGCACTTGGAAGCCTGCATTTTGGATAGTTATGTCTTCTGAAGCTTGAGAATCTCTATAACAATTCTAAGGAGCTTTGACACCCATCCACAAGAAAGGAAGGAAAAAATAAATTGTAGTCAACAACATAAAATCTGAAAGCCCAATTTCAATTCCCAGGGAGAATTTGCATTGACAGTAAGAAGTAATTACAGTCTTAAGAAATTAAGTATTGCATTCAAATATTTGATACTTTAATAATATTATTGAAGAGAATGATTTAGGCACACCTATTTTCCACTTGTTCATGTTCAGCCCCGTGGTGAGCACCTCAATTGGCCTTAATGACAGTCCCTTAAGACTGGTAATTCTATTCACCCCATTTCACAGATGAAAAAAAAGTGAAGTTAGAGAAATTATGTTACCTGTCCAGTAGGTGGCAGAGACTGACTAACACTCAGGTCTATCTGACTTCAACCTGTTATACCACATCGTTATAGATGAAAGAATATTTAGTATACAATAGTGATAACTTCAGAAGAAATATTAGATAAGGAAAGAAAACTGAAGCTGATTAAATAGTCTACTAATGTAAAGCATCAAACAGATTGAAATGGAACACCTAACGTTCACATGAAGTGTATAGATCCTGATATAATTTAATGGACATTAAATTTGAATGAATATATTTATTTAAAATTTAGGAATATTTAATTCTTTCTTTTAAAATCTCTACAAAAATAAATTATGTCCATAATTATAACTTCCTTCCATAAATTAAACAAAGACAGCAACATCAACAATCACACAAACACAAACACAAACACGCAAGATGAGGCTAATCACCTAATCTTCTGTCAGATGCTTAATACTTTATAGTCAAAATGGCAAGTTTAATAAACATGTTCTCAAAATGCAGATTGGTACAAAATGCATTTTTTGACGTATTATGTATTGCAATAATTGCTCCTTAAAACTATAGACCTCATGTAAAATAAGTTATTAATATTTCCTGAAAGAAATGTGTACGCAAATATTTGAACTGCATTATATTATTGTTAAAACATTTGATTCTTTATGAATTAAATATTTTAATATTTAAACAAAATGTTTTAGATGTTAACATTTTGTTTAGATGGTAACATCTAAAACAAAAACATAGTTAAACAATAATAAAGCATAATTCTTCAGTGAATTTTTGTTTTATTTATGATATTGTACATCTTTTAAGATTTCAAAGCCTTCTTTTTTTCTTTTCTTTTTTAGCTTCTTTGTAACATGAATCGAAATACCCCTGGGACTTCTTATAGACCCACTGTAACTTCAAAGATGGATCATCTTAGAAAAAGCAGATTAATGATGTACTAAATAAGCAAAACAAAAATACAGGATTAAAGGAAACAGTATGCTATAGAACAGTGTAACATGACATTGTAGTTCAGAACAGTCACTTTTGCATTGATTTTACTGATAGAAAACAATTAAGTATAACATTGTTTTCTATGGCAGTTCTGTATTTTTTCCCCAACATAATTAAAATTGTGAATATTTCAGCTACAAGAACTGGGTTATATCAATTTCTTCCTAATTAAATTGCTTGGTTGCCCATTTAACATTGCCAACTAATTCTTTGTGATATAACTTAAAATATCGTTCTCTGATATTCTTTTAAAAAGTTATACTTTTTTAATATTATTAAAATGCCTGATAATTTTGGAGATACTCAGAAATTCTTGGACAATTCCACTGCAAATAATAGCATGAAATATTGTTGGCTCTCAGAAATGTAAACTGCTTTAAATCTTTATATGTATGGAGCACCTAGCATACAAAATGAGCTGCTCTTTTAATTTGCAGATATTTTGAATTATATATAAATTAGCTAATTTCACAAATGGGTGATTTTAAACTTGCATTTATATGTGTGTCAAACTTGATATGATAATAAAAGTCATAATTAAGATACAAACTAAACTGAAAAGTAAATTTAAAAAATATATTTTGAAAATACAAAATATGTAGTTATAAAAGAAACCATGTACAATTTCAAAAGAATACTTAACATCAATGTTTTGAAAGCTTACATTCTATAAGAACAAAAAATTTTATATAAAATTAACATCCGGAAAACTTAAATATATTTTAGTGGACTCCCTTACATAAAAAATATTTAAACTGAAGAATTAAAGTTGTAAATGTGTTCTCTTAGCATTATTTTTTTCTAAATTTAGAATAACCGAAAATCATCATTTGTAGAATAAATTATGCTATTACTTTGAAGGTACATTAATCATTAAAACAACAATAGCTAATCTTGATTCAGTCCCATCTTTACTGGAAGAAAATGCTTTATACATTATTTCATAAATAATCCTTTTAGCACTCACGAAGACCTCATGGCCTACTCTTAGTCTTTTACAATACTCAAAGAAAGTGAAAATTCAGAAATAATTCTACTTGCTCATAGCCACACCCTCGTTTTGGACCATTTTTTAAAATTCCAAAGTACATGCTCTTTAACATTATGCAATATCATTGCCACCAGCAGGGCAACAGTGGAAAAATTAATTGTGAACTAGAATTAAAAGTAGATTTGGAAATAGAATTATTGAATTGACATGATCGAGTTATAATAAAACTATCTGTATGTTCCTTTAAAGTCAAAGCATTTTTGTCTGTCTACTGTAGAGAACCAAGTAATGTGTTACTGTGACTTGTGAATAATTTTCCTTGAGCTGACATTAAGATTTTTGAGTGCAGAAACCAGGTGTTTTGCTCCCCATTGTGAAAGTCTGGCATAATAAGGATGCTCAAAAAGTTGTGTTGGATGATTTCACAAATTAATAAAAATGTATTAATTTTAGGCAGTCTTCAATTTAAACATGAATTCATTCATTCAATCAAAAGCACAGACAACTTCTATTTGACAGACACAAAGCTAGGCATCAATAAGTAAATATAAGTAGTTACGTAAAATAAAATTTATGCTCTCCACGAGTTCGCAGACTAATGGTAAAGAGAGATAAGTGAAGAACTAAATGTAGTATAATAAATAGTACAATGGACATAACACTGTTTACTTTATGAAAGTGTAAGGACAGGAGGATTTAACTTGAATTAAGGTTCAGGGATGATATTCAGGAGGGTTTTGAAAGGGAATGTCAGCTTCCAAAATTCCTTTACAAAGTAAAGCAAAAACACACATAGAGAGCCAGAAGCATCTAACCTGAATTATGTTCAGGGAGGATATTCAAGGTGGGTGATAAGAAAAAAGCTTCCAAAATGCGTTTGCAAAATATATCCAGCTCACATACTCAAAATGATGATAATTCTGGATACGTCAATGTGTCCAAGTATTCCATGTCCCATCCCACTTGCCCCCTTTTCCTCATTCTTTGCCAAGGTCATTTCATACATTTCTATAGCTTTCCCTATCCTTTAAGCAGATGCCTCACACATTTACATTTACTACTCAGACTTCTCTCTTGAGAGCCAAACCTGGGTTTCCAACTGTCTCCTCAATCTGTGCAAAACTGAACTCAATATATTGTTTTCCAAAGCTGCTCCTGCATATTCCTCTCTCCCTCCCTAAAATCTTAGGAGGTAATCTTGCCTTTTTCTCTTTTGTTTCCTATATTCAGTAAGTTAATAAATTCTTTTGAATGTATGTCTTAATGATTTTTCTCTGCTCCTTAACTGCTCTTAGCTCACATTGTTGAACCTCTATTGTGGTCTGCAGATCACGCTGCTGCAACTGCTGTTTATTGCTCTCTTACTAACCACCAGGCACTGTGCTCAGTGCATGAAAAGCTTTATCTCGAGTTTCCTCAATCATTCCCCATTTCCAATCTCCCTCCCCTCCAGGCATTACCTGAAATATAGAGCTATTTTAGCTAGGTATAGGTGAATTAGGTGAAATGTATTTGTGGAACCCAGCTAGGGGATCTTACAACTATTTATGTGTTCCTGTGGGGAGGTCATTCTAAATGAGAATATCAGCAATGCCTACATAATACAGAGCAAGACATTCTTCCATTTGTAATTCAATTCAATACATATTTAGTAATCAGGGCTATGTGCCAGGCACTCTGCTTGAGGCTAGTGATTTAACAGTGAAAACAAGGACACAGAGCCCATACTCAGAACACAGAGCCTAGCAGATTTCTATTAAGCAGAAACCTCTGCAGATGAGAGTTATGATTTCCTACACGGAGCCCCAGGGGCTATTCATTGATTTTTATGGTTAGCCACATTGATGTCAAGCTCATTCTTAAGTTAACAAAGGTGTGTGTTTAGGAAAGATTTTCCCCCTCAATTTCCCTTTTTTGTCTTTCAGTGCAATTCCAAGATATAAGTTTATTGACAATTCGGTTACTATATAAATGTTTTTCCAACTAGAACAGTATTGTGTCAGTAAAGACAAAATAAGGAGGTATAACTAAATGAAAGCCTTAAGTTTAAAAACCTAATGAATCTATAGTACAGTTTTTTGAAGTGGAAAAGCCAAATTTCTATAAATGTCTTAATTAACAGATCATTGAGATTAGAAATTGTAGAGCTTGGAATTCTTTTGCTGTTATATTGAACCATCAACACTTTAGGTAGCAAAATTTAGGGGAAAGAGCATGGACTTTTGGCTTCCATTACTCTGGATTCAGACAGAAACTATAATACTTACTCTCCACATTATAAATGACTCTTTGGGTACCTTTTGTGAGCATCAGTTTTTTTCATCTGAAAAGCAGGGAAATCATGACAATTCATTTGGATATTTTTGGAAGGTTACTAAATTGTTCTCTCTGCTCTGGTCCTATCACCCAGCCAAGGCACAATCGAATATTCTAACTAAACAGAAAATGCAAGCCTGTCAGTCCTCACTTAAGTCCAGGATCTTAAATCTTGACTCCAAGATCCTGAGAGGATGAGACTCAAATGTATTTTTATATTCTGGAGTTTGCACATTTTATTTTCAGTCATTTCCTGTGTCCAGCTTATGCTCCAGTTATGCTAACCTCTGCCTTTCCCCCACACCAGTAAGTATCTTTGAATATGCTGGTCCACCTGCTGAAACACCTTCTCTGTTATCTCTCCCACTCATAATCATGACTGCGCACAACTGGGTGACAGAGAAAAACCTCAATTCTTTCATTTATCTGGACCCTCTGCCTATATGACTATGTAATCCTAAAGCCAAGGGGTCTGTCTTTCTTATCATTTCTATAGGACTATTGTGACTTCCTTTCTTTCATCTTTTTTTTTCCAAGTATGTAACACGTGCCAAGCATTGTGTTAGATATTTCCAATACATTTTAAAATTATCAACACTAAGAAGTTATAATGTACTCCAAATAATATAAAAGTAACAGTGGACTCCTAGTAGGATCAAAATGATAGAATATTAAAAAGACTGGTTCTTTGCCGAACAGCCACAATTACCTCAATCTCATTCAATCACAAAGATACGGCGTCCCATATTAATTACCAGTAATAGCTTTTGAGTGCAATTCTTCATGCAATTGAGATTTCCAGCTTGTCTATTAGTTTTCCATATATTTGAAGTGTTAATCCTATCTGCTAAATGGGAACATATACACTAATCAAATTTTAAATTCCTCTTGATTCAATATGAAAAACGCCAAGTAATAAGGAACAGTAAAGAGATGTAAAGAAAAGAAAGTCTCAGAAAGGTTTTGTCTAGCTGCCATAGAAATATATATTTAAAACAATAAAATTAAAGCTTTTTCTTGATTACTCAAGGAACTATTACCTATTTTGAAGAGTTCAACAGTGTACACAAAGGCTTAGCATTAAACAAATTTACTTTTATATATCTTTATATATCTTTATGTATTTTTATATATTTTTATATATCTTTAGGTATTTTCTTTAGTAATATATAGTTATACCTCACCAACTGCCTATATCCTAAAAAGAAAAGATCATGTGTTGCTTATTGTGCTAAATATTTATATTTTAATCATTTACCTTTCAAATATATGTCTCCAGTGTATTAAACAGAGATACTCAGTATCCATGGGCTAGGGATTGACAAAATCCTCAGGGATTAAAACAAAGCATAAAAAGTGCTTTAACAGTGGTATAAACAGGCAAAGGATCTCAGAAAGGGCACTTAATAAAGCATGCAGACATGAGGTGAATAAGCAAAGGCTTCATGAGGGAGATGGCACTTGAGATAAGTCTTTAAGTAAAAACAATTTTCCAATGGGCAGTTTCAGTGAAGAGGCAAAGACAACAGAAGCACGCAGACAACTTTCTAGGAAAGTGAAGTAAAGCAGTACGTCAAAGGGCACTTTATGCCAGTTAGGGAGATGGATTTTATCCTTTAAGGGATGTATGAAATAGTTTAACCATGGAAATGGCAGAGAACCATGTTTTCATATTTGGGGATAAAGTGTCTTTCTCTTGTCTCCAGTGGGTACCAGGAGGCAACAGTCCATTTTTTACACACAGTCCTGGCAGTTAATGTTACTAATGCTAAGGTAAACTGGCAAAGAAATGTATTTTAAACCGAAATAATTCTTCTCTGGGTTCAATAGATGAAAGTGTTCCTGTCAGAAATGAATTCCTTTGGTTTGAGGAAGTGGTTTGCAAACTCTTTTATTTTGCCTGTTGTTACTATTGTTGTCCATGAAAGCTTGCACAGAGCAAGGAAGTACAGAATAAGGAAACATTAAGGGTGTCAGGAGAGTGTGTTCCTCTTCCACAGTCTCCAGCCACTACTGACAAACTCCCATGAAACCTCAGGGCTGTGCAGACACAGTTTGAAAACCACCCAGTTAAGACAGTTCATCTCTGGGAAATGAGGGGCAGCGTGTTAGTCCTCAATACCTCTGGGAAGATTAACACAGTAAGATGAACCGATCTACAGGTTATGCAAAGCACGTAAGTGGTTTATTTGCAAAACTAGAGCTATATGTAAAGTCATGTTGGGACATCATTTTGTGGACATAAAATTAAGGAGAATTCACTGCATTAATATATACTATATTATATACCGAGGGTGCCAAAAAATGTATATATGTGACTTGTATTTCATCTTTTATTATTCGGTATATATTGAGTATTACAATTTTAATGCAGTTTTTCCTTTCTTAAAATGCGTGTACATTTTTTTGGCATCATCTGTATAGCCATTTAATTTTATTTTAAAGTGAGTTTCCCATTTGTATATATTTGAGACCCATAAATGGACAGTTCTAATGCACATAGATATTATAATTAATCTTTTATTCTAGTAGCATTTGATTTTAATTTTTCTCTATCAAAGGGCATTCTAGGCAACTATACTATGGAACTTAATTTTGAGTGATAAGTAATTTACTAAATATATAGTACAAATTGGGTGTTGGCATCAACCAGGGTTCAGGTACCTCTGAATAGAAAAATGCTGACAGAAGTATATTCATAATAATATAGAAGAGAGATCGCACACATAAAGCAATTAATTTAAATTAAGTGTTAGATGGTCTATAAAAAACATCATTTGCATGTATGTGTAGAAGTGAAAATATATTTGACTAAATTAAAATGCAATGAAAAGAAAGTCTTGTAATTAAAATATACTTCAGCTTCTTATTTGTTACCTTTTTACCTTTGAAATGATCAAGTCAAATACATACTAAATCTTACTTAAAATTTAAATACAATTTCAGCAAAAAATGACAAGATAGTGTGAACATTTATGAGAAGGTGAAACTGAAACAGTATTATTTATGCAAAGCTATCCTAAATGTTTTTGCATATGTTAACTCTAGTGCTAGAATAATTTTAAGAAAGTAAGCATTAAAGTCTCAACTCCTTGATGCAGAATCAGTTCATAAATGCATTTATGCCATTCCATAATGAGAACCACTTTTGAAAATTTAATCATTTTCACAAGATACATTTTTTTGAGAAGTGTTATGTTACTTTTACAGCACCTCATTTCTTATAACAGTATTTCAACCAAAGAAAACACATTGTTTAAAACAGGGTAAAGTATATAAATAAGTAAAGGGATCATGTTTAATTCTGTACCTTTGAAAATAAAAGCAGAGTCAATTTTATAAACATTTACCTTCATACTTTAAAACCATCTTTCTTTCTTCCTTCTCTTCCACCAAAAACAAACAATAGCAACAAAAAGTTAAACACATACTCTATTATAAATTTCAAGATCAAATATCATTTTATTAATTAAAAATGTAGGAAACAGAGTTCATATTCTATAGAACTTCAGCACTTCTACCTTATCTGAAATCTTAGAGTGTTTCCCCGAATTGTTATCACATCAATAACAACAGCAACAATAAAATGAGTGGTTAAAAATCATTCAAGTGTGTTTTCAAAGAATATCATCTGCCAAGAAAGGTGTCAGCAAGACCTTCATGAAGGAGCCCATGTCATGACTGAGCATATGGAACTTACTGACCCTTAAACTTTAAGAGACTGAAGTAGAATACCTAATGTCAAAAGCTGCCCCAAAGAGCCAGCTACAGGATATTGTAAAAAGCGTTTATATCTCGGTGTACGGAGAAGTTAAAAAAAAAAAAAAAGTAATAATTCTGTAGAACAGCCCTAGGGCACTTGCATTTTCAGTCACTGCCACAATACCCAGATCGCCACTGGGAAGCAAATATATTCTGTAATAGCACAGACTTGCACTATCAGTAGACATCAGTGTAAAGCAGGAGAGGTGACAGGATTAAAAATAGAAGTATAAAATGGGGAAAGAGAAAGTAATTTTATCTACTGTTTATAGTATACAAAGGCAAGAGACTTTAATACAACATGTGCATTTATTCAGAGCCATCTTTTAAAAGAATTCAGACTACCTCTACTCTATTAATTCTCTGTGTCTATTATGTTTTTTCCCCCCAGAACATTACAACTATGTAGCTAAAACAATTAAATGGCAGGATGTTTATGTTCCCATAATGTAAAATATAGAGAGAAGAGGTTCATTTTCCCTTTTCATGTAATGATGACATGACTGAATTACAAAGTAAACCTTAGTATGAAAAATGCAATTTGAGGATACAAATGAAGTAGAATCCGGTTTAGTTTAGACTTAACAATTTTCTAGATGGATGGCTGATTTATTTTCAGGCAGTTGAAATATATTTAGTAGGTAACAGCTTTGTAATTCACTGTTATATTTATGTTATAAATCATTTTGACTTTTGGATAACACAGAAAATCATCCATCTTACTGAGTTTCTACTTTTCCTCAAATTGAAAAGCATATTAAACTTGATACTTAAGCCTCCTGTATTATTTTTTGCTTATATATTGCACACATAAGAAATTAAATAATAGGAATTATGTTAAATTATGCATATGAAATACAAAACATTTTTCTAATCCCAGAGGACATAGTTTGCAAAGTTCCATAAAATGTCTTTTAATTCTACCCTCTCTGTGATATAAAAGGGAGTGACTCTATAATGTTTACCATATGATAGCCATAAATAAAAAAAAATATTAGGAGACATAGCTCATAAATCCTCAAGTATGATACTGTAAAAAAAACTTGAAATTCCTATGAAAATTAAGTGTTCACTACTATTTTGCTTGAATTCACAGAGAATCCTAATGCCATTTTATTTCCATATTTAAAGCACAGATTAACATGCACATTATCCATTTCTTACATCCTTATTAATACTTTGCAGTTTTCCTGTCCTTATAGTTCCCTTTATGAAAAGTTTGACTATATATTAACTTCTTAAGTAGTGAAGCCATGTAAAGCACACTTACTTGGAAAGTGTAAAACCGGATCCCATTAGGAGGATGCACTTTAGGGGAGCCAGAAACGGTGCTTGTATCGGAGAAAATCATTTCTGATCACAGAGACACTATAATCCACAAGGAGCTACAGATGCAGAGCAGAGAGCTTAGCAGACAGATAAATCCGTGCATGCATTGAGGGAGGCTGGAGGGTAAAATGCAATCTGCCCCATCCTTCATAGATACCCAGTAATAACATTTTGAACCTCTCTCCTACGTTTGAAATCTAAGATGAAAGGTCATCAGCCACCGACTTTCTGTGCAGTTAGTTCTTTAGAACATACAATGCTTAAAAAAAAAAAATGTAACACAGAAGGGAAAAAAAGCAAGAACCAACAATAAATGGAGCTTGTGCAGAATCTGGCAGTGCTGTGGACCTGCCCATCTGTTCTCAGTGATAATCACCTCCCTCCACCACAGTCTAGCAGAGTGATTATGCTAAATATCCTGGTTAACCAATAACGTACAGTTTCATTTCAGGGAAGCATACACAGTGTAATTTGAGGACCTCTTCTGACTAACCTAAAGCATGTTTAAAGCTGTATTTAGTAACAAATTATTTTTCTATCATTCTTATTTCTGTATGTTTCCAAATCTCTTTGTTACTCCCAGTATTTTCAACAAGATGTTCAATTTTTGTACAAAGCTCTTTCTTTGAAATTAAAGAATTCTTTACTTTCACTGAGGCACCAGGCATACATTCAGTAAGCCTATATAATACTAGGAATATTATCAAATAAAATGCACTAAATATATCTACTTCTCTGAACTCCTAAAGAACATCATGATATGAGAATAATCAGTATTCTATTTCCCCCATCTTAACTCAAAAATCATTAAGTTTCATAGTCAATGCCTTAAAAAGTACATTTAAAAACATCACAACTTTATCTGTCACATGTAGAAAACAATAAAATACCTTTTAGATACGTAAAGATTTTTGACTCAAGATCCAAAATTATTGGTTACAAACATCTAGGCTGCATTGCAAAGCATGTTATTTTTCTATATGTTTTAAGAATTATTTAGTCTGTAGAAAAGATCATATTCAGATCATTCTACACTTTTTAGAGGTAAAAATAAATGTTCCATTTACACATGGTTCAGAGCTGGAGACTTCAGGAGGACAGAGGCAAAAATGAGCCAAAAGTATTTCTTTGTGAATGTATCTAAAATGACACAGTAATACATAATCAAGAACCAGAAACCACCTGCTTTGAACCTGAAGTCTATAAAAGAAATATGATGGTGATAGGCTCTTAAAACTTAAATTATTCATTTGTCCTTTTGATTCTCCAATGATGATTCAAATTTACATCAATGAGGGTAAAGCAGAAAAATGATTCTCAGTTCCTGAGATTGACTCCTACATTCTGGTAAATTATGTGAGTAGGTAATTGTGTACCTAGCAAACTGGTAAAAATAAATAAATAAATAAATAAATAAGTAAGTAAGTAAGTAAGTAAGTAAATAAATAAATAAATAAATAATAAACACAATTTTTAAATAAATCTTTAGTTTGGGGACAATATTAGATTTCTTAAAAAGTTGCAAAGATAATACAGAGAGTTCTCAAATATCCCTCACCCGGTTTCCCAAACTGTTAACATCTTACATTACTGTGGTATATTTTTCAAAACTAAGAAACTGATATCAGTGCATTATTCTTAACTAAACGCTTAGACATTACTTGGATTTCACTAGTATTTCCATTAATGACCCCTTTCTGTTGTAGGTCCCCATTCAATGTACCATATTTATTAGCTTTCATGTGTCCCCAGTTCCCTCAGGTCTGTGACAGCTTCTCCTTGTTTTTTAATTTAATTAATCAATTTATTTATTTATTTATTTATTTATTTATTTATTTGTGATCTTGATTGTTTTCAGAAGACTATCAATAACTACTGGCCCAAAAATCTGAAAACATTTATCCATAAAGATATATGTACCCCTATGTTCATTGCAGCTTTATTTACAGTGACCAAGACATGGAAACATGGAAACCAAAATGTCCTTTGATAGATGATCAGACAAAGAAGATGTGGTATATATATACATGATAGAATACTACTCGGCCATAAGAAAAGATGAAATAATGCCATTTGCGACAAAATTGATGGATGTTGAGACTATTATACTCAGCAAAATAGCCAGACAGAAAAAAATTCAAGAACCATATGACTTTACTCATATGTGGGATATAAAACTGAAAGCAACAAAGGAATAAGACAAACAAAAACTCATAGACACAGACAACAGTTTAGTGGTTACCAGAGGGTAAGGTGGGAGTAGGGATGGCAGAAGAGGGTAAAGGGAGTCAAATATATGATGATGGAAGGAGAACTGACTCTGGGTGGTGAATACACAATGCAATATACAGATGATATATTATGGAAATGTACACTTGAAACAGATGTATTACGTTGGTGCAAAAGTAATTGCAGTTTTTGCAATTACTTCTAACCTTTTAAATTGCAACTACTTTTGCACCAACTTAATAATTTTACTAATGTCACCCCAATAAATTTAATAATAAAAAAAGCACTAGCCAAGTTTTCTATAGGGTATCCCCTGCTCTGATGCTTCTGTGTATATTAACTTTGTTTAATGTTTTCCTCATAATTAGACTAGGGCTATGGGTTTGGGCGAAGAATACCACAAAGATGAAGTATCCTTCTCATCACATCATATCATTAGGTACCTGATATCCACATATCACTGGTGATGTTAACCTTCATCACGTGGTGTAGGTAGTATTTGCCATGTTTTCCTACGGCAAAGTTACTATTTTTCCCTTTCCATACTCTATTCTTTGGAAGTTAATCACTAAGCGTAGTGCACCATTAAAGAGGTGATAAGGAGGGTGAAATTAAGCTTTTCTTCCAGGAGGTGGGTAGTAACTACATGTATGTTAAATGAAATTTTTCTGTACAGAAGATTTGCCTCTTCTCCTCTGATTATTGTTTCATTTATTTCGGTTATTTTTCATTTATCAGTATGGGCTCAGGTAGATTTATTTTAAACTTGGGGTGATAATACATTTTATTTTGATGCTCAAATTGTCCCAGATTTGGCCACAAAGAGCTCCTTCAGGTTGACCCCCATTTCCCTTTGACCAGCTCCAATCCTTTTGTTTTTTGAGAAAACAAATGGTTTTTTAACTGTGTTTTCCTTTGTCCTATATAAATCACCTATTTGCTAAAACTATTAGTCTCCTTAACTATATCTTTAATTATCATTACAAGTTAACCTGAAAAATTGTTTCATTTTTTTCATAAGTATTTAAGCAGCTAAATTACTTTATTTTTTATCCAGTCTAATTTTTTAGCCCATATAGGATTTATTCCAATGATTCTCAAATAAAATAAAATAAGTAAATAAACATACCAGCTGTGGTAATCAGTGGTATATTGGAGACATTCTGCTTATTCGCACTTGAAGGTATTTGTTGGGACCATATTTCTTCCTGTGTTTAGTGAGACCCCATAATGTGTGCTCCCCAAAGAGCTGTGAGCGGAAATTACAAGCTCCATAACAAATGTGAAGCTTCTTGGAAACCCGGGTTTTAAAAGAAAAATGTGTTTGCCAAATAGATTATTATGGTGTAAATATAACATCCATGTACTTTTATGCTTACCTGTATATTGGTTCTAACGTAATTTAGACCAGACGACTCATTAGATTTCTCATTATTATTGTACAGGAGCCAATGAACTATTTTTTCTGGTATATTACATAATCCTGGTATAATCTCATATTTCCTGAATTTGTATCAATATGCAAACTATTTTAGCTAGGGATTCTGAAGCTTTAGGGCCAATAAGAATAGGTCTTTTCCATTTCTCTTGTGTGGGAGGAGAAGAAGTCATCAGGAATTAATGTTAAAAGAGGCAAGAAAAAGAAACAGCATATAATTAATATAAGTAGGGTGCTTTATTTTAAATGTTGTTAAAAATTGCCAAAATATATACGCTTCCCCAAACATTTTTTTTCCTATGTCGGCTATTTACGATAATGAAATTATTTCAGTTTTCTGAAGACCTAGTATTTGGAGACAACTCAACTTTCTCTCTCTGCCTGATAGACACAGAGAAGGTCGTGTCCAGGTCTGACAGTTGCTAAGGATATAAAATCCTGCCTGCCTATTACAGTTGTAGAGAGCTGGTGCTATTGCCAGGCACTGGGGGCATAATCATAAAAGATACAGTCTCTGTCCTCAGGAAACTTTAAATTTGGTGGGAGAGACATTGGCTACTAAGAGGTACATAACTAGTAAGACAAATGAAATGCAATTTAATAAATGTTAATGACTAACTTAACCTGGGCCTCCTCTGAGTCTTGGTTTCTTCATCCCATTTGGCATTGGTGCTGGTGAGTAGTGTAACAGCCTTGCCCTGGCTACTGGCAGAGCTGTTCATTTAACAGTGAACCTTTGATTTGTCTGTCCTGGATGTGGGATGACTCGTCCTAGATGTGCGTTTTCAGGTATAAACATTTTCCAAAGTGAAATTAGTAAAAAAACTTAATCTACTCAACATCCTATTTCTATGAAATCAAGTAAAATTAAAACATTCTTCTCTCAAAAAAATACAGCGGTATCTCGGTTTTCTAACATAATCCAGGAGCTCTGAAATATTCAAAAACAGCCGACAGCTAGGCCTCAGGATCTTGCACTCAGGGGAAGCTATGTGACATATTCGACTTCTGAGTCGTGTTCGAAAACCAAAGCATTTACTTCCGGTTTACAGCATTCATAAACCAAAATGTTCGTCAACAGAGATGTTCGAAAACTGAGGTACTACTGTACATGAAACATAGAATCATATTTCCATACTTTTGTTTAGTACATTTAGTTTTTCCAATAGCTTTCTCCAAGATTATTTTGTCTTGTCAAGAAACTTCATTTTTTGTTTGATTGCTTTTGATTTATGCTAAGACTACTTTAAGTATTAACTTGAAAGTGAAAGTATACAGTGCAATATTACTATGTGAAACAAAATTTAATATGCGCATGGTAGCATAATTTTTTGGTGAAAGATATCTTGAGAGACTTTTGGGGATAGTCAGTTAATGTCTACCACACGGAAGGTAAATAATATGTCCACTTTAATTGCTACGTACAGACTACCCCCAAAAATCTCTCAAGATATATCTTTCACCAAAAAATAAAAAAAATTAAGACTATGAACTCTAGAAAGTTTGACACCGGGCATCTCAAACACTTGAATTTTTACAGAAATAAATTGAAAATGAAAAAGCAAAATGGTAACTAAATTGCACATTCTTAAAAATGTACATAATAAAGTCTTGAAATCAGACATTTGTTTTTAATAGACTAACAGAGAAGATTTCCAGAAGTCAACTAATACATCCTCCTGCCCCTGGAAATAATTACTCTTTAGCCTTCTGAAATGGATGTTATCAGCTTGGTTTTTATAAAAAGTTCAAAAAAATATCTTAGAGCCTACCATTTCATATCCTGTCAGGAGGATTTGGCTCAAATCCATCACTTCAACATAATTTTTTAATCAAATAACTGCAGATATTCTGCTTCAAGACAAGGAACTCTATATAACTTTTCTTTCATTCATTTATGGATATTGGATAAAAAGCTCAAAAATTTGATAGAATGACAAGAATTTGAGGAGTTAAAGAAATACACTGAAAAGAAAATGTCATACTGGACAAAGAGTGGGAGAGTGAGAGCAAGAGCAAGAGTGAGAGACAGAGAGAGAGAAAGAGAAAAAGACAGAGGCAGAGGGGAGAAGAGGAGGAAGAGGAAGGGAAGGGGGAAGGGAGAGATATCACTACAATTTATACCATATTACACCACAGCACTACAGGATAACCAAGACTTTTATAGCTAAGCATTCAGTTATAAGCCATGCCAGATGGAGTGGAATTTGCAGCCCAGATGGGCAATATATCCTACTTAATCCATATGAATGGCAATGGAAGCTAGTTAAGAATATATTTCCAGCTAGATTATCTATCTACTTATCTCTCAGTCTATCATATCTATCTATGTATCTATCTATCTATCTATGTATCTATCTATCTATCCAACCATCCATCCACCCATCCATCCATCCATTCTATCTATCTATCTATAATATTTATGCACATCTATCTATTTCTGTATCCTTAACCTTATATCACAAGTTCTACAAAATGCAGCAAAGATGACCCTACATATGTAGCCAAAACACTGTTCCATTTTGTAGTAAGCCAATGAGAATCTCCATCCAATAAGTGTAATCAATCCTAGCAGTGAGATCTTCCATTGGACAATCCAAACAAAGAAAAAAACAAAACAAAACAAACAAAAAAACTTCTGCCTTAAAGACATTCTTCCAAGTTCAAGTGCTTTCTTTAGTTAACAAACCATTCATTGAAGATGTCCCAAATAAATCAAGACAATATACCAAAAAAAAGAAAGAAAATAAATTGAAATTTACAAGCTTCCATTTATAACAAGAAAAAATGTTCAATTTTGCTTTAATCCACATGACCATAACGTGCTGTATTTTTTACATAATCTGCATGTTTGTAGATTTAGGCATGCATGTAGATGTGTATATATGTGTATACGTATGTGTATGTGTATTATACACATATACATACAAACATGAATGTATGTTTGTGTATACACATGTATATACATATACCTTCATACCTGCATACTTGTATGTATTGTCTTTAGAACTGAAACTAGAAAATTTTAAAGTGGCATCTTATTTCTATATTCCTTCTTTTCTTTTACTTTAGTTTTTCTTTGCTTAAAGCACATTTCCCACAAATGTTTACATGTATTATGATTGTCCATGAACACCTTTATGTAAATTACAAATATTGTATGAATTTCAGGATTGAATTTTGTTTTGGTCATTTAACAGAAAAATATTAATTGATTAGAACTTTATAATTCTACAACTCATTAATTGCATTATATTTCGTTAAGTTTATCGCATGTTCTGCAATAAATGCCATCAACCTAGTTTTACAAAAATGCTATTAAAGTTTTATGACAGGAAAGTATTTCCTCAGCTACTACTCTGAATACCAGATGCCCACATAGTTCAAGTCTTTATAACAAGATCTAAAAGGGTTGCTGAGCTCTGACTTATACAAAATAAAAAGTTAGTTGGTAAATATTGGGTCCATTCTATGGCATGAGAACTACATACAGAATGTTATATGTCGAACCTAAACATGGATATGCCGTACATGCTCTACTGTACACTATTGTACAGTATTGGTTTGATGATGTTTCACTTTTTTGAAGAAATTGGTAAAATCCCTGGCCATTTGTGAGCGAACAAAATATTTCTACTCTGGGTAGGTCTAGATTCTTTTATTTACTGTCCAGTTTCCATATGTGTTCTCTGCCACTGTGCACCAGAATTACTGTACCAGGACACAATTCTCAGTTGCTAATACAGAATTTGGATTTTCTTGTTTTAATCAGGAAGCAGAATTTCTAGCTCAAGTTTAAGACAAAATGTGCTTCCTTAGTGTGTAAAAGTTATTCCTTATATGCAACTTCTTGTCTGTCACTAACAAGGACCAGTACAATACATGGTATAGAGTAGGCATCCAGTAAATATTTGGGAAATGCTTGAAACATATTTCTCTGGCTGTTTTGCTTCTCTCTTTGCATGGATTGTATTTTAATATTAATTATCTCATTTTGACTTGCTGCTTAGTCCTGAGAATTTGAAAATGCTAAATTTTATTCCCAGATCCTTACGTTAACATGTGGAATATTTAACATTCAAATTTTGGGGCTCCTTACATAACAGGCAAGTTTTGAATGAACAAATGAATGAATAAAAATAGGTGAACAAATCTAGATATTCTAACTACCAGTCATATTATTTTATTAAATATTACTAAAGTGGTTTAGAAAATAGATTAAAAAATAAATTAAAAAAACGAAAAACAACCAGATTGCAGACTTACATGCATCCTCTCATCCAAATGCACACATAGATAAACTCATCTCCATGCTTATATTCACAGAGCATTGGAAGAAATATCACATTAAAGGAAAAAAAATGTATGTTCCAAGCAAAATAGCACATATTCTAATGCTTTTAATCTAGTTTATTTTAATCGTAACGCTTTGTTTTTGTCATTCCAGAAGAAATAGATTTAACTGATAGGATGCGAGGAAAAGAATCATGATGGTAACCAATTCTACATGAGGGCTTTTAGCATATCATGGCTAGCTTGAAACAATAGAACAGTTTAAAAAACATGAATTTATATGTACCATGTTTTCCCAAAATTAAGACCTAGCCGGACCATCAGCTCTAATGCGTCTTTTGGAGCAAAAATTAATATAAGACCAGCTCTAATATTATTTTAATATAAGACCAGGTCTTATATCATTTTAATATAATATAAGACCTGGTCTTATATTAATTATTGCTCCAAAGGACGCATTAGAGCTGATGGTCCGGCTAGGTCTTATTTTCAGGGAAACATGGTATGAACACCCCATTCATAGTCCTATGTTTAAGATTAGAAAGATGGCAAGATTACGGAACAAGGGCAATATTAGACAAAACTATGGAGTAAACTAAAGCGATCTTTAGACTATCTTATTTCTTACTTTTAAAAATCTCTACTGCCACAGTTGCCATGGTAGCAAGTACATTATTTTCTCCTCAATTTTACTTTTTCCCAGAATGTTCTTTGGAAGACAAAGCCAATCACTATTCTGTTTTATTTTCTATTAAGAGCAAGAACAATGGCTCAATAGTTCCCATTTATTGAATGATATTATATGGCAGCTTAGGGTTGCCTTTTACAAAGCCCTCTAAAGAAGGTATTTATTCTCCCAGTTAAATATAAGGAAATTGAGTCTTAGAATAAGTATAACTTGTCTAAGATTACACAACTGATAAGTGGAAAAATCTCATCATTTGAAATTAGGTCTACCTGATTACAAACCCACACTATAAATCAAAAATACATTTTGGCACTGTTTTCTTTGCCACTAATTTTAATTCACTACAGAATATAAAGGGATTAATAAATGCATCATTGATCAATTGATTTCACACATCAAAACATTTTTAGGTGACTGGCTATTTTACGAAATGTGTATTTTTATTTTAAGGACATATTCAGATTTTCCTGGTGCATCAGATGTGGACTGTGAAAGACAGAAAGGAACACAGAATAACTGAAAGGTCTTTGGTCAAAGCAGTTGCTCAACTTTTTGGCCTGAGCAGTGGAAGGATGAAATTTCTACCTAATGAGATGGAGAAGGCTGTGAGACAAGTAGGTTTGGGAAACATTCAGTTGCTCAGTTTTGTACGTGTTGAGTTTGAGGTTTCCATTAGTCACCTAAATATTGATGTCACATTGTCAGTTGAATATATAAATCTGGAGATCGCATTGGCATTACAGACTGGAAAAAAGAAAAAAAAGGAATGAAGTCGTAGGAAGTAAATGCAAATAGAGAAGAGAAGACATCCAAGTCCAAGCCCTAGTACACTCCAACAATAAGAGTCCTGGGAGACCAGCAAAAGAGAATGAGTAGGAACAATCAGTGAAGTAAGTGCAAGACCGAGAGATCGATGTGTCCTGCAAGTCCAGGGATTAATATAAATTAAGTAGGCGAGAGTGATCATCTGTATCAAATGCTACCAAGAGATCAAAAGATGAGAACTGAGACCTGGTCACTGGATTTTTCAATCCAGTAAAAGTAGCCTTCAGTTTGGGAGGAAAACCTCCCAAAGTAAGTTTATGATGAAATGGAAGGATAGATATTGGAAATAGTGTGCCTAAAGCATACTGGTGCAAAGGGAGCCAAAGGAATGGGACAGTGGATGGCAAAGGAAAGAGGGAGAGAAATTACAAGTTTCTATGCTGAGGAAAAGGTTCTAGTGGAAGGTGACAAACTGATGACGTAGGATGGAAAGAGGCAAATTTCTGAAGTGATGTCCTTCAGTAGGTGAAAGGAGATAGAATCCATGAGAGAAGAGATTGGCTTTACCGGAAGAGGATACCATCTTCTGTGACACGTGGGAAGGCGGAACCTGTGAGCTCCATGCTGGTAATTGTGGTGGTGGGAGTTTGTGCCAGTTCTCAGGAAATGAGAAAGCAAGGACCTCAGCTGAGAATCAGATTGGTGGAAGAAGTCTGGAATGTTTGAGAAGTGGGGGAATGGTATGAAACAGTTATGTAGGAGAGAAGAAGAATATGAAAATATACACGTATTAAAGAACATAGCTTAGATATGCAAGCAGATCAGTTGATTTTACCTCCTTAAAGTCTTCAGCTATGGAATAGTGGATTGCAAAAAACTACCAAGTTTTTAGGGCATGGCAGAAAGCAGTTTAGAATGTATGCTCTATGGAGATTAGGCAGTTCCACAACGTTGATAATGAGGGAGAAAAGGGATTAGCCACGCATGCCCAGTTCATTCTCTCAAACTTGCTTGTCAAGAAGACATTTCTTCCTGGGGGAGTACAAATTAGGTCAGAAGTATTACTGTAATGTGAGTCCTGACACATGGAACGGAGGCGAATGGATTCTCTCTCATTTTCACTCGATTTTCCTTGGTTATCATGAAAATAAATGTAATTTGACCAAATTTGTTTCCCCGCCCTGCTCCCCCCAACGTATCAGCCAGTTCTTATTCCCTCTATACATAAGCAAGACTTCGTGGTCTATTGGGTCTTCTATTCTCTTGCTGTTACCCTCAGCATATTTTCCTAATTTCCTTTATTTTTTGCCTCATTCAGTAAAAACTCTATTAACCTAATTGTCCAGCTTCTCTGCTACAACGTGAATTGCCGTGTCCCATTGGAGCTTATCAGACAACAAATACACTGACACACTTGCCATCGTCAACCCCAATAGTGCCCTCTACACTGCTTGGCCTCTCATTACCTCCCATTTTCCTTTCATAACAGCTTAATAAATCTTTCTCCTGTCTTTTTACGCCCCTTCTCCACCGCTGGCTCACTTCCTCTCCACAGATTACCAGTTCATACTTTTCTACTGAAAATCTTTTTCTTACAAACTTACATGTGTTTGCTCCTATCCTTACCTCTTTTTCTCTCATCTCAAAGTCTGAGACTGATACTTCCACGTGAATTTTGTCACAAGGAAAAATGAGAAGATTCCTGGCAATTTTAAATCAACATGAAGATCTTATGCACCATCAGCAATGATTTGCCATCTCTTTCTGGGAGAGGCTCTTTTATGGGTTTTCCTTGATTGTTCCTTTAAATAATTCACATATCCATTGTCCTAACACAGGTTGCTACAGAATATCTCCTAACATTATTTAAAATCCCAGATGGTTAGAGATATGGAAGACCCTGGAGATCATCTACCACAGTAGACGCTTCTGCACATTAGAATCTTCTAGAGTGCTTTAAAAAACACCCATGTTTAGTTCTCACCTCTAATAATTGTGGTTTAATTAGTTTAAGGAAGCCAAATTGGTATTTTTCTAAATCTCCCCAGACATTTTTCAATGTACAAACAGCATTACAGGATCACTGATATAGTGCAAGTCTTTTATTTTATAGTCAGACTGAACATAAGAGAGATGAAAAGTTCTGCTCTTCTTGGTCATACTATGAATCGTTCTGAGCTAACTAGAGTGGAGCTTCCTAAGCAGTGTGTTGTAAATAGGTTATAGGTGCTGAAACACTAGTCTCAGCTTCAAAGAGACTCATTAAATCCTGGGACTTCCAGAACTCCTGAGGTACTAAATTCCAGGCTTGAGCACCTTCCTCTGTTTACATTAGTGTAATGTACAAATGTCGTGATTTTCTGTTTGTGCCATAACGTGAACAAGATTGAGAAACACTGATCTGGTGTACCTTATCCTTAAAAACCATTGGATAATATTTCTTCTTTGAGAAGTCTATTTTTTTCTCCCTTTTTCCATTAAATTCTATTATTTTATGTTGACCCTTATTTTAAGTCCAGGTCACATGGCCAGTTTTGGTTTATTAATGTATTCTTCAGTCTAATTGCTAAATAAGGAATGAAAAGTTTAAACACCACTTAGACAGGGAATGACCTCAGCGAAACTTCATTTTGAACATATTGACAGTGAATTATTAAAAATATCCTGGGTTCCAACCTCTTCAGTGGAAATGTAGACACCTAAACGATGATTGTCAAGTCAACAGTTTTGCAGCTTGTTGATTTGGAGGCCATGCAGACCAGAATTAATAGTTTATGATGTCATGATATACTATGGGTATACATCGTTTCTTCAATTTGTCTGCCTTGTACATGGCATTTACCACACATAAATAAATGAAAGAAACATAAATATTAACATTTCATAACAAAGGCAGAAATTCTTATTATAAATGCTTTGTTGTAATATCAAAAGGGCATGTAATCAGTAACATGATTACAGTCACTTGGACAGCATTATATAAACTGGCACCCTAGTCACATAAAATATTAATTTGAACTGATTAGATACAAGCAATTGAGTATTTCTCTGAATTCTGACTGCATTATAATTGAATCATCAACTCAGTATATGGCCTCTAGTATCAAACACACCCAAAATCAAGTACCCATGCTTCTACTTTATTGATGAATAAAGCTTTGATTTAGCTCCTCTGAGCCTCAGATTTCTTCTCAGAGAAGTGGTAACAAACACAGGTTTTAACTCATTGGGGAGTTGTAAAATTTAAGTCAGATAATGTATGTAAAGCACAAACTGTCATTGTCACCCTCTCAGTCACTCAGAATCAAACGTAGTTTCTAAATTTTCTTTTGTATCAATAATTCAATAATGTTGCATTTACCATTTTTTCACTTGTTTTCTGTTGCCCAGAATTCTCTTTTTACTCATACTAAGGATCCAGCTCCAGTGCTCCCTCATCTATGATGTCTCTCTAGTCCAGAATCTTTTTATTCTCACAGAACTAGTCTGTACTCCAGTTGTAGCCCTTGTTCAGATCTGCAGTAGGTGAGTTATCAGCCACTCAGTGTGCTCGTCCACTCAACTAGGAGCTCCTGGAGACGGTAGATTGTGTACTTCACACAGCAGCCTGTAAGATCTGTAAACATGTGAATCAGACCATCCCGTTCTATTACTCTCAACTCTTCAACAGCTTCCTCTTAGACTTCAGAGAAAATCCAAAGTCCTTTCCATGGCCTATAAAGCCATACAATATTTGATCCTGGCCCTCTCTTTCCTCACTTCATGTCACTACACTGTCCCTACACAAAGTCCACGGGCTACACAGTCTCCTTGCAGTTCCCAGAATATAATGTCAATTAATACAATGAAGATCTATTGAGTACCATCTATGAGCCAGATGCTATTCTAAGCATTTAGGATACATTAGTGAACACAATAAATAAATAGTCTTCCTTGTAGAGCTTCCAGCTGCAGTTGGAAGAAGTACAGAAACCATCAAAATTATAATGAATAAATTACATTGTATGTCAGAAGGGGATAAGTGCAATGAAAAGAAGTAGAGCAGAGGATGGGGACAAGAACTAGAGCAAGGGAAGAAGGGATTAGCGAGTTATGATTTTAAATCCCACATCAGGCATATTCTCCCCTTGGTATTTACAATTGCTGTTCCTTTAGCCTGGCTTTCTCCCCAGTCCACACAATATTCATATGGTCCCCTCCATCCATTATTTAAGTGTCCGCTCAAACGTCAACACTTCTGAAAGTTTTTATCTGAAGAGAGTGTAAAATGTATGCCCTTATTCCCACACTGCAACTCTCTATTCCCTTAATCAGCTTTATTTTCTTCATTTCATTTTCACAATATATATGTATATTATTATTTATTTCTTTTATGAGGGAACACATTTTTTTTCTGTTTTATTAGCTGTTGTTTTCCCAGGGCTTATGACAATGTTTGGCATAAAGTTGTTCATAAATATTTACTGAATAAATAAATGCAAGTAGTACTTAGCTTCATCTAATGGTTATTAAATCTAAAAAGTAGAGCCAAGTAAGAAAGTCCAAGATGGCAGATTAGGCAAATGTTATGGCTGCTGCCTCCCAGGATCACATCAAAATTACAAATAAATTATAGAACAATCAACCTCAAGAATCATCTAAGGACTAGCTGAACAGCACCCCAATAAGTAAGGATATAAAAAGAGGTCACATCAAGACTGGTAGAAGGGGTAGAGATGCCAAATAGGCTGACTCCAAACCCATAGGTAGTGGTTGAACACTGTGAGGAACACCTCGGTGGTAGAGGTATCCCTGGAAGAGAGAGGGTTCCAGCCCCACACCAGGAAATCCAGCCTGGGATCCTGGGTTGGGAAGAGAAGTTCCCACGGCATCTGGCAGTGAAAATCAGCGAGAACTCTGACTGTCCCAGGGAGACAGAAGGTGGCTGAAAACTAAGACACCCTCTTATAGAGCCTGCACACAGGCTTACTTGTTTGCAAACACTCATCTGGTCTCTAGTGGAAGGGCAGCAACTTGAGAAGTGACAGACATACAGGGAAAGACTGAGTTGTGTTGTTTCCAGGTGAGGGCTGGAGGAACAGGAGTCATTGTCCTTGTGTGGAGACTGCCTCACATGTAGCATACAGAAGGGTGCCATCTTTTCTATGTTGAACCACTCCTCTCACAAATCTGAGAGCACATTATTCTGGCAAAATCCGCACATGCACACCACCTTGGTGACACCCAGCAGCCCCACCCTGCACAGCTAGTACTGCATCGCCAGGGGCACTTCTAAGCTGCAGAAGCCTTCGACATCAGCTGACAGCCTACAGCAGACCGGAGAGTTTTTGATAGTGAACAGAGACCCAAAATCTTTGCCACAGTCACTTTTGGGCAGTTCTCAGAAACCTGCAGGCCTGAGGCAAGTGGTGACTGGTTGTGGTATTCTCAGGACATTTTGTGAAGTGGTCACAGGCCAGGAACTGGCTCAAGAACTGAATCTGTATTAACCATGTAAAAACCATGAGCCATATCCCGTAATATCCTGAAACCCAACCGTGCCTACCTAGAGCTACATTGGGAGGGACACTCTCAATACCAGCTCAACCAGCTCAGCCCATGACCAAAGGAGGCACTTTCAACAGTTGAGTCTTACAGCAGCCGGCAGGTGGCAATAGGACTAGGGAACCCTTGGGCCTTTTGCTAAGCTGCCCCAGGCCCAATATTTGTGGCAGCTGGCCTAGGTTCACAGCGAGGCCATCCCTATACACTCAGGACCAGCACAGGCAGCAGCCAACCATATATAGCTTTGTAACTCCTACCAGGTAACCTCAGGCCAATCACAGACAAGGCTGAAATTGGCCTACGTGGAAGCCTTTCCTAAAGACACCAATAACAGCACTTGCAGAGGCCGGCCTCAGACTACACATGAGCACAATCTGGCTAGCCCCACAAACAGCATATGCAAAGGGTGGTCTCAACAGGCATGAGAGCCAACGGGGGCAGATCCTCCTCTGAGGGTCACCCCTCTCACACACATTGCTATGTACTCATTTATACACTGTGGGCATAGCTAATCCTCACATTCAGTTAGCCCAGGAGTCAATCCCACCCACTGACATGCCAAAAACATCTAAAGCTCAACTACAACAGAACAATACATACAAAACACAAGAGACACTCCTGAAACACACGCACAGGTGACAATGGAGACTGTGTCACTGGACCACACAGGACACATACTACATAAGGTCACCTGGCAAAGACTGAGAGACATAGGAAGTCTACCTAATACACAGAAGAAAACATAGAGTGGCAGCCAGAATAAGGAAACAAAGAAACATGTCACAAATCAAAGAACAGGAAAAAACTCCAGAAAGAGAACTAAATGAAATGGAGGCAACCATGCTACCAAAGACAGATATTAAAACACTGGTTAAAAGAATGCCTAAAGAACTTAGTGAGAATTTCAACAAAGAGATACTAAGCATAAAAAAAGACATAGAAATCATAAAAAAGAACCAGTCAGAAATAAAAAATACAATGGCTGAAATAAAGAATAAACTAGAAGGAATCAACTGCAGATTAGATGAAGCAGAGGACTGAATCAGTGATTTTGAGGACAACGTAGCAGAAAATATCCAATCAGAACAACAGAAGGAAAAAAGATTTTTTTTAAAAATTGAAGGTAGTTTAAGGGACCCTTGGGACAACATCAAGTGTAACAACATTCGCATCATAGAAGTAACAGAAGGAGCAGAGAGGGAGCAAGGGATTGAGAACCTGTGTGAAGAAATAATGACTGAAAACTTCCATAATCTGGAAAAGTACAAGACATATAAGCCCAGGAAACACAGAGTCCCAAACAAGATGAACCCAAACAGGCCCGCATCAACACACATTACAATTAGAATAGCAAAGGTTAGGACAAAGAGAGATACTAAAAGAAGCAAAAGAAAGATAACTACTTACTTACAAGGGAGCGCCCATAAGATTATCAGCTGATTTTTCAACAGAAATTTTGCAGGCCAGAAGGGAGTGGCAGGAAATATTCAAAGTGATGAAAAACCAGAGCCTACAATCAAGACTACTCTACCCAGCAAGGCTAGCATTTAAAATTGAAAAAGAGGTAAAGAGCTTCCCAGACAAGAAAAAGCTAAAAGAATTTATTACCACCAAGCCAGTATTACAACAAACGTTAAAAGTACTTATTTAAGCAGAAGAAATGAGAAAACAAACAAATGAAAATCAAAAATATGAATAATAATAGGGCAATAACTATGTACGAGGTGTGATCAAAACATACGCTGAACGTTTAAATAAAAAAATATTATTACAGTAAAAGACACATTGCTATTAATGCCCCTAAAATACTCCCGACACTTTTAATACATCCTATCATTCTTGCCACTTTCTGAAGCAGTTCTGAAAGTCCCCTTTCATGAGTGCATTTCTTTCTTTCTTTCGTTCTTCCTTTCATTCTTCCTTCCTTCCTTCCTTCCTTCCTTCCTTCCTTCCTTCCTTCCTTCCTTCCTTCCTTTCTTTTTCTTTCTTTCTTTCTTCCTTCTTTCCTTCCTTCCTTCCTTCTTTCTTTCCTCCCTTCCTCCCCTCCTCCTTTCTTTCTTTCTCCTTCTTTTTCTTTCTCTCTCCATTTTCTTTCTTTCTCTCCATTCTTTCTTTCTCTCCTTTTTCTTTCTTTCTCTCTCTCTTTCTTTCTCTTTCTTTCTATCTACCTTTCTATCTACCTTTCTTTCTTTCTTTCTTTCTTTCTTTCTTTCTTTCTTTCTTTCTTTCTTTCTTTCTTTCTTTCCCTTTCTGTCTCTCTTCCTTCCTTCCTGCTTTCCTTCCTTCCTTCCTTCCTTCCTTGCTTCCTTCCTTCCCTTCCTTCCTTCCTTCCTTCCTTCCTTCCTTCCTTTCTTTTTCTTTCTTTCTTCCTTCCTTTCTTCCTTCCTTCCTTCCTTCCTTCCTTCCTTCCTTCCTTCCTTCCTTCCTTCCTTCCTTTTTTCTTTCCATTTTTTTTTTAACTTAAGGGATATTGGGGAACCGTGTGTTTCTCTAGGGCCCATCAGCTCCAAGTCGTTGTCCCTCAATCTACTTATGGAGGGCGCAGCTCAGCTCCAAGTCCAGTGGCCGTTTTCAATGTTAGTGCAGGGGGCACAGCCCACCATCCCATGCGGCAATTGAACCAGCAAACTTGTTGTTGAGAGTTCATGCTCTAATCAACTGAGCCATCTGGCTGTCCCTCACGGGTGTCTTTAGTTGCACTGTTGTGGCTGCCTTGATGTCCTGAATGAGTCAAAACATTCAAGATCTAGTGAATAAGGTGGATAAGTACACACCAAATTGCCATATACCAGAAGTGAGGTGTGACACTGAGCCTTTCTGTTGTGATCAAAACATATGGTGAATGCTGCTGCTGAGTGCCATCCAATGAAAAGTCAAGGATATTCAATATGGTAAGTGGCGCATTGAACCTTTGTAACAAACAGCGTGGGACAAGTTTCAACTTGTTCTGTGCAGTCAGTCATGTATGAGCTATGATGAGGGGTACACTTTAAAGTGTGCCATAAATTATGCACCATCATGACAACGCTCTGTGTCACACATCGCTTCTAGTACAGCAATTTATGTCAAATAAAAACATTACAGTATGTCCTCATCCACCTTATTCACTGCATCTGGTACCATGAGACTGTCTCTTCCTCAAAGTCAGAATTAATCAGGACATCAAATCAAATGTCCCAATGATCTAGATACATCTCTGGGTATTTTCTTATACAAATGCGATGCAAAAAGGAAAACCCAGAAAACAAAAACTAACATGAAATGAAACTAACTCACTTTCTCCTCCTATTAGAATTATGTAAATTCTCTAATGGCAGGAAATTTTGTTTTGCTCATTGCTGTAAGCTCAGTGCCTCACATAAAACAGTCACTCAATGAATATTTGTGAAATCAGTGAACACCAACTACTATATACAAGCCAAAGTGGCAACAACATTCCCTGGACTGGTCAGTAAAATGTCCACTTTAAACAAGCTACTTTACATATAATAATAGACTTGAATAGGTAGGAGGCCCTAAAATGTATATTCACTTTTTTAGAAAAAATATATTAGTTAGTCCCAAATTATAGATAATATGCTGTGCTTTTGGTGGAAATATAAGCATAATGATATTCAGTAATCAAAACATATTAAGCAAGTTAAAGAACTGATTTTTCTAATTTTCCCTAAGCCAACAATCATCAGGAATGATTAGGCAAGGAAGAGTCTTAAAACATGGTTAGGCAGCAGTAGGTTTTTCCACTCACATTAAAAGTGTGCCAAAGCAGGGTTAAAATAAAATAAAACAAAAAACTATACAAGATAAAAGAACACCGGGTAGTTAACATCCAGTTTGTGGGTGACCCAAAAGAGAAATGAATATTCAACTTTGAATCCTAAAAAGGACCATGTTGTGAGCATGCAAATGCATGCATGTGGGGTGGGAGAAAAGGAAAATCTTACATTCCAAATAACTCAGTTTATCATAGCTGCAATCAGGCTTTGTGTGATTGCTATGTTGTAGTTAACATTTAGGAAAATATAAATTCCTATGTAATAATTATTCATCCTTATACTCAAACCTCCAGCCATGGTGGTATACCATCTCCCTCTCATATACTCTCAGATCACTCTCTTTATAGTTTCATTATAAAGGTTATAACTGCATTTTCTACATTAGAATTATTTGCATACTCATCTCTGTCAATTAACTGTCAGTTTTCTTAAAGAGCATGAAAAATGGATTATTACCGTTTAGCACCAATATACTGATATTTAAATCATAAAATATGGCAGCTGAATCTGTATTTTTGTTTCTTCATCTATAAATTGAGACTGTAAACTTCATCAGAGCAAAGACCCTTAGTCATGAAAATATCTTCCATGCTTAGAAGAAAGTCAAATAATATTTATTGAATGGCAAATTATAAATATTCATAATTTTTGCATTGTTAGAACCATAGACATTAGGATAAACAGCACATGATGTAGTGATACATATTAGTTAAAAGAACTTATACAAGGATACTTAAACAATTAGATTCCAAGTTACATAAATTAGGACACCAGAAAAATTTTTAAATGGAAATTATTATGTGTTAGCTAAAGATATCATGTTTTTGAGTTTAGAGTCTATTTTGAATAGAGAAGTGTTAACCACATCATTTTCCACCTAAGATGTGATGAAAATAAGACTGTGATATCGGGGTTAAAAAAGGCAAATTTTACTAAGCACTCTTTTATCTCATGCAAGCAGTGCAGCTACAATTTGGACACTATTCAATCCATTGCATAAAAAGAAACACACACACATACACACACACACACACACACACACACATACCAAAACACAATTTTCACTATGTTCTTGATCAGAACATATACTTTTAGAGTAAATCACCTGTGATTTTATTTTGTACTAATCAGTATTGGAATTAATCTATCTTGCCCTTGCCAAGGGAAAAGATTCCATGTGAAATGGTGAATAGGAAGGAACAGGTGCAATGGAAGAGACAGGTAGGTTAGAAAACAGATCTTCACATCTACAAGCACTTAACATCAAAACACATTCTTCTTTGCATAGTTGACAATCATATGCCAACTTGCAAATCCAGGAAATATTTAGAGTAGATGCAGGCTTGTTAATTTCTGTATACTTCATTCCTTAATTATTAACTTCTTAGGTTCAGGGCAAGGCTGATCCTATAACCTGTACATTGCGTTAGCATTTGTCCCAGGACACGATTTTATACATACTATCTACTCATGATAAGGATGACAATAAACTATTCAAGAGTAGCCTCTCCAAAGTTTAGCATAGAAAGCAAACCAAACTAAGACAATGACACACTCCTTTACTGGTTTTGGTCTATCTTAGAATTTTGATAGAAGTAACTACTTCTAAGTTATAAGTCACATACATTTAAAAATCTTTCCATATTTTAAATTTCATATCAGTTTGTAAAAGTGAAGGTTAGGCCCTGCAATTAACTATGCTATTAAAAATTTTAAGAATAACTTATCCTGTTAAAATGTGAATATTTGGGATAATTTCACGTAGAATGACATTAACTCAGTTTTTTAACATAGAGTTATTGATGCTATAATGTTGCTCATATAATCAGTTTTATTCTCTGAAGTGGTAGAATTTACCCCATGCTCAACACTGTATTGCAAAGAGCTGTCCTGAGCTCTATAGGGGGACATGGCTTAAAAGTATAGCTGTTTAAATAAAAATTTATGGCAGTATGAGACATGTTACTACTTTTGCTAAATAAAGTATATAATAGTGTGATTTTATTTTTCTAATACTATACATTATACATACATAATATATATCTGTATGAATATCCCATATATTCATATAGACACACACACATAGACACACACACACACACAATTATGCTCTACATAGAGAGCAGGAGGTTTCTGGGATGTCGGAAATGTATCTCTTCAGCTCATGGAAATAATACATAACCAATAGAGAGAATTGGTGAATGGCTATTTCCTAAACTTGTGCCCTTACACACTTTACCTAGGGTCATAGTTGGGGCCTAACCTTATCAATCTCATTAATTCTGAGATGTCCAGGTTGTCTAAAATACATCCAATTTGTATGAACATGTCTTAAGTACTTGGAAAGAGCTGTGAAAGAGAAATTCAAAGCCTACGTTTACATCTTGAAATAAGACATTTGGCAAGAAAATCACGCTTGACTTCAGATCCAATGCTCAGATTCATTGCTGAAATCTAACTCCATCTGGATGGCAGCCTCAGAAGGCAGGAAAACTCAGTGTCACAGGAAAGAGCTGAAAGCTGCGAGTCAAAACGCAAGGCCAGTATCACTGATACAGCGGCATCATGACATGTGATCTTCCTCAGTTCCTTGGCCAAGCTTAGCAAAATCTCTCTGTTTAAAAAATAATAGTAATAATAATAAAAAGAGCCTGAAAAGAAGTCTGAGTGAGCTTTAGAAATTCGGCCAAAGTTGACTGACACAGCTGTAACCTCTGAGAGGCAGCCTTACCACACAGGGTGATGGGGTGAGACACGGCTTATGCACAGGCCACAGCACATGGGAAGAGAAGGATTAAGGGTAGAATGCTGGTGAGTGACAGCGTAAGTGTAGAGAAGTGGCTTCTGCGTACCTCTCAGTTATGCTCTGGTGCCTCTCACATACAGAACCCAAATTTCTCCACGTCCAATCCTTGCAAATTATATCCCTTTTCCTTGCTTTTACTCTATTTTTCTTCCTTTTACATCCTTTCTCTCTCTGGCTCTTCTTCCTGCTAGGCATTGTGAATACCCAGGATCTGTGTTAATCTCAAGTGTCCTAGTAATTTACAGATTTCTACTGAAATCAAATGGTATGAGTTGAATCCTGGATATGCTACTTTCGGTAGTGGCTATTATGTGTGCTTGAGCAAGATACTTAAGTTTTAAAGCCATAGCTTCTACGGCTTTATAAACTAGCTATAATAACACATAGCTGAGAGAGTTCTTCTGAAGATTATATTAGGACATCTTATTTGAAAACAGCTAGCATTATAAGTAGTTAAATAAAGCATTTGTTAATTTCACGTATATGTTATTTCTGTTATTCTCTGGCATTTTTCTAAACATTATTGCTTTTTCCTGATATTTCTTCTCTCTACTTTTTTTACCCTCCATAATTATTTTATGTGCTATCATTTAGGTGTCTATAATAAAAAGAAAATGCATAAGTCACAGAAAGAGGGATAGATAATTCTCCATCGCAATCATTATTAGATTTCATTTTAAAACCCAACCACAGTGCCATACTTAATTGGTAGAATTCCAGAGCAGAATATGTAAACCTAGTTTTTGTTACTCCTTTTCCAAGAGAGGATCATCTAATGCTGATACCATTCACAGCAAGTTTATAAATGTGCTTTACACATTCTACCTGATTACAGGAACATTAAAGGTCATGGAGAAGACTCAGTCTAGGTCAAAAAGGACTTTAAAGCTACCTGAAATTTTTTCTCTGTGAGTTGAAAAATAAGCTATTTTCAAGCTTTACCCTTTGTACATCTAAGGGATGTTTTCTACTACATGTAGCCTATTTCAACTGATAAAAATCTCAAATGTAAGCCTAAGCACATGATCTGAAGCACCACTGAAAATTTAATTCTATAAATATTTAATACAGCATTATATTTACATCCTTATTAAATTAAAAAATAGTACGATATTAAAAATTAAAGCACATAATTAAATAGACACAATGTCAGATATAAATAGAAATTCTCGCTTGAACTGTTTGATTCTCCCTGCAGAACAGTCAGAGTACTGCAAACAATAATGAAATTAATAAAACTGAAACTGTGTGCTGAACATTATGTTCTTGGCATGATATAAGATGATGCTATCATAAAGGACACCTGCTTCCAGAAATTCAATTTGAAACTCTATTGCATTATTTCTATAAGAGCCAAAGCATTTTAGATGATATGCATTATTTTGGGAATTGTTGGGGTGAGAGTTTAGAGTGACCAGATATTTTTAAATAATAAGTATGCCAAATCATTCTTTATCCTCTAAACATTCTTTCCAATTTGATCTAAAAAATGTAATCATTTTAATTATACATTACCTTGAGTATAGGGATAGAGACAAAATTAATACAGTAATCAATCTACTTTTACCTATCAAAAGAGATCTTAATCTCTAAGGGACATTTTCTCACCTTAAGTCTTATGTGATGTACTTGAAAGCAGGTAATTGACATTATCAAAGATTAAGCAAGGGTCATTAAGATCCATGACAACCTTTAAAAATGAGAATCATTTTGATCATTGAAAGACTCTCACTCTCGTAGGGCAGCAGTGATGGTTTATTACAACTGTTTTTCCAAAACATAATTATTACTAAGATATGATCCTATTTCAGTGTCACATAAGGGACGTGTCTATTGCATAGCTGTCAACATCACAACCTAAAGGAAAATTTAGAGCTTCATTTGTCTTATTTAATTTTCCACTTTAGAAAAAAAATAAATACTATGTAGTTAAAATGGGTCCCTTTTATATATTCTGACAATAACGCTAAATTCATGATGAAAGATACCATATAATATCCACATAGTAAATGCTGCTGAAGTTTTCCTTGGAATTTCAATTATTTTCATAGATTGCCCTCTTGTGGCCATATCTGATGCTATAATACTAACGACAAAATGAAAACGTTTCATATATTTTAATTTTTCCATCTAGTAAATGGTTTGGGGGTTTATCACTATCTTAAAAATCACTTTATAATATTTCAAGATGAAATCTCCATGAATATTACTCAATGTGAATTGTAAACAAAATCTTGATTTCTGAAAATTCCGCATTGGTTACAATATAATTATTAATCAAATACAATAAATAAGAAGCAAATAGAGATTTGCTACGATTATTTATTAGTTTTAAATCATGGACATTCATTGATCCATAAAACTAATATAATGGTTTAATTTCATAAAATGAAGTTCTAGAACTACCTTTAATAAAATTATCAGGAGAAAGAGCAATGTAGGATGTAATATTAAAATCTAAGATTAGCAATATATTAGAAAAGTACTAGTATTATTATTAGAAAATGATTTATTTTTGGTTGCCTAACATACTTAATAAACTAAATGTTTTTTATTTTGAAAAACAGCTTAAGAAATAATTAAAAATACAATCGTACAATTAAGCTGTTTAAAATTTATTGATCCTGAGCTAGCTATTTATATTTTCTAGGCTTCAGTTTCCTCATTTATAAAATGAAAAGTTTGAGCCAGATTATCTTGATTAATGTTAATTTTAGATGTGTCCTATTAGCAAGAACTAACTAGAATCAACATCTCCATTCTTGTTTTTTACTTTCTCTAGCTGATTTCTAAAGTATAAGTCAAAAATATATATTAAGTCCTCTGTTTTTGAAACTGCTGCCTCATGGTCACATTTGCAAGCTTCAGAGGTAGTATTAGAGCAAAGGGACACAATGACACATGACGTTTACAGTTTCCTGATTTCAATGTTACAACAACAAGGGGTGGTCCAGAGCCAACAGAATGGAGGAAAAGGACCACAGGTAGGGAGAAGACGAACAGGCTCCCCTAGGTAAACTAAATTAATTGCCCTTTCTCCCTCTCCCAGAAGGATATATGCCTATGCCAAGAAGAAAGGTAAAACAAGCTCTGTGATCACAATAAGAAATGGACACAAATTAGATCATGAATGCTTTGTAAATGTTTAGCTTAACATTAATTTTATTGATTTCATAACGTATACATTAATAAAATTTATATTGCATTGGATGAGCTTTGATGGTATGGTTTAACTAGATAGCTACTTAAAATATGAGTCATACAAAATATTTTTTAGATAAAGTGTTTAACAGTAAAAACAACTGATTGATCTCCACCACATTTATTTAATAAATCAATGATTAGCTTTTTTAACAGCTGATTAGCATTTTTTTTGGGGGGGTGTCCTGGAATTTCCATTCCCAAACATCTCATCCATTCCCTCTATATTGTCTGCACTCTCCCCTCTCTTCCATAACCATGGATCTAATTAACTTAGACAGAAAAGGAATTTATGGAAAGGGTACTTAATAGCCCATAAAACTACCAAACACACACACACACACACACACAAAAAAAAAAACACTGAGGCACTTGGCACCTGGAAAATGCAAAGAAAGACTGAAGGGTTGGGAGAGAATAAATGGGATCACACCAAATATTAAACTTCCACTCCAAGGCCCACCAAATGAAGACTGTTGTCACAGAACAATGAATGCCACTAAATTTACAGCTTCCACTTTACAGTTTCCACTAGGCTCCAGATCCCCTCTAGGATCTAGGTCACAGCTGCTCCTAGGAAATAGATATTGCTGCTTCTGTTGAGCCAGCAGAAAAGATTCCCGTGGTAAGCAGAATGATGGCTTTCCAAATATGTCTGTATCTTAATCTCTGAAATCTGTGAATATGTTGCTTTACACGGAAAAGGGCTGTACAGATGTGATTAATTTATGAATCTTGAGATGGAAAATTATCCTGGATCATTCAGTGGCCCCAAATGTAATCACAAAGGTCCTTAAAAGAGGAAGGCAGAGTGAAAGAAAAAGAGCAATTTGAATGTGATACACTGCTCGCTTAGAGATGGAGAAAGGGGACATGAGCCAAAGGATACAGATGGACTCCAGAATCTGAAAAAAAAGACAGGGAAACAGATTCTGACTTCGAGCCTTCAGAAAGGAAGACAGCCAGGCTGACACCTTGATTTTAGTTCAGTGAGACCAATTTCAGATTTCTGACCTCCAGAAAGGCAAGATAATAAATGTGCGTGGTGTTAACCTACTAAATTTGTGGTAACCTGTTACCACAGGAAACAGTAGGAAACAAATTTAATTCCCCAGGGCAGATGTTTCTTTGATCACTAGGTCCCAATTCCAATCCTGATTGGGTACATCAGATTTGCCACGTGCAGTGAATACAGCTACTGCCTAATTACATGAGAGCCTAAAAAGCCAGTATTTCTGTGGCTTCTATAGAGTACACAGGCTCCTTTTCCCAGAGATAGATAGTGAGACAAGCAGCAAAAGCACAAATAAACATGTAGGGCTACATCAAACTAAAAGTTTCTGCACAGCAAAAGAAACAGCCAACAAAATGAAAAGGTAACCTATAGAATGGGGAAAAAAATTTTGCAAATCCCATGTCTGATAAGAGGTTAATATCCAAGCAATACAAGGAAATCTCACAACTCAGTAGTAGAAAACAAGCAAGCAAACAAAAACAAACCCCAATAATCCAGTTTAAAAATGGGCAAAGGACTTTTTACAAAGAAGATATTCAAATGGCCAACAGGTTTATGAAAAGGTATTCAACATCATTAATCATCAGGAAAATACAAATTTAAATCCCAATGAGATATCAACTCATACCTGTTTGATAATGGCTATTACCAAAAAGACAAGCGATAACGAGTGTTGGCAAGATCTGGTGAAAAGGGAACCCTTGTGCACTGTTGGTGGGAACGCAAATTGGTATAGTTACTAAGGAAAAAAGTATGAAGGTTCCTCAAAAAATTAAAAATAGATCTACCATAAGAGCCAGCAATTCCACTAGTGAGCATGTCTCTGACAGAAATTACATCACTATCACAAAGAGATATCCGCACCCCTATGTCCATTGCAGCATGATTTACAATAGTCAAGACGTGGAAACAACTTAAGAGTCTATTAATGGATGGATAAAGAAATCATCACACACACACACACACACACACAGGAATATTATCAGCCATAAAAAAAGGAAATCCTAGCATTTGTGACATGGATAAACTTGAGGGCATTATGCTAAGTGGAATAAGACGGATAAAGAAAGAGACAAACACTGTATGATCTCACTTATATGTGGAATCTGAAAAATGAATTCATAGAAAACAGAGAACAGACGGATGGTTCCCAGAGTCAGGGATTGAGGAGTGGGGGAAAAGGGTCAAGGTGATCAAAGGGCACAAACTTCCAGTTATAAGATAAATAAGTTCCGGGGTGTAACGTGCAGCACAGTGACTATAGTTAACGATACCATATTGTGTATTTGAAAGTTGTTAAGAGACTGGACCTTAGAAATTCCCAGTACCAGGAAAACAACTGTGACTATGAGAAGTGAATGATGTTAACCAAACTCACTGTGGTAATCACTTCACAACATATACTTATATCAAATCATATGTTGTACACTTTAAATTTATACAATGCTACATGTCTATCATATCTCAGTAAAACTTGGGTTAGGAGAGAGGTATATGGTAAATAATTCCCCAAACACAGGGAAGAATTTCAGGTGCTGAGAAACCCAAAGAAAGGATAAATATCACTTATTATCATATTATTATTATTATTATTATTAAGACTACGTTGTCATGAAATTACTTTTGGCAGCCTGATGGTGGAGACTTTCTGATAGATTGTCTCCACTCATTTCTAAACCATTACCTTCAGTAGCTCAAAGTAAAATCACAAAATTTACAAAACTAAGACTTACTTTAACTATCAGAGATAACAGCAAATTTCTAATGTACCTCAACCTACAGCTGTTTCTGACATATCATGAAATAGAAAAGTATTTTCTATATAAGGCACCATGTTTTCTTTAAAAGAAAAAAAAAAGCACGCTGCTAGGTTCCGTCACATTCTTAGATAAATATTGCTATAGAGAGACTATAGAATTTTTTTTGACCTGATTCATATAATTAGACATTGATTTCAATGCTACTAGCAATATTTACTCTAAAACACACATTTCTAGTTATTGTAGTGAATATAAAATTTGGATTGTATAATTGAATTTATCATTGTAATCTGGTGAAAAAATCATACTAACTTAAGAATCAGGAGAAATTCTGGACCCTATATTTACAATAAAATTCTTATTGGATGAATTATTGGCCTTGTGAAAATGATTCTTTGAATCTAGTTCCATTGCCTAATCCTCTATCTCTACTAATCCAAATGTCTGAGATGTGTTAAAATGAAGGAAAAACAATTGACAATGTTGTGTGAAATTATAAAATTGCCATGTAAAAATACAAAAGGAAAAGGCAAAATTCAAAATTCAGTTTTTCATTCTTTTCAACATTTTTCTGGTCATAAACACAGAAGACCTAATTCATGAATTGTTGAACCTTAAATTTGGAAGACACCATCTCTGCCAAGTTATAACATAATTACCACAATGTCTACTATTCAGTGTTTATGCTTCTTTAAACATTTTCATCCCAATACTGCTTACCAGTGGCTCTTCAACAGTGGAGAACAGCGTTGGAGAGCAAAGCCTACATTCCCAACAGACCTAATTTCAGTTCTTGTTCTGACCTGTTCTTATTAAAATATCCAGACAACCCTCTTCATGTGCAAGATGATAGTAATCATAGTTTTTAATTCAGAGGTTAGCCATGTGACTTAGTGGCATCACATAATGCCTTAGTGACTAGGCACGTTATCTGGCACAAAATTCTCAGTACATGTTAGTTATTAATTATCAGTAATGATAAATGAAGGACAAGTCAAATGTGTCCTGAGTGAATAATATTTGTGTCCATTTTTAGGGACATATACTATGTTCACTTCATCTCTGTGTTTCTACTGTTGTAAACCATTAAAACGTACAACTAGTCGGTGGTTTACAATATGTTTTTCTTTTAGAAATATCTTATATACATGTGTCTTTACATTATATATTAAATACATAATGTAAAAAATGTGGTGAACACATTTTTTTCACTGAAATAGCACTATCTTTATTTACCTATATGACCAGATCTCTTACAATTATCTTTTGTACATGTTTTTTAACATCATGCTAAAGAAAATGTCTCATCAAAATACAACTCTTTAAAGTATTCATTAACAGTAATATGAAGAGAGACAATGGTTTACATTTTGTAATTTCAAGTAATTTGTGTACCAAAAACTGCTCTCAATATGAAAGGAATCAACTACTTCATAAACTACAGTTGTCTATTTTTTTGTTTTATTTAATCACAAAAGCACATGAAATCATTCTACTAATATTTGTCACTGCTAACTTTGTTACCCTACCAGATGAAATGATCTAATTTCTCTTAAATATCATCTTTACATCATTTGAAAAACATATAGTAAATCCCTATATATGTGCGTATTTAAATATACGCATATGGGAGTATGTGTATACACAATATATTTATATACACAAAAATATAATTATCTCCTATTTCAGGAAGTGTTCAAGTGTATATTGCACTAAAGTTGTTAAAAATCCAAAATATAACTAGCAAAGAGATCAAGGCAATACAAAAATATAATGGTTACATGGACAGGAGAACACTACATTGATCTGAAATTCTTTGCTACTTCATTCTTGCTCTCTTGCCTCTCCCATCCCCTTGCTGTATCACTAGCTTTTTTAAACTGATAATAGGAATTATATAATAAATGTAAACTCTCACCTGTCATGGGGATGTGAAGGGAAATCTTCAAGGTGCAAATGCAGCTTGTGAGGCAAAGACAAACAATCTAGGATGTGTGTGAGGGGTCCCATTTTTACAGACAGAGACTAGCTCCTGTGCGCTGAGAGCCTCTATGGCCCAGGGGGGCTCTGAACTGCTGCATTTTTTTTTCCTGGTCCCAGCCACATGGGCCCAGACAATTGACTGGTCTCTATCGAAGTCCTTGGCACTCTGATTTTCAGTCTCACTGGAGACCAAACTGGAATGTCAGTTTTTGTCTGACTAGGAAGTATAATGCTATGTGAAGAACTCTAAACATTAGATTTACTTTATCACATTTTATATTATAATCTTTTGAAGTAGCTGATACGTTAAAGAGAAAAATTGAGTCTTGCAAAGGTTAGAAAACTTGATCATCATCATATACCTAGTAAGTAATGAATGCGGTGTTCGTCGGACTTCAAAATCTGGGAACGTTACTATTTTTATGATAATGCCCTTCTGCCTTAATAACAGGACCATAGGAAAAGAAAACACTTTCCAATTTCATACACTTGGAACAAATCTGAGCTTTCTCTCTTTTAAAAAAAAAATATTTAATGTATTCGGGTGACAATGGTTAGTAAAATTATATAGGTTTCAAGTGTACAATTCTATAATACATCATCTATAGATTGCATTGTGTGTTCACCACCCAGAGTCAGTTCTCTTATTTTATGCAAAAGATAAAAGAATAATTTCCCCTAAAAAAAAGAAGAAAAAAAAGAATAATCTCTAGAAGCGGCATTGGATGATTAGACAGAAAAAGGCTTATTTTCCCTTATGAAATATTTAATAAACCAGACACTGAAGTCCTGTGCTGTTTTGGGTTAGGAGATTTGGTGATAAGTTTCTCATTGCCCCACCATTCAATTTCTGATAACCTTGCAGAAAATAATTATGTAAATAACTCTAATACAATGCGATACAAGATATTCTGGAGATCACCTGGGATCTTTAGTTAGAGCACTAGTCCTAGAATCATGATTAGGGTTTTTTGCTTTTTCTCCCCTGACAGAAGGGGAAAAAAACAAAAAAACAAACAAAACAACAAAAAAAATCTGCAGCGATTTCCTAGAGGTGGTGACTTTTAAATTGGTTCTTGAAAGTTAAAAAGGAGCTTGCCAGTACAGAAGGATATGGCAGATACAGGAATAGAGAATTCCAGGCCAGAGGAATTTTATGAGTGAAGGAAAGAAATCTTAATAAACAAAGGATCACACATTCATACATATAAAAACTGCATAATTTAATATGAGAAGCTAATGACACTAAATGAAAACAATTAAACAAGATAGAAGAATATAAAATTAACCATAATCCCTCATTAGAATGGTATCTAAGGTAATTTTATTTTTGTGTTACATGAGTGAAGGGTAATAGAGAGGTTGTTTATATTTTTATTAGAAGCTCAGGAAAACATATGCCAAAATGAGGGAAGCAAGTACTTAAAACTCTCCTGGACTCTTTGGCAAAGGTTGGAATAAAAAAAAATCTACCTAAGGGTACTTACAACCTATGTTAAACTGAAGTTCACTTCAGAAAAGGCTTAGAATGTAAGTAAAATATTACCATTTGATTTTTTTTCAGTAAATCAGTTTTTGTGCCCTATTACACCAAATGGAGATGTAAATAAAAGTTGGAGATTCTTTAAATTCTAGAAATGTCTGTAACCTCCACGATAGTGGGATTTTTTTCTCATGGGCTGCTCTATATAAACTATTGGTTTGAAGGTTGGCATCTTTTTGTAGTTTACAATATGAGTTTTACAGCTAAGGGTTTAAATTGTGGGTAAGGCAAGAAATCTTCATTTTTTCCTTGAATGTTCCTGCTGCAGGTGACTAATTCCATTTTCAATAAAACCAGAATGATTTCTGTAAGCTTGTTTTTGTGGAATGAAAAACTGTTTAAGCTTTTTGTTTTGTATTCTTTAGAGTAGAGGGCATATTTCTGGCCTTCAGGTGAATTAATAAAATGGCTCAATCCAATTGTAATTTTGCTGTTCCCCAGAGCTGGGAAGGCTGTTAATAACTTTCTAAAATTGAGTCATTTTCATGTCTTACATATTAATTCTCCATGGTTAAAACCAGTTCCTTCCCCCAAAGGATTACCCTCTTGTAGAGAAAAGTGGATTATTTTTCCTTGAAGAAACATGCTGCACATTACAATTTTCATAGACATTACTTGTCATCATAATTAGTTTTGAGAACCACATTAGACAGTGTAATAACTTTTGTTTCAATCATTAAACATGATTTTGAATACTCAAGAGGAGAAGGAAAGTCTGTATTTTTGTCTTTCCATTTTTGTTCCTTCCTTTTTGTTCCTTCCTGATGTTCCAAATTTCCTTCTTTTTTCATTTCCTTTCTGTTCAGCAAATTTTCTTTTGACAGTCTTTTGGAGCAGGTCTCTGGGTGGCACAATTTCTTACTTTGCTCTCAACTGAGAATGTCTTGATTACCCCTTACATTTTTTAAAGAATATTTTTACTGGATATGAGAATCTGTGTTGACAGTTCTTTTATTTCAGCCCTTTAACACTGTACCACTTTCTTCTAACATTTAAAAATTTTTAATGAAAATCTGTCATTTGAATTGGTTTTCTCCTATAATGGGTCATTGCTTTTAAGATTTTTTTTTTTTTAAATCTCTGTTTTTGGAAATTTGTAATGATGTGTCTTGGTGGGGATTTGTTTGAACTTATCTCATTTGGGGTTTGCTGAAAAATGGGAATTTTTCAGCCATTATTTCTTGGAATACTTTTCCAGCCCACCTTTCTCCTTTCCTTCTTGGACTCCACTGACATAAACGATATTGTGTTTCCATTCCATATGAGTGTGAGACTCTGTTTACTTTGTTTTTCAGTTTATTACTGGTTTTGAGATTAAGGGATCTCTTTTATTTTTGTCTCCAAGTTCAATGACTCTTTCCTGCCTTCTCCCTTCTGCTGTTGAGCCCAGCCATTGAGTTTTGATTTATGTTATTGTACACTGTGGTTCTAAATTTTCAATTTGGTTCCCTTTATATCTTCTATTGCTTTGCTGAAACTATCTTTTTCTTTGCTGAGAGTTTAATTTTTATTTGTTTCAAGCATGTTTATAGTTCCTCAATGAAGCATGTTTATGATAACTACTTTAAAATCCTTGTCAGATAATCCTAGCAATTGTGCCATCACAGGAATGGTGTCTGTTAATTGAAATTTCTCATTCAGTTTCAGCTCTCCCTGGTTCTTGGTATGCTAGTAATTTCCTATTGAAACCTGAAAATTTGGTGTATTTTGTCATGAATCCTGGATCTTATTTAAATCTTACTACTCCAGTAGGTAGAGAGGGGTACTGCCTCATTACTTCCAGGTGGGGGTGGAAGTCCAGGTTTTCCTAGCATGATTCTTAATGGCTTGAAAAATCACAGGCTATTCCTTTAGCCACCTACTTCTTCAGGTTTTCAGGTTTCTCATCTCCTTTAGGTCATACCCACGATCATGGCTATACCTTTATCTTTTTATCATCAGAGACAGCCTGAACTTCTAAAGCTCAGCTTAAGAATGTACCTGTTTAAGTACCATTACCTGTGCTCCAATTCACTTCCTCCAGTATTCCATTGCAACAATGTGACCAGATTTACACATCGCAGGGCCACTTAGTACAGAATTAAGAGCATAATTTGAGGGAGTGACTGTGGATAAGGAATCTAATGAGGAGGTCCAATTGAGAGATAACAGTGATTGGGAGCAGGATTGTGGCAGTGAAAAGAAAAGGAAATGTTTTGAACTGATGGAAATTAGATAGTAAATTGATGGAAGTTGGTGATGGAAGAGTCGTTCAAAAACAAGAAAGATTCAAGAATCATATCCAAGTTTTGAACTGGAGCACCTGACTTAGTAGTAGAACCATTTACTAAAATATATTATACAGAGGGGAAAATGAGGGTAATACTGAATTTGTACTTCACGTGCTTATATGATATCCAAGTTATAAAGTGGATCTAGAAGTCAGATAAAAGAAGTAACAAATAGTAGGAGTTTCTGTATGTTAAGAGATAAATTTATCATTACAGTGATAGATCATTTTTATATCTATGCTTGGAGTCACCAATTTAGGTTAAATTATAGAGAGACAAGTAGAGAGTTAAGGATGAATCTTAGTGCAATGTTTATTTAATTGATTTTATCCACATGAGGTCTATGCAAGATGATAATCATTTTATAAATCTGAAGTCTCTATATAAGGGCTTCTTAAAGCTTCATATTTAATATAGTAAAATGGAGATGGCAATTCCAGTTTTTGTTTTTCTTTTTTGTCTTCAATTTTCTTTCCCACTTTATTTTGGAACCTCTTTCCCATATCTCCTCTCTAGTTTCTTGTCGCTTGTCTCTGTCTCCTTTGAGGGAAGTACTTGTTACTAAGAGAATTGTCAAAGCCCTTATGAAAGGCAACAATCTTGTTCATCACTCAGTATTTGTCTCATGAAGAAACAAAATATAACTACAAAAGCAGTAACTACCAGATGAGTAGTGTAGGAGTATGTTGACTCGTATCAATTTCCCCCCCACTTTTTATCTATTAATATATGCTTCTCTGGAACAAATTTCCAAATACCACCTGCAACAAAATAACAGAAGAAAATACAAACTACAATAGAATATTCACTACCAAGCCTTGAAGTATCCCCAACATATCAAAATACCACCTATAGCCTAGAAAAATAAAATACAACCACCCACATCCCCTCCCACCTCCAGTATGACTCACACACATACACATTTCCCTTAACTACACTTACAAAGAATGTCTACTCAGTAGAAAAATTTAGTTTTCCTAAGGCCAGCAATAAAATGTTAATATGCAGTCACAACAGATTCTACCAATGCTGAAATGTTTTGTTTTGTTTGAATTTAAACTAAGAAAGTTAAAATATATGTGTTTCACTTGTTATGTTTCACAAAACATAAAAAATTATGTTTTCTTAATTGATAAACAAAAACATGCTTCACCTAATATATGCTAATATTTCAATATTATTTCATGAATAGTTCACGCTAAGATAATAATGATCTATTATACAATGGAGGCCAAAATTGCTGATAATCGGGACAATGCTCTGCCCTGTGGTGAGCCATTAAAAAAAATGAATGTAAAGTTGCTTTTAAAGGAACCAGATGATTTTATGTTTTCTTAGTTCAATTGTAATTAGCCATTGCTAATTTTACCTGGTAATGCTAATTTTATGCTCAACTATCAGGAAGAACTATTAGCTGTTTTTAATATTTGAAATTAGGGAAGCTTTGTTATGATTGATGGTCCTTTAATGTGAACATGGTTATATATTATATAAATATATGTATGGTTAGATGTGCTTAAATTTAATGTTTATATAGTATTTGAAGGATTATCATAAAATTCTGGAATCTTATTTATATTAGGAATCTTCCATCTTCTTTTTATTCAATTAAAATATTTATTGAACTGTTATTTTCGCCTACAATATACTTCAGGCTGAGATCATTAAGCATTTAAAGCAGAGGATGCATCCAATAAGTCTTTACAGAAAAGTAGAAGTCTTACAGTTGGTGATGATGGTAATGACTGGAAAGAGGATGAGCAAAAATTTAGTCCCAGGAAAGCAAACAACAAAAATATCATATTATCCTATATATTTGATCAAATATGCCAAATTAATCATTATCTTTTAAATTCCTAAATACTTAGTTTTGGCTGTCTGTTTTTTCTTGCACAGGATTTTGCTCTAGGCTTCCTTCATTCTCATGTTTTCAACTATCATCTCTGTACTGACATCTCTATCTGTGATTTCCACCAAGAGCTCCAATTTTAAACTTTCAATGTCCTAACAAATATTTCCATTGCCAATGCAATCAAACCTTGTCCAAAACAGATTTACTTTCAAATTAGTTTCCCTTCTGAGATATATTCTTGTTATAACCATAATACTATTCATAAAACTAAGAAAAATATGAATTCTATGAATAATAAACTACTGACATTTTTCAAGTCCTTACCCTATCAAGTATATAGTTATGTGCTTTACTTACAACAATTCCTTTAATCCTCCCAATCACCTACTGAGGCAGCTATTATCATTTCCAGTTGTTTTCTGTTTGTTTGTTTGTTTGTTTTTCAAAAGAAAAAACATGTGGGAACTTAAAGAAAATAAATGACATGCCTTAGGCCAGTTTTTAGGGAAGGGAATTGGTGGTAAATCTGAATGCACTTTTAATTCAAGTCAACATTATTGCAAATATTAAACCACATAAATTATGTTGCTTCTCATTAATAAAGTCACTTTGTTCAAATAATTTAACTTGATTTTTCTCCCTTCTTCATTTATTTCTCTGATTCCAAGTCCCACTGGTTATTATCTCACAGCACAGACCATTTCCATTTCCATGACTACAGTTCTGATTGTGGTAGATTACAAAAGTGACCAGAATTTTTTGCAGATCCATCCACTAACAAGAGGATTAGTTACCTCACTCACTGAATAGGGGCTGACTTGTGATTTATTATGAACTACAGAATGCTCCAGAAATCAAGTTTTATGAGTTCTGACTCAAAGCCTCAAGCGGCTTTTCATACTTATGCTCTCCCTGCTAAGACTCTGCTACTGCTGCCTACTGAACACACCTGGCCTAGCTGGCTGCAAGATGGGAGACCACACAAGATGAGCCATCCCATCTGAATCATCTTAAACCAGAGAGCTCCCTCGATCTGAGAACTGACCAAGTCATATGAACAAGCCCAGCCAATCTCAACTGACCATAGCACACACAGCTGAGCTGCCCTGTAGAGCCCACCACAAAATGCCAGCCCATAGAATAGTAAACGAACTAAATGGTTACTGTTTCAAAACACTGAATGTCAGGGTGTGTTGTTCTGCATCAATGCAAGCTATTCACTTATGAAAACTCTGGTCAAGTTAAACTGGCCTACTTACTATTTCTCAATTTTTATACTTGCATAATATATTTCACACTTTCATGTTATTTTCATTTAACAATATATTGATTAAACTCATTGAGAGTTTACCTTCTGAATAAGACATTATTGCAGTTACCTTAGGTTTGCTATTTCAAATATTGGAGATGATTTTAACATATATACCTATAAACCGGTGACTTCTGGTTCTTCACAATCAAACTTTTATTAGATGCAATAAATTATGAATGAAAATAGCTACAAGTAGATTTGTTTGAAATATACTTGGTTATAAAAATAGAGAGCTAAATGTTACTATATTTATATATAACCACAAATTCTTTTATAATAAGACTAAAATGAAAGTTGCTTATACAACTAAGAGTTAAACAGCTACAACCAAAAAAGGTTGAAAATATTGATTAGCTCTAGTCACAGAGTAATTCCTATACAAATTATATAAGAATTTATATAGGTTATTTTATTTTCATGGTCTTATTTTTCACATCGGTACAACACTTACAACCTTCTGATCCTTCTCTTTCCTATACGACTTATTTTGGGATCTTGATAATGATATGTTAATAACAACTACAAACATTCAGCTCCTACTATGTGCCAGATATTTACTAACAATTTTATATACATTTGTTCTTGAAACATACATACCCAAATAATTTTAAAAGTTATTGTAAAAATACAATATATTATCACTGAGCACTCTATTCAGATTGCCTAAAAATGCAAAGGGATTATGATTTGAAATTTATTCAAAATAATTTTGAATAAATTATATCTCTCTGAAGGATAGGTTTCCAATAAACACACCACAGGGAAGATATAAACATCTATCTAATATCTGAGAGCTAAGCATCTGAGATGCCTCAAAAACTAAAATACTTTCAGAGACTCCTGTCCTAAAGCTTCTGTGAATTACCGTATACAATTTCTTAAAATCATGCAAAGTCCATAAATTGGTGACTTCTAGTTCTTCAGAATCAAACTTTTATTAAATGCAATAAATTATGAATGAAAATAGCTACAAGTCCAAGATTCATTTGAATTATATTTCGTTATAAGAATAGGGAGATAAACATTGCTAGAACCCAATAATGCTGGTGGGTACGATTATCTGAGTTGAGGCTCTTAGAGAAAAGATAAGGATATGTAGGCTGTAGGGTGTGATGGTCAGATGGTTTCTTATCAGAATGAATAACTGGCTTGTGAGTCACCTGAATGTAGGTTATCAGAAGCAAACCTCATTTTTTTAAAATAATTGACCCTTTATAGTTTGCTGATATATATGAAGACACAAAGGTACATTTACAATTTATTTTTATCACTCAAAGTTAGAGGAACAAAGTACAGAATCAGGATTCATAAAGATTTCAGCAAACTGGAAGAATCAAAGCGAGGTTGCTTGACATCAAAAAGAAATAGTTGCCCAACTCAAACATGTGAGAAAAAGGTGGGGAAGACGTGGCTTAAGAAAATTCCGTGTTTCAAAAATAAACAATTACCAAAAAAAAAAAAAAGGACGGATTTTATTCTTCTGCAGTTTCAATATAGAACATTGATGACTTGTTATTGAAGAGTAGTAAGGTAATTTGGTGTTCCAAAGCAGAAGCACAATGTTTGTGCAAGGTGATGGAACCTACATGCCTTTTATATTTGGGAGGAAGACTACTATCTAGCTTTGGCTTCCCCATTGTAAGAGGACTATTAAACAAACAGTCCAACCTTTGAAAGTCAGTTGGGATGAAACAATGTCAAATATGGAAATTTTAAAAGAAACAGCAACACCTTAATTCATAAAATATTTTTTGAATTAAATTTAATGAAACACTAGATGCATATGTCTGCTGTTAAAAATAAAGATAATGCGCCATAGAAAGATTCTAGAAAAGTGATCATTTTTTAAGCAGACAATATTATATGTTATGCATTGTTTTATTATGATAAAATTCACTTTTGCTAAGTAATCTATTCCCCAGACAGGTCAATGAAGCATCATTATATTCTAATATCTGACAACTGATCAACATCTAGTCAGGCAAACTGGAATGATGTTGCTATGAATGTACCTAGCCCACCATCAGTTACATATAAGTTGGTAGACACACTAAAAACACCCTCAATTTTTGTTTCCTTATTTGTAAAGTAAGGCTCTTTTTGAATTAGATCATCTTAATAGTTCCTTAAAATGCTATTTGTTGTTTTATACTAAAATTATTTCTAAAAAAAGTTTATATAATAGTAATCATTAGCTATTACAATTTTGCAGAGGATTTTTATAGTTTCATAAAATATGAAAAAACGGACATATGATTACACAATAAAAATTTTCTAATTCTATCTTTCTATCATTTAATTTTCCTTAGGAAAAAGTATGGTATTTTTCTTTCTACATTAATAATTTATTACAGTATAAGTTATAAGTATTTAAAAAATGAATTATTATTTCTTCCATAGTCCTGTCTTCCATTCCATATAAGCATATATTCCCACAAGGTGGTGCTCTTTATATAAAAACCATAACAGAAAGCAGTTTTGTTCTATATTTGCATAGTTCTCAATGACATGATACAGGCTTCAGCATACTATAAATGTTCAAATAAGCAGTGGTAGTGCATTTGTTACATAAAATTTTTCTTTATAGATCATCCCATTTCACTTACTGGATTAAAGTTTGCTTTTCATTTTTAAAATGCCAAATATACAAATAAGTATTGGTAGTAATTTAGTGACTGAAAATTTAGAAGTTTTAAAAATTCAGGATTAAAATCTAAATAGGAAAATAAATTCTATTCATAAGCAAAATCATAGAAGAAAGGATAGTAAGAGGATAAGGTTGTCTGGGACAGATGATCTTTGGAAATAGAGAGAAACTAAGAATATAGCATGGAAACACTATCTAAGAAGGCTTTAATATTAAGCAAAGTACAAAGGAGTCATATATGAAGAATATTATGTTTATCTCTGAACTCAGCTATTGGGGAAGGAAAGGAGAAAGAGAGACAGAGGCAAGGGGGGAGAAAACAAATAAAAGAAAGAAGAAACTGAATAATGATGGTGACATTATCCACCATTTCTTTTAAGGCTATTATGTCCTAAGTATGAGATAGGAAGTTTGAATATGTACTTTCTTCGGTGGCTCAGTTCCCTCAAGTCTCTCAGAACATTACATCTCACCTTCCTGCAGCCCATTCTAGTGTTTAGAATTTTATATTATTTGTTCACATCACTCTTTTCAGCACAAGCCAAAGAGCATCTAGCAACCAACCACAGGAAAAATCATATATCCTCCTTTTTTCCAATACTGGAAAAAGGTTAATTGGATGAGGAGTTCTACTTCCATTTAGGGTACAGAAAGCATTAAGAGAACATTGCTGTCATGCTAACAATGAGAAAAAGCCAGATGATCTAAAAAAACATCATAAATTTTAATTTAACAGAGAGTTGAGAACACAAGGCATCCAAATGAACCAAATTCCCAAGGTCGCCGAGCCTCTGAGGAAAGACAGGCTACACTGACTCTTTAATTACTGACAGAATGTGGGAGACAAGTGAAAGCAGTGATAAAAAGTAAAAAGAAGAAATAAACTCACATTTTAATGAATTTTTAAAAGCCTAGTGTGGCCTATCATGAGAGAAGAATTCTTGGGAGCTCCACGCCTAAGGGGAGTGTGCCTCTGCTGGACTACCAGCTCTTTTACAAGATGGGCTCAGCTGCTGCTTGGGGATGGGCGTGGAGAGAGCAAAATATATCTGGCATTGCGGGCATGGCAAGAATTCTTCTAGTATGTAACATCTGGCCCTGCTTTGGTAAGAAATGCCATCTGTATGTGAGTGAAGAAGGAAACCCTTCCAGAAGTGCTCGGCAAAGGGAGGATACAGGGAATCCTCTCAACTTTGCTCCCAAGGTAAAGTACCACTGGGAGTGGAATAGAAATCTACCTCCTCTAACCAGAACTGTGAATAGGAAAAAGCCATCTGCCATTGGGAGAGGAGCAAGAAACCTAGGACTCTTTAATGATATAAAGAAGAGATCTTCTGCTATGAGAGAGGGCAGAAGACTAGCTTGTGGAAACACGCACTGAGTCAAGGCAGAGGTCAGCTGACTTGAAGAAAAGGTAGAAAACTCTAGAGCCACTAGCGAAAGGGCAGAAAAATGGAGAAAGACCAAGTGCTGAGGCTTGGTGTTCAGAGCCAGCTTCAGATTGAAGCTGGAGAAGAAGTGTGAAATCCCAGTCTCCCACTCCCCTGGCTGCTACCATGAATCCTGCAGTGAGTAACAAGCAACAGTAGTCTGTTTCTGGTGAAGAGAAGGCACAAGAATGCAGACAGAGACTCCCCCCACCCCTACTGTAGCACTGGCATACAGTCTTCTGAAATTTGAGGGTGGAACAGGAACACTTAGACAAACGCTGTGGCATTCCAAAACTCATACAAAAATACAACATAGGGCCAGTTCAAAAACAGCAATTTTAAGTCTATGTCGCATTGAAAGTGTCACTAAAGCCCAAATCTAGCTCAACTACTACTACGGACTCAACTTGCAAAATAAGGGCCTGATAGAGTGGTGAATCTATATGAACATAAATATTATTGACCTCAGTTTTGTTGTTATTTTATTCCACATAATGTTTGGTATTCAATCACTAACTGCCAGACATACAAGAAGAAAGTCCCATAAACTAGACACAGAGATATGTAAGTTGTTCTAATATTCTCACTTTCAGGCAGAAATTCATTCACTCATAGTTCTAGATGACAGAAGTCTGAAATCAAGTTGTTGGGCAGGTTTGGTTCTTTTGGGAATCTATGAAGGCTAATCTGTTCCACATCTCTCTCCTAGCTTCTAGTGGTTGTTAGCAATCTTTGGCATGTAGGTGCATGATTCCAACCTCCGATCCATTTTCACATGGCATTCTCCTCTGAGCATCTTGTGGCTTCTCTTCTTCTTATAAAGATAGTAGTCATTGGATTTAGAGCCCACTTTAAATATGATTTCATCTCAAGAGACTAAACTAATTGCATCTACAGACGGTATTTTCAAATAAGGTCATATGCCAAGGTTCTGGACAAACATGAATTTTCGGGGGACACTATTTAACTCACTACACTCCTCATGTTATTACATCTGCCCAGATCATTCATCATCTACTCTTCAAATGGTTCATCTTTTTAAAGTTATTTCCTCAGGTAGAGCTTCCTTGACCTTGTCTTCCATTCTTAACTATAGGTCCCCATTGTTTCCTTCACACCAGTCAAGCGTGTGTAATTTCAGTGGCACATTTTATATGTAGATTATTATATATACATATATATATATATATATATATATATATATATATATATATATATATATATATATATATATAGAGAGAGAGAGAGAGAGAGAGAGAGAGATACATACATACCAAATATAAATATATAAATGTAAAACGTACATATAGTAACATGTGTTTTTATGTGCATGCACACACACACACACTGTGTGATCAGTTAACATGAGAATATTTTTTAATTTAACTTTGCCATGGCATGTACTCAGCAGAAGTTAGCAAGAAACACTGGAATATTTAAGGAATAGAGAAAAATAATAAAATCACCTAAAGAATGAATAATACAATTGAAGAAGAAAATAAAATAACAGAAACATCTGTAAATCTAATCTGGTATCCATGATACGAGAAAATGGAAAGGAAAAGGGAAGGCACATGATTTGTATTATATGAGGTATTGAGAAAAATACATCTGATGTTCTAAAAAAGTAAACATAAACTGTCAGTCTATTAATTGGAGTGTAAGGATTATAGAGTTCTCTGATAGGATGAGCAAAAAACAGACTCTATCTTTGGCTTCCAAAGAATGCAATATTGGAATGGGGGAAAGTAGAGAAGAACATGCTTGTGTTTGATTTAAATTGGAGGATTAGTATAAACCTATGATTTAAAAAATTACACTTACGCACTCACACATATTTCCCAACTTGTGCATTGAAAGAGCCTACAAGCAATGGTATCGGAGAAGCAGTGAGCATACTCGTCCCCTCTAAAAGATACCAGGGTATCTGAGTGAAATTGTAGATCTGGGGCAGGCTAGGCTCAAGTCCTAGATGAGCCTGGAACATATTGTCAGAAAGTAAGGAAGTAGTGCCATTTGCAACAACATGGGTGGATCTTGAGATTATTATGTTGAGCGAAATAAGTCAGAAAAAGTTGAGAACCGTATGATTTCACTGATATGTGGAATATAAAACTGAAAACAACAAAAGAACAAGACAGGGGCTGGCCCGGTGGCTCAGGCGGCTGGAGCTCCGTGCTCCTAATGACAAAGGCTGCGGGTTCGATTCCCACATGGGCCAGTGGGCTCTCAACCACAAGGTTGCCGGTTTGACTCCTCAACTCCCACAAGGGATGGTGGGCTGAGCCACCTGCAACTAAGATTGAACACAGCACCTTGAGCTGAGCTGCCATTGAGATTGAACACGGCACCTTGAGCTGAGCTGCCACTGAGATTGAACACGGCACCTTGGACTGAGCTGCCACTGAGCTCCAGGATGGCTCAGTTGGTTGGAGCGCATCCTCTCAACCACAAAGTTGCCGGTTCGACTCCCACAATGGATGGTGGGCTCTGCCCCCTGTAACTAACAACAGCAACTGGACCTGGAGCTGAGCTGCGCCCTTCACAACTAAGATTGAAAGGACAACAACTTGACTTGGAAAAAGACCTGGAAGTACACACTGTTTCAGGTCTTTCCAATAAAGAAAGGACTTTCCAATAAAGTCCTGTTCCCCTTCCCCAATAAAATCTTTAAAAAAAAAGAAAACCCAAAACAAAACAAAAAGAACAAGATGAATAAAGATACAAAAACTCTTGGATGCAGACAATAATTTAGTAGTTACCAGAGGGTAAGTGGGGTGAGGGGTGGTATATGAGGGTAAAAGGGATCAAACATATAATGATAGAAAGAGAACTGACTCTGGGTGGTGAACACACAATGTGATCTATAGGTAATGTACTGCAGAATTGTACACCTGAAACCTATGTAACTTTACTAACAATTGTCATCCCAATAAACTTTAATTAAGAAAACAAAAAGAAAAATAAAGTAAGGAAGTACTCTGAGAATGATGGGGACTTTTCAAAAGGACAAGCAGGCATCTTTAAAGGGGTCTGCTGGCCAAATCTGGGACAATCTGAATATCAAAAATAAATAATGACATTTCTGGATTAAAAATTCTTGAATAAAAGAAAGCATCTAAAGCCTTTTTTCCATGTCTCTTATAAAAGTGTCTTTGTTTGACTACACAGACACAGTAAACACTTACTTGTAACATGGGGGGTTAAAACTGGCTTGCTAAAGGCAATCTTACAAAGGTAAATGAAAGGAAAGTAAGTAGTCTTCTCAGTCATTCCTATTAAATCCAACTTTGACAGCTAACAATAAGAGAACTACACGAGTGGCTATGGATATGCTGCTTGATGTGGTATCAAAATAAAACCTCTATACAGTTTAGCAAAACCTTTATTTTTATAGTTACACTTTGGAAGCACAGTCCTTTTTAATTCTTGTCACATCTTCAACATTAATATAAATAAAATTTCAAGTATCTGCAGCAATCTTTCTTGCTCTAATAGCTGAAAATGAAATTCCTTTATGTCCAAATAAATATTTAAAATTGTTTGAATAGCATTAAAAGATGTGAACTTAAGTTAATGCTTTGACAATTTTAGAATTACATTTCTTATGAGCTAGAACATGGCATTCTTCCTGTTTCTTATGACATCCAACATAATCTAGTTTAGATAAGCAAATCAAGTGTGCCATATAATCCAATCCAAAGAGCTGATTAGTGCCCCCAATGAAATTGATCCATAAGTAAGAATTTCAAAGAGAGAAAAAAGGAAGGAAGGAAGGAAGGAAGGAAGGAAGGAAGGAAGGAAGGAAGGAAGGAAGGAAGGAAGGAAGGAAGGAAGGAAGGGAGTTTTACCATGTGGTCCAGGATATCCACTATACTCTTTAGCTTAATACTAAAAACAATACCAGGTAAAGGCTATTTTTGACTAAAAGTTTGTTTTGTTTTGTTTTGTTTTGTTTTGTTTTGTTTTGTTTTGTTGTTTTGTTGGCCAAGACATAGTAAGTCCTGATATTAACAAATATAAGATAAACAAAATATAATTACAAGAAAGAAGTTCCAGATATATTTTCAATATTTCAAAAGCAGACAAACATAAATACCTACTTAATTGTTGGTAATATTGTATGCAATTTGGTGACTTGCTTTTAGAATTAAAAGTTCTGCAAGACAAGAAAAACAAAATATTGCTTTTAAAATCTTAATTCTGGTTTTGTTCTCAGTGGAAGGAAATCAAGGGTCTTTCTTTCTTTGGTATTCAAAAGTAGTCCATTCTATAAGCTTTAGCAACTAATACAGTTTGCCACTGCAAAGCTTGTCAAAGTTATCTTTCTCTACAATGAATGTAACACCTCTTTAACATCACAATTTTAAATATGTATAAATATGAGGTGTGATCAAGCAATACTTTGAATGTTCAAATTAAAAAAGATTTATTACAGTAAAAGACACATTGTCATTAACCCCCCTTGCTTCGAACATGCTTTTCCATCTTTCTTGCCACTTTCTGAAACAGTTCTGGATGTCCTCTTTTGTGAGTGTCTTTAGTTGTGCTGTCATGGTTGCCTTGATGTCCTGAATCATTTTGACATTGGGGAAGAGCCAGAAGTCACACAGTGCCAGATCCAGTAAATATGGTGAATGAGGGCATACTGTAATGTTTTTATGTGACGGAAATTGCTGTATACAAGAAGCATCTGACACAGAGTGCTGTCATGATGGAGGATGATTTACAACACAACAAAACACACCTTCTCTCAACCAAAGCTCAGACCCGACTGACTGCACTGAACAAGTTGAAACTTGTCCCACACTGTTATTGATTCCACTCACCGCTTCCCATATTGAAGATCCCTGCCTTTCTGTTGGATGGCACTCAGCAGCACCATTCACCTTATTGTTTGATCACAACAGAAAGGCTCCGTGTCACACATCACTTCAGGTATGACAATTTCTGTCAAATGAAGACATTATGGTGTGTTCTCATCCATCTTATTCACTGGATCTGTTACCATGTGACTCTCACTCTTCCCCAAAGTCACAATGACCATGAAAGGTAAATATTTTGAATTGATCCAGGACATTAAGGCAGCTACGACAATGCAACTAAAGACAGGCATGAAAGAGGACTTCCAGAACTGCTTCAGATAGTGGCAAGAAGGATGGAGTAAGTGTGTTTGAAGCAAGAGGGAGTATTTTGAGGGAGATTAATGGCAATGTGTCTTTTATTGTAATAATTTTTTTTTATTTAAACATTCACCGTATTGCTTGATCACAACTCATACATTCACGTTTGCAAAAATATTCATATTCCTAATTCTCTGTGGGAAGTATATTACATAATCCACTTTTAATAATTCCTCTTCTTTTCACTTAAAAAATTCAAACTACTGTGAAAGTCACATTTCATTAAATATTTTTCATTTCATTAATTTTGTATGGTTAGCCAAAAAATAAGTTCATAAGATCTATCTATTAAAAGGGAGTGATTATATTATTTTTTAAATTGGATACAACTCCAGCTGTTAAATATGGAAAGATCTGGAACAGCTACTGTGTTTAGTTAAATGAAAAGGAAGGAAATAAAGAAGGAAATGTGAGAGAAAAATATATTACTAAATAAAAATAAACCCAGTCATGTATCTTGATAAGTGTAGAGTACTTAATATATACCTTTGATGTATAATTATTCTAAAAACTATACAGTACTTTCTCTATATAGTGAAAGCATATGGAGAGCTGCCAATATTTTAAAGGAAGAGATTCTCGTGAGTGCACATGAACAAGAAAAACAGTTGAGTTTCTGGTAAATATTACTCAAAAAATATTTGACTAGGGTGGCTGGATGTCTCAGCTGGTTAGAGTGCAAGCTCTTCACAAGAGGGTTGCCAGTTCGATTCCCACATGGGCCACTGAGCTGCGCCCTCCACAACTAGATTGAAGACAATGAACTGCTGCCGAGCTACCAGTGGGTCAGCCGGGTGTCTCAGTTGGTTAGAGTTACGAGTTCTTAACAACAAGGTTGCTGGTTCAATTCCCACATGGGATGGTGGGCTGCGCCGCCTGCAATTAAAGATTGAAAACAGAGACTGGACTTGTAGCTGAGCTGTGACTCCACAACTAGACTGAAGGACAACGACTTGAATTGGAGCTGATGGGCCTTGGAAAAACACCCTGTTCCCTAATATTCCCCAATAAAATTTTAAAACAAAAAATATTTGACTAAAATAATGACAAAATAATTTTTGACTAAAATAATGTTGACTAGTAAGGCAGTTCACTTATATTTCTAGAACGCGGAAAGTTTAACATTAAAATAATTATTATATTAATATATAATGATGTTAAATCATTACGTAATTTTAATAATTATGTGATAATTCTATAAAAGTATACCATTATAAACAAATGCTGAATTTTCATCTGTACTTTGTCTGTATCTATGTGGATGATCATATGATTTTTTTCCCTATTAATTAACATGATGACTTACATTCATTGACGTGTGAACATTAAACTAACCTTGCATTTCTGGAAAAAACCCACCTAGGTACTGTTGTCATATCCTTATTACTGCTTTATTTCATTAGCTAAAATTTTAGGTTAGTATTTCAGGCTTTGTTTTAAGATTTTTCCGGCCTCATGTGGCAGACAAACCAGACCCTTGCGTAGTCTCCATGTGCATGTGATTTGCTTCTAACTAAATAGTAGATGGGAAAGGTAACAGGATGTCATTCCCATCATTACATATGCATGTATACATACCGTGTTTCCCCGAAAATAAGACCTAGCTGGACAATCAGCTCTAATGTGTCTTTTGAAACAAAAATTAATATAAGACCCCATATTACATTATATTATATTATATTATATTATATTATATTATAAATTATACCTGGTCTTATAGTAAAATAAGACTGGGTCTTATATTAATTTTTGCTCCAAAAGATGCATTAGAGCTGATTGTCCAGCTAGGTCTTATTTTTGGGGAAACACGGTATGTGTGTACACATACTCATAGACACAGTTCACATACATGTGATATGTTATATATATATATATACATATATGTGTATACATGTGTGTGTTTATATATATGTATATATACATATATGTGTGTGTGTATACATATATATATATACACACAACATAGAGAGAGAGAACCAAAAAATATATAGAAAGGAAAATTTTAAGAAAGGAAAATTATATTAAAATTGTAATACTCAACATATACTAATAACAAAAGATGAATACAAGTCACGTTTGACTTCTGCAATTACAAGAGGTGCTCAGAGTGGTTACCATCAACGTCCAGACACTTCTGATTACAGCGAACTACTGCTTGAGCAATGTTGACCAAAGTGTTCACTTGTATACATATTTTTGACACCCTATTTTTTGGCACTCCCCCATATATTATATACCAGCAATCATGTGAGTTTGGAAGAAGACCCTAAGCTCAGGATCAAAATGCAGCCTGGCCTACACCTTGATTGCAGCCAATTAAACCCTGAATAAAGGATTTCTAAGTTGAATAAACCCATCTAAGTTACTCCCAGATTCCTGACACACAGAAACTGAAATACTAAGTGTGTTGCTTTAAGCCTCAAAAGTTGTGGTAATTTGTTACAGAGCAATAGAAAACTAATACACCTCATAATACACTTCTTGTTTCTAACTGTCTTTTAGAGATTTTAATAGTTGGTATAATTCCTTCCTTAAATGATTGTAGAATTTGCTGGTACTGGAAGTCATCTAGTCCTGGAGTTTCCTTTGTGAGAAAAATTTTATTGAAGATTCCATGTTTTTATTGTGACATATTATTTGCATTTATTATTTCTTGTGTTAACTTGGTTAAGGTGTGTCTTCCAAGGAATTTCTCTATGTAATCTACAGTTTTAAATTCATCAGCATAAATTGAGTTCAAATTATCTTATTATTTTAATGCATTTGTATTGTCTCACTTGTTTATTTTAACAAACCACTACAGAATTGTCAGATTTTTAGAAAACTAACTTTTAGATTTGTTTATGCTCTGTATTAAATATTTCTAGTTTATTAATTTTTACTACTAGATTCATTATTTCCCACTTTCTATATACCCTAGGTTTTATTTGCTCTTTTACTTCCTAGGTTCTTAAAATTAATGCTTACATCATCTGTTCTTAGCCTTTATTTTTTTCTAATATACATATTAATGCTATAAATTTTTGTCTAAGTGGGTCTTTAACTGTCTGGTACATGTTTCAATATGTAGTATTTCAATATCATGGAATTCAATTTGTTTTCTTATTTTTATTTGGAAGTCTTCTCTGACTTATGAGTTAATGAAAAGTATATGCCATATTTTCCAAAAAATTTCTATTTATAGATTTTTGTATTTCATTTTTTGCATTAATTTCTAGCTGAATTCTGCTATTGTAAGAAAATATATTCTGCATGATTTCAGTTCTTTGAAATTTGTTGAATCTTCCTATGTGGCTCAAAGTGGTCAGTTTTAGGAAATAAAGTATAGTATTTTCTATATATCACTGAAGACAAGCTTGTTTATTACATGCTCAAATTATCATTTTATAAAATTTATTTCCTTGTTCAGTCAGGTACTGTGAGAAGTATTAACATGTTCCACCATGACTGAGAGCATTTTTATTCTCTTTTTATTTCTGTTATTTTTATTTTCTATATTTTAAGTTTTTGTTATTAGGTGCATAAACATTTAAAATTTCTATCTCTGTGGTATACCAATTTTTATATTTAAGTATCTCTTTTTCATATTTAATTTTTTATGTTGTTTCTGTTTTCCCTGAATGACTATACTCATACTTCCTGATATTAATGTTGCCAAACACGTTTTTGTTTTTTTTTTGTTTTAACGTAGTATTATATGGTATGTTTTTCCTATCATTTTAGCTGCAACCTTTCTTTATTCTCATATGTTAGCTTTCTTTTATAAACTAAACATAGTTTTTACAAATTCATTCATTCAATCTTTATTTCACATTGACCATTATTTCTATTTATATTTAATGCAATTACTTATATACCTTTATTTAAAAGTTAGAATAATGATGTTGCTTATAATGTCAAATTTTAGTTAATTTATTGGCCTTATAGATGTAATATAAATTAAATGAAACCCAGTTTTTCTGGATAGGTATACGAACAAGATTTTTAAAACAGTTTTGTAGAAAGAGTTGTCTGTAAAAGAAAAACAGTAATTCACGTACATTACCCATTTTAATCTGTGATAAAGGAAAGGAAAAGTAGAGAAAATAACTAGCATTACAAAACTTTTCAATATAGTTCAATAAAAACATAAAAGGTTTCTATGAGGAAAATATTAGAGTATCTGGAAAATGTGTTGTATCCAGGAAATGATTTAGCAACTTTCAGAGGACCTTGGTGAACTCTTTTTTCAAATATTAAATTTTTAGTATTATAATTCTTCCACTTCTTTACAATATGTATAATTTTCTAAAATACTTCAATAGCTTCAAATATCTTTTTGAAAAATAATTGAATAGCCTATCATAAAATCTTTAAGGCATATGCTTATTATGTAGTGTTCTTGAATAAACAGATTTTAACTGAAAGTAAGAATTCTGCAGAATCTCAGCTTTAGATAATCAGATTCTTTTTTAAAGTGTCTATAGTCATCATAATTAATATTAAGTGAAAAAATGATATGCATGCAATTTCAAGCATTTACATTTTGCTGCTTCATGTTTCTCTGACTATGCATTTGAAAAAGAGACACAAGTTCCTCGGGAGAGATAGAAAGCAAGGAAGCCCTAATACAGCCTCCTCTGGAAGCCAGATGAGGGGAAAAGGGAAGATCTCTAGCCAAAGAAGATTGTAGTTTCTTATCCAGCGAACCTATGATGAATACTAATTGTGAAAAGAGGAAAACCCTCAGAAAACTTCCTCATCTTGCCAAAGGAGATAGAGAGAGAATCATCTCACTGGGTTCCCTGGAGAAACAACAGTAGCAGCCCAGCATCTGTGCAAGTCCTGTTGCCTGAGGTGATGCTGGAATTGCCCATCAGACACTCTTTCTTAGAGAGCCAGCTGAATGCAACCATAGCTCTTTCCTGGAATGGCCAGGCAAGCATCATCAGCCAGTAGCCTAATCTCATTGAGGTTGAATAGGAATTTAGTTGCTAAGCTGTACGAACACATGGAAGGTGTCTGGGGTTTCCTGAAAAAAGTAACCAATATATACTTCTAAAAAGATATATAAGAACCAGTTTTAATTTTATAGTCTAAATAACTTTGACAAGCTTTACAGTGGCAAACTGTATTAGTTGCTAAAGCTTATAGAATGGACTGCTTTTGAATACCAAGGAAAGAAAGACCCTTGATTTCCTTCCACTGAGAACAAAGATTTTAATTTGATGTAAATTAGCTCTTCAAAACCTGGTTCAACATTTACCTCTCAAAATAAGTTGTCCCAAAAAATAAAAATAAAATTCCTTAAAACACATTTATTATCATTATTTCCATATAACACAAAATTATTTATCTATATACCCTTATTTACACTTATAAATCATGGTTTTAAAAAAAACAATTGCGAATTAGAGTGCAAAAATCTATAGTACTGAGTCACCTTTTATTTTTTCTAAAGTTCCCAGAAGAGTACAAAGTATACAAGAGACACTACAAATCTATTTAAAAAAAAAAAACCTTAGTTTTACTTTACATTTTCATATTTTAATGAGCAATTATATGTATAAAGCTGTATTCATCTGTCTTTTCAGATAAACATCCTAAATTGTATGTATCTTTGATCAAGAATAAAAAATTTCACTTTATTGTGTTAGATAAGAACAGTCTAATTAGGTACCACCCTTTTGTTTAGTCAAGGATTTAAGAGACTAAAAAAAATCTGTCCTGTACTTTGTAAAAGGAGATGTACGTAGTTGTACATATATTTTATATATATTTATATTTACATATGCTATATATAAATATATACACATATACGCAAATAAATTTATGTGTAATAAAATTAAACAGAAATAGAATAGAAGGTAGGGAAAAAAGAACATAATACAAGTATGTACAATGTCTGTAGTTGAAATTATTATTATTTTGGACAGAATTATGATAGGTATTTTGGGGAGCAAAGGGATATAAATAAAAATAATTCATATTGAACTTAAAATTATATGATCAGAAAATTTATTATTTTAATGAATAATGTATTTCAATGTGCATTTCAATGTTTTATTATTATTAGCAAAAATAATAGAGCTGTGCAATATAACTTTGTAAGTTCCTGATTTATTTTACTTATTTGTCCTTTTTCATTAACATATTGGTTTCCCCTCAAAAAAATTTCAAGTATCTTTATTCTTATAGATTGACTACAAATTAACAGTAAGTTACAAATAAGAATCTATTTCTAATAAAGAGCTGTTTTATTACTCTAAGCTTCCCAAATAACTTGACCAATACTGGAAAAATCATTTCTAAAATGTTTCCTACCACATTAACCATCGGTGAAACAATATGCTGAGCGATCTCAAAAATGCTTGCCACATATAGTGTTATTCTAAACCCAAATTTCAGGTGTTAGCCTATGATTCGTATCTCTGCTCACTTTCATATTTAACATAATTTAAACTTTTGAAAATGGAAAAACGCATTCTAACGTGCCCTCCAATTAAGCAGTTTGTGTTGAAATGTAGGTGCATAAATAACTCTAATGAGTAATGCATTAATAAGAAAATACCTAACATGGAGATATTTTGTTACTAAATATACTAAGTATTAGATTTCTCATTATAAAATTCCTGCATAAGAAATATCTTTCATCATTTTGACTAAATATTCATGCCGCCAATATCTGAAGTACCTATTCTGACAAGTTAAAATGGTAATAAATTAATTAATTGACATAAAGTTGTTGATTTCTTTCTTCCCTATCCCCTATCCACACTGGTCTATAGGAAACAAACATCTGCTTCAGTTTTGTGCTTGTCCCCAAACCCAGGGGATACACATTAATTTCTTCTTACGTCTATTTCATGGACTCACGTGCTGATATAGCTGTTGAAAAAATATCCAAACACAGAGCTAACACTGCCTCCTTCTACCAGTCATCGCTTTAGGTCCACCCTCATTGGGCTGTGGAGAAGCACACCCTTTTCTCCTTCACAAGTAATACTCCTGCAGCACTTCCTACCAGCTGAGTCCTTTTCGGTCTTCTTTTAGAGAATCTAAAGGGGATGATTCACACTGGCATGACTGACACTGTTGCAGTTATCAGTTAGTAAGTCTGTGGAGAGTATGTGTAGCACTTCTCCATAGAGAGTATAGATACTAATTACCAGTGGTACTACGCTTTGAGCCTTTATATAAAATTCTGAATCAACAAAGTTCCAGTACACATTTTTTACTCTCTTATTTGTTGATGTTTGCAATACCTTGTTCACATTTTTTTTTCCATCTAACATCTATCAGTATCATCATTCCTGGTTCATTCATTTGCTCATTAAATATTTACTAAAGGCCTACTATGTGCCAGGCATTTTTCAGAGCATTGAGGGTGCGACTATAAATCAGACAGCTTTCAAGGGGCTTATATCTAGTAATGTTAAACATGATAAACAAGTGAGATATACAACATCCAAACTATATCCTTCTGATTTTATATCACTGGTTTTTTTCCCCAGAGGCCCATATTTGAAGTTATCTTTGAATCCTAACTATTACATCACTGTAAGATTCTTTTAATGCTGTTTTTGTTAAGATTTTTTTCTCTGCCATTTTAATTCTTACTACTGGGTTTCCCTGAAAATAAGACCTAACTGGACCATCAGCTCTAATGCATCTTTTGGAGCAAAAACTAATATAAGACCCGGTCTTATATAAGACCCAGTTTTTTTATATTATATTATATTACATTATATTACATTACATTATATTATATTATATTATATTATATTATATGTTATATTATATTACATTACATTACATTATATTATACCCGGTCTTAGATTAATTTTTGCTCCAAAAGATGCATTAGAGCTGATGGTCTGGCTAGGTCTTATTTTCAGGGAAACGGTACTACAGTACTACTACCATAGCTGAAGTACATCTATGTAATCTCATTCCAGAATTATTATAACAGCTTCAATCTCTTTCTTCATGCAGTGTTCTACTACTGGTATCATTTTAAGTGCACAAATGTGATCCTACATATCATGTGGTTAAGAACATTTATTCTCATTCATTCATTCAGCAAATATATACTGAGGAACTCTTAAGACAGGTATTATTCTAGACCCTTGGAAAGAATAGTGAACAAAAGAGACAAAGCCCCTAACCATAGGGAGTTTATAATCTAGAACAAGAAAACAAACATTAAACACACAAAAGAAGGGAAAAAATATGGGTTGTTCATGGATGATCTCTCTGTTAAAGAAGCATTTGAACTGAGAACTAAAGAAAGTGAGAGAATAAGCCATGGGAGTACCTGGAGAGAACACAGCAAGCAGAAACAATAATAAGTTCTTGTCTGGGTAAAGAAATAGCTAGAGTGTCGGTACAACTGAGTGGAATGAACTAGGAAAGGATCCACAGGTTCACCATAACTATTTAGAAGAGACTGATCGTGAGCAGCTAGAACATTCATTCTTGTTTTCAACTCTGGTAAGCAGTCCTTGATGGGATGCATCAGTAACCTATTTACAGTCCTAACAAGGCACTTTTTCCCATTTCTATTAGCCAGAGATGGGTATTTCTTTTGAAGGAAAGCCTATTCATCAGGGTTGAATCAGTTACACTCTTCTTATTGTTAATATCTAGCTGGCTGCTATTAACTACTCCAATTATTCCAAGTTGGACTGGTATAAACCTTCCCATTAATATATCCATGGCTTCAGTACCCCCATCCTAGAGATCAAGTTTAGTGACTACAGTTAGGGATCTGCATCTCTGGAAACTTTAAGTGGCTCTGATGTTGCCGTATCTGTTATTAGCAGCAGTGACAATGAGCATAAGGATATTTCAATTACTGATGAACCAAAGAATGAGCTCTCTGATTTGAAGCTCATTATACTTAGGTTGATCGCCTATAGACACCTTGGTCATTACTGGCAAAACCACAAATGTCAGACTGACAACGCTAGGTGAAAACAATCTAAAGATGAATTGGTTCAAGGCTTACTCCTTTTTTACTTCCTGAAATCCTTTCTTTTTCATTTTTAATTTCTTGTCAAATTTCATCAAAATCCACGTAAAGATTATTTTCGGTGTGAAGAAGTTTACTCCATTTTTCTGCTTTAACACCATTTTCTTCTCCTGTTAGTTTCCATTAATCTTCAGGTAAAACATGAACAAGCTACAGAATGAGAGGTCTTCAGGTGACAAAGACAGTGCCTCTGGGAAGCAGTTCTTCCCATGAGGCTTTCGAATACCGGGGCCTTTCCACTGCACTTTGATCCCACCACAACCATCTGAGGCAACTGGATGGGATGATGGCGGCACCCATATAGTTGAAGGCATCCTGGAACTTGTTGATAACAGGAATTAGTGCCTCCATGATTCCGAAAACATGGAACCCCCCACCCGACAGATCGCAGCAATGAATGGGGCCAGGGCCTAGAGCCAACCTCCTTCCTCCTGTCCTCAGAAGCCAGCACCCATTGCAATCCCCTTACCGCTTCTTTCATAATTCAGCTCTCGGAAATTGTTTACTGTAGCCATTGAATCCAACTCTTTCATTTAACCTTTCAGGCCCTGGAAAATTGATTCTACTGGAATTACTCCACTAAAATTACTCTCACCTAGAACCCTTTTATCTTCTTCTTGCTAAATTTCAATGGGTACTTTGTTCTTGAACTCTCAACACCGTGAAACTGCTAACAAACACTTTCCCCACCCTCTCCTGATCTCAGCAGTCATGATTCCACATCTTCCAGGTATTCCTTCCTTGTATCCATCTTTGTTTTATCTTTTTAGGAGGCATACATGTCCTCCCATCTTTCCCTTTCCTTTGATCTTTATTTAATGCTTTTCTTCCTCAGGGAAGAACTCTCCTATATTCTGAATTATCTTATTTTCTCACTCAGAATACATTTTTGGGGGAGGTCAAGGGAATGACTTCATCAACTCCAATAGCCACAATTAACTACTCTATATATCTAAATCAATAGCTATAAACTAGATCTCACCGTTAAATTCCAAAATTGTTTATATATTCCCAACTCTTTCAGTGCAATTCAATGTGTCCCAAACTGAACTCTTTATCTCCCTTCCAAAAATTCTCTCTCATGGGACTCTTATCTCAATTGCCAAACCAGAAAGTTCAAAAGTCAGCCTTGACTTTTCAATAAGTCCTATTCTCCTCCCTCCAAACACCTACCAGTTCTGTGTATTCACTATGTCCTTAATATCTCATGAATCAATCCATCCCTCTCCATTCTCACTGTCACTCTATAGGCTCATATTAATAATTTAGTTTTTTACTCAAAATAGAATGTTGACTTTCTCCTGTGACATCACCTTCAATTAATTTTATACTATAGTGGGACAGACCCCCCCAAAAAAGGTTACCATATTATTTTCATCATCATGCTTTGAATGATTGCAAGAGCCTTTTTACGGGTATCTTTCATTTATCCTTTTCTCTAAACCACTCTCCAACCAGAACCAAGAAAATGTTTCTAAAGGAAAGAGCTGATTAAATGCATCTTCTGTTTAAAAACTGTAGTGGGTCCTCATGATCCTTAGTATAGGAATTTCCTTCCATGAAACGTCTTATTTCTTCCCCTGACAGACTTGTACCTTCTGTCTCATCACTACTTCCTATTCTCTAGCTTATTTCATACTCTAGCCACACTGTTTCCTCATTTTTTAAAACCTATGTAGATACTACTTCCTCAGCTTACAATACCATGCCCCATCTTCCTTAGTTGGCAAACTTCAACTCATGCTACATTAACAAGTTATTTCCTTTTATTTACCTTCCGTGATTCTTGATTCCTTGATTCTTTTTAATCCCTCCAGTTGAACTATATAATCCTCTTACTTTCACCACATCCTGTGCTTATTTTATACTGTAATTGGTTTTTACCAACATGTCTACTTCACTATATTGTAAATTCCGAAATGAGAAAGTGTATTGTTTATCACTGTATCTCCAAAACCTAACCAAATGTCTAGCACGTAATGTACACTCAAATATACACTGAATTCTGACTAAAAAAGAAGACAAGAGTGAAAGTAACTAATATAGAAATGTAACATTCAGGTAGAAATAAATTAAATTAGGTCATGATTCAAATTCACATTTTTTTATTCCCTTATATTTTGGAACAAATGAGTACAACATTGGCTGTTTTGGAACAATCAAAATAAAATCAATTTTGGAGACCTTCAAATTTTAAGATCCTGTATAATTTAAAAATATATAACCTGGTTTAAACAGCACCCTCAGGAAATTAAATTGGTTTTCAATTCTGTGGAATGTTTACTCAAATTGCTAAGAACCATCAGGAAGACCATTAAAATGAGAACAGAAAGTACAAAATACGAAGTGTACAATTTTGGTTCCTTAGTGGGGAAAAAATTAATAGAGCTGGAGAATGTTCAGGACAGTGTGCACATCAAACCCAAGGATAGGAATTAAATAGGGATTCACTTTTTAATCACACTCTAGAAATATAGAGGACCATTAGCATCCAGATAAAGGAACTTAGAACAACTAAAAGTACTAGCTTGTGTAGAAAGCAAATTTATAGATCTTATTACTCCAAGGTAACAAACAACAAGGAAAGTACTGAATACCTCTAGTGCCATTCCTGCTGTAAGTTCTGGATGAGACAATGAGGTGAACTTGACGCAAGCACCAATCACAGCACTCTGAAATAGCACACTTCCACATCTGACCAAGGTGTTCAGGAATATGTTTCATGTAGTCTAAGATTTGGCCCACATTACTGCTTATTATATTTTGTCTATATTAACCCTTAAAATGAATCAGAAACAGTAAGAAAATAGTCACTTAATAATCAGCATGTTTCTTAAACCCAAATAAAAAGAGAAAAGTCCCCTCATTGTGTGTGTTAGTCTGCTTGAGTCTACCACTAAGCTTAACATTTGTGGCCATACTGAGCTACTAAATCCCACTGTAGACTTAAACCTAGCCCACAATTTGGGACAAATCCTGGCTCCCAGACAAGGTTTGGCCAATACCTCTAGGTCATTGGCTCACTGGCTCAAGAAAGGACAACAAACTGTCACATTACTAGTTTCACCTGGACCTGCATATCCACAGCTCTCCAGATACCAGGTACAGCTGGTACAGCTGAATAAGAGTGTTTATACTTTGAACCCTAATTTTTCAGAATCTGAAATCCTCTTGGCTATCTGAAGCTGACTTACTTCGACCATATCCTGGCCTTCCTAAAGCTGAATGACAATTTGATCACCTGGGACACCCCCAATATCTTATAGTTCATAAGTTTTTCACATTTTACTATTGCTAATATTTAAAACACTATGGCAAAATGGTTTATTTTTAAAAAGCACCAGTTAATAATATTTTACCCTTTAGATTTTCATTGTCTGTGTTCTTTCCTTTTATTTTTACATATAAATATATGCTATGTTGTTCCACTAGAGGTTAATCTGTGATCCAATTTCTGTAAATGAAAAACATATGCAGAATGCGGAATATCTCATATAATTTTTCAAAGATAATTCTAAGTTAACATTTAACAGGTAATATTTTTCTCACTGATAGAATGTATTTTCTGTGATAACTACATGATTTAGAAAAACCTGCAAGTTTTATTTGCTGCAGCAACTAATTTTCAGTTTCTGAATTAAAAAACAAGCTTCTTGAAGTCCTTTACATGAGGAAGGCATTATAAAACTTCTTGAAATGACCCTGAAAATCATGAATGCATGATTCTTTCATTTATTAGCATAAAAACTGACACTACTTGAATTTTTAAAATACCTAGTTAGCAATTATTATTAAAAATATTAACGCAAACTATATTCCTGGAGTTCCTCAAATTTATTCTTGCCAGGTATGCAAATTTATTTATAATGACATTTTCAAAATCTGACACATTTATATATGCTTGCTATTTGAAAAAGTGCAAAATTCACCTTTTTCTAATGCTTCAGAATAATATTTATATCTACTTACAGTACATTTTGCAATTTTTAAATACACCATTTATATTTAAAGATGTATCTGAGATTCCTATTATACTGACAAAGAGAAGAGTCCACAGTCATACATCCTAATAAGAGACTATTCATTCAGCATTTTATATATTTTGTTCAATGAGTGAAAATTATAGGACTTTGAATTTCTTACCAATGAAAATTTCATCACAAAAAGGGTTTAGAAATAGAGTTAATATTTATACAAAAGGCACAACTTTAGAAATGGATAATTGATAACATTACTTAGATGATCTATTACAAGCCATTTTTTTAAAAGACAGAAAAATAACATAAAACTTCAAATGGATTTAGGTTATGTACAATGTAATCTGACTTTCAGTTTTCTAACTCCCAGGCAAAAACAATAGCTTTATTCAAAGCTTTATTTTTAAATGACTGAAGTAACCCTAGGACACTATTACCATTTCACCTTCATACTTAAGACTACTTTATAGAAGCTTTAAAGAAGACTGAAAATGATTTTATTACATAGCTCCTGGTAATATGCTCCGGATTGCTCTTTAACAATGGCAGACACTAAATTTATGTGTACTTTTACCATTCCCCTGCCCAATTTCCTAAACTCTTCTGCACTCTTAAATTTGCAAGATGCTTTCCACTCTACAAAAAGTTAAAAAGTAAGCACAATCATTAAATTTCAGAAAATGTAGGTAGCAGTACAAATACCCATAATCATGGCAGAACATGGCCAAGAGAGAATCTCTATCTTCAAAATATTATCAATTATGTCTAAAGAGAAAAAAAAGCAAACATACATATATGTAACACACACACACACACACACACACACACACACTTCACTTTTAGCTAACAGGAATGACGTTGACTAAATCTGACTTCAGGACACCATCTTTTTTTTCTGTGACTTTTTTCCCCTGCAAGGGACTTCTTTCAATAACTAGGTTTTATGTGCACTCCATCTTTCATATTTGGAAAGATGTTTTCTCAAAAGGGCATGATGAACTAAATTATTTTAACATGTAAACCATGGGTAAGAGTTTTATCACCACTTGTAGAAGAGAGGTGTTCAGGGATAAATCCTTTTAAAACCAACTGATTTCTACTTGTAGAATTCTTTCAGGAATCAGTGAACCGGTGAGGAAATTATTTTGAAGGAAATAGATTTACTTTTCTAATAAAAGTTAGATATTATGTACAAACATTGTACAGGCAACTCAGTGAAATTACATCACATAAGCAGTCACCTGTACTACTTACAGGACTGGCCATAAATCCTGTCACAAGGCACTTCCTGGGCAGACTTACATTTCAACTTGTCTTATACTACAATGTAATAGCTCAGGGACTAAATACAAGCAACTATCTGAAGACAATACTTTTGTTTTGCATCCATGAATAAACTCAGAAAGCGAAAATAAAAGGAAGGTAAAGGATTAACATACGTTGTTTAGCCTACTTTTGAAGCACTTTGATAAAGATTAGATAAGATCAGGAGACACATGAGAGGGAGACAGGAGAGAAAGAGCTACAGTTGAAAGTTATCTTTTTAACGTCTCACTGGTGTTTTAATATAATATGTACTTCACCTGGATATCTAGATGAAGTATAGCCAAAAATTGATAACATGGGGTTCTATATGTTCCACATTAAACCACACAGTGCCAAGTAAAAAGCAAATGGTGATAAAAATTAATGCATTGACTATTTGTTGAAATACATTGAATCTTAGTACTTTAGATATACAGCACAAATTCATGTTTGTACTTCAAACATGAAATCACAGGAATATTATTTTAATCAATGTTTTCTGAAATGAGACATCACATAAAGGACCAAGATGTTCTAATACTAGACTATCAATTGCTTCTTATTGCTTAAAAACGGCAATCGTTTAAAACTTTAGAACACTTTCTCTAATTTTCTAGAAGCTTCCTGGATAAAATATGAAAGAAACAGCAATATCAAGAATCAATAATGTTGATTAAATGGGCTGATAAAATAAATTTTCTCAGTAACTAGAAAATGAATTGCAACCCAAATCATACACTCATACTTACAGTGGTAACTCCCAAGTCCCAAAGGATTATAACTTTTGGAGTAGCTCATTAGTAGGACATAAAAGTATCTGTATATTCTAAGAAAGCATTTATTTTATATTTGGAGTCAATATATGGAGATGAATTTTATGAGTTATTAAAACTTTTTAAAACACCAAATGACATGACAAAACAAGTTCACCCTTTTATATTAGTTACTGCAATAGCTATATATTTCAAAAAAGCTACCTAAATGACAAATTGTATACAAGTAACTATCTGATGATCTGGTGTGTACATAATTCAATTCGTCAACAGTTAAATTTAATGAAGAAGCTAACTTACCGGTGGATCAGCCCCCTTAGAACCAGTCAGACCTCCTGTTAGGGATTCGATATCCTGAAAAGGGGAGAGGTGTTGATTGTAAAATGCTACTCAACGGCATGGAGAATTTCCCAATCCCACAGAGTAATATTTTCTTTAAGCTACAAACTTAGGGCAAATTGGTTTTGTTTTCTTTTTAAGTAATCTTGCTATACAAATGCTATATAACTAACCTGTATCTAAAAATTTAGATATTCTCTCCAACTCTGTACAATCAATAAAAAGAAAAAAAAATACAAACAGACTAATTATTCCTGAAATTTGCAAAGAAAATGGCTCTAGGTAGGAGAGCAGATGTTTTGTTCTCTAAGAAGCTGAAGTGAGGACAGAAAATAATAAAGAAAATTTAATGAAACTGCAATTTAACATAATATTCGCAAGAATATTAATTCCATGGAAAATACTGAACTTCCAAAATTTTTCAATTATTTATAGCCCACTCTGTTACTATACATAAAAGATGAAAAATATAAAGATAAGGATAGATAACCTATTCTTTTACACAGATCAATGTCTAGTCCTGTCAGTATCCAAAGAGTAATCATTACCTGGGTAATGATTATAATTATTAAAGTTATCACAGAGAAATGGGTGATTCCTGTGACAAACCGGACAGCATGCACCCTGTCTACAGGGGCAACCACAACAGCTCAGCCTTATCCCATTGTAAGGCTTTGGTTCCAGGGTTACCAATCATACGACTTTCAAAAGAAGCTAGAATTCCAGATTTTTAAACAAAATCTCTCAGGATTCTAAGGTTTGCAACTGTTTTAATTTTTAGATCACCCTCGCACACCCCCCAAATGAAAAAAAGCTAAAACAAGTCTGTTTGCTCAAAGGCTGCTGGATAGGAGTTTGAGGCTAGATTGGAAAGTCACACTTTTTGCTAAAAAGTTTCTTGTGACCCTGGTCACTTCTTATCTGTTTGCATCTCACTGTAAGTATAGGGTTGAGGAAACTGTTGAAATACAATTGCAGTTAAAAGGTCAAAAATGAATCATAATTGAGTAAAGATAGAAAGAAAAGAAAATTAGATACTTATGATCGGAGAAACAACACCTTGATATCAAGAAGATTTATGCTACTACTTCACTTGGGACTCGATTGCATCGTTTCCCTGATATCTCAAAAATGAGGAACTACTCTTTCTCCTCCCCCATTCTAGTTCCAAAAATGGTTTATAAGAATCTCTTCAAATGCTGCAGGCACCTGACTAGAGAATTAAGGCAATTTAGAATCAGGAAGATAACATGGTAGAGTCTAAGTCCTTGCTTCTCTCATTTGGGCAATGTTTGAAACTAGATGTTCTTCCTGCTTTCAACTTCAAGAGAGCTTCTGGCTCTTAAAAACTAAAAGATCCTATTTAATATGTCTTCATTACTAAGTCTATTTTTAAAAGGCCCTCTCTCTCCATCCTGTTGAAATTCTTTATTCCAACAGTGCGCATACTATAAACAACAAATCACCTAAATTATTTGCTCTTACATGTTAATATTCCTATTTGTCATCTGAGTAAATTATGTCCTTACATAATAAAAGTAAAGCATAAAACATATTTCTAAGTTGACAAAATATTCCTTTTTAATCCAAAGGTAAAATACAAATTAATAAGTTGTTTTAGAATGTTATGAAATGAACTGAAAAAATTTGGTAGTAAAATGGCTAAAATATTATATTAATAGAACTTGAAACACACAGCCCATTCTCCTGTTATGACCATGACAAAAAAAGTTATATTCATATGGAAGATTTCTTCAAAGTACATTTAAAATGAAAGAAAATGATGTTAAGTACATTTTGAGTTAAGTACATTTTGAGTTAGAAAGCTATGAAGAACTGAAGGTTTTAGATTTTCTGATGGTGTTACCCAAGAGACAATAGAGAAATTGATTCAGATGAAAAGTATTTTAGCAATTTAGTTGATGCATTTTGTTGAAATTTGTTGATGCAAATTGTTGAAAGTTCTATCATGAAGACTTCTTGCTATCACAGATAAATTGGGCCAATTTTCAGATTTCTAAAATTTTAAGCTTTTGACAATATTCATGGTCTTGAGAAAAATAAAGCAAAAGTAGAATTTAGAAGCTGAGTGGAAGTGGCTTTGATATTTATGGTTTTAAATTGTTGAATTAAAGCAAATTATGAATTTGTGGCTCTAAACAGTACATATGTACATTTTTGTTCCATATATTCTATTATTTGAAAAACAATGTTTGAGCTTTTGCTCTAGCTTGAGTATAAATTTAAAAAGAGTGTCCTACTTGGACAGACACCAAGGTTAGACATGGCTTATCTCTCACTTGATGCGAAAAGAAAATTTTCAGGTGTGAATAATGAGCATAAGTGTGCATGAATGCATTTATGTGGTAAATTAATAGGTGAAATAAATCCTTTGAGAAACTCTGAACACAATTAAAAGCAAGTCAATAATTTTGATGGTTATTAAATATTTTATCTGCAAAATGTAACTAAAATATTTGACAATTGTGTCTCTCTTACTATTTAAATGTCTTTTTATATAGATAACAACAAAAAGAGACATGAAAAAGTAAATACATTGATATCTTCGAAAGTTTTTAAACTGAATAATGTAATGTTTGATCAGAAAAGTTGAAAACAAACTCTGTTCATTTAAATTCAATAGCTAATAAAAATAGCTACTACTTAACCAAACATTTACTATATGGCAGGCATTCTCTAAATGCTTTATATATATTATAAACAGCCTTATAAGGGACTTACAGCAGCCTTATAAGTTAGTTACCTCTTTTCTCACTTAACAGATTAAAAGCTTATATACATACCCAACATCGTATTGCTATTAAGTGGGGTTACAAAACATATTTGCATGGCTCCAAGCCTATATTTTTCATACCAGTTGTAAAGGCACAGCTTCCTGGCATCCTAGTGACCTCGCATATATCCCCACAGGCTATTCAGCTAGGCTAAACCATAGGCTGGCCTGAGTCCTGGAGGGATGTCCTGTGAGCCTCCCAAGAAAGTGACAAGGTAGGTAGTCTCATGAAGAACTTTCACATGGCTGTTTAGCATTCTCCTCCTTCACACCAATGAGGCATGGAAATTTCTACCTCACTATCCCCGCCCCAGATCCTGCTCAGGCTATCAAACTGCTTGGGTGCAATACGGAAATGGGTGCACCACTCTTACTGTCTATCATCTAACACATCCAATTCAGAGTTGTCCTGTAGAAAGACGGACCAGGGCCAGGAGTAGAGGGATTGCTGACAGTGCAAAATTTAAGGAGGCATTCATTCTAAGGGCCATAAAAATGCTAACCCTGCACTTGCAGGACCCTGAGACTAAGTGCCTCCTTAAATGTTGTGCCCTAGCAGCTTCATTCTTAGAGTCCTGCAAGAACAGGGCTGGCAGTTATACAATCCTGGAAATGAGTGACTCCTTAATCTTTGTGCTCTAAGCACCTTACTCATCTCATCCTCGTCCTGGCCCTTCTAGGGACCTGGAAAGCTGACGCCACAGTGACCTTACTTATGCTGTATACACAATAAACTCTTTAAATCCATTTGACTCACTGTCTCCTTCCCAGTCAAATCTATAAAAGTGTGGCCAGCTAACCTGGCCCCTGCCTGTATGCTGTTGCTCAGAGACTGCCTGCTGCCTACTACCAGTATTGCATACCCTCCATTTCATGGGTTGTTGTCATCTACACAGAAAGAAACAAACTAGCATCTATTAAGTATATAATCAAGTTTATTTCTTGAAATGTCAGGTAATGAAAGTTTCACTTCCTTCTCCAAGGTGTCAAATACCTAAGTGCGATTATTAGCCAGTCTCTGACACATACTCTGTAGTCAGTCTCTTTTAATACTGAGAAGCGCTGCCTCTAGGAAGGAAACCTGGCATCAAAGGCTGACCCCTGCATCAGAAGTCTTAAAGGTTGGAAGGTTGACCTGCAGTTGGAATGAGGCAATCAGTGTCACAGCTCTCAGTGCAGTGAGATGGGAGGGCAGCCTGGGGCATAGGTATCACCTCAGCACAGGTTTAAAATAAACACGTTGTGCTTCACTGATGCTGTGGGTTTCCCAACTGTATCGACTTTCCCTATGGTCTCAGGCTCCAAGAGTTCACATATTTTCCCTTGACAGACAATTTGAATGACAGAGCTATAGGGAATCATGTGGTTGTCAGTGCAAGTCATTACGGTCAGATGTTGTAAGCCCGGCTTCCTCTGTGTGGAGGTGGGAAATGGGATTTTGGGGCTCCTTCGGGGCTATTGCTGGATCCTTATTCTTATCCCTGAAGAGTAGGATCCTCCATTTATGGTCAAGAAAAAGATATTAAAGTAGTTTTGGTGTCAAATACATTGAAAAAGAAGAAAATAAAATTCTAAATAATTCATTGAATCTAATGATGCACGTGCCATAAGACCCAGAACATTTTAAAACCTCATAGTTACATTTAAAGGTAATATTCAGTTTTCAAGTATTTATCTTCCAAAAAGTGACTTTATATAATACGAAAATATTTAAAGCATTACAGTGTTATTACCAGCTATGTGTGTTTTAAAATTTGATTTATGCATATTTATAATCTGGGACTATTTTATAAATTATTTGAGGAAAGTGAGTATATCTCAATATAGAGTGCATTAAAGAGAGTATATTTCAATTCATGCATTAAACAATCTATCAAAAATGTATCAGTGCAGCGAACTTAACATAAAATAGGAAAATAACAACTATTTTTATTGAATGATTGTATTTAAAATTTGTTTCAAGGTCTTTAAAAACACCTGGTTGAGATATTTTATGTTTGTAGAGAAGGTTGCACAAACATATATTCAAAATATCAAAATCAAGCATTTCTCCCATCCCATTTATAGAAAAAAATCCTCAACATATCCCTCATCTCCTATTATCTCATGATGCAGGCTTTGTCCCCACTACTGCCCCTTTGTCCCCTTGATCACCGCCACTGTTCTTATCAAGGTTGCCAATGAGATCCAATTGGCTGAGTCAATTGCCAATGTTCCATTATCATTGTTCTTGATCTCTAAGCCACAATGGACCACACCATCCTCCTCGAAATACTTCTTCTCTTGGCTTCCATTTAGTTTCACCTTCTAAATGATCTAATTTAGTACCACAGCTTTAAGTACAATGTATTCTGATGAATTCTGAATTTATAACGTCAGCCTCAATTTACCCTCTGAGATCCATACTGCTACTCCAATCTCCACTTGAAAGTATAACAGTCATCTAAAACTTAATAATGCAAAATCAAGCTTGATTTTCACCTGAACCCTTTCTCCAAATTAGGCTCCGGCTCTAGTGTTCTCCATCTTGACATCACCATTCACCCTGTTTCTCAGGTCCAAATCCATGAGCGAATCCTGTCAATTCCCTGTTTAAAATATGGCTTAAATTTGACTATTCCTTACCACCTACATTCCTATCATTCTAACCCCTTGGACCATATCAAAAATATCATTTCCTGGGACTACAGAAATGCTTGCTTCCTAATTGTTGGCCCTGCATCCGTCGTATCTCCCTACCCCCATATAGTCTCCACACAACAGTAAAAACTATCCAATCAGGTAGGCCAGATTACTCTCCTGACGCAAACCTCCCAAGGGTCTGCCATTACCCTTAGAATAAAATGCAAACTTGTTACTCTGTCACGCAATGCCCTGTCGTGATCTGGTTTTGGCCCTCACACTGATCCTGGTTTTTGCCATCATCCCTCTCTCTCTCCTGCCATCCAGTCCCATTGGCCCCACTGCTGTTTCAAGTACAGTCCAAATATCATTCCTATCTCAGGGCCTTTGCACATGACTCTCCTGCTTAGGATGCTCATTCCCTAGATATGCTCCTCCTTAACTCACTTCATTCAGATCTCATTTTAAATATCAAAATCTCAGACTTTCCCTAACTGTCTAAATCAGTGAAGGTTATACCCAGAAACAAATGGCAAACTCAAAAACACTATAAAGGAGTGTTTAATAAAATACTTTGTACATGTAGGGAAGGTTTAGTGGATCCACAGGAATAATGAAGCGCAGGGACTAGCAACAGCTGGAAGTCATAACCACCCCCAGCCCCAAGAAGTAAGGTGAAAGCTCTGTTGTCCAGAGTCCAGTAAGGAAGGGTTGAACACCTCTCATCAGCCTCTAGAATGCTTGCAACACAGGGGAGGCTCAATAAATACTTTTTGAATGGATGACTGACTGACTGAATAAATAAAGCTTATAAAACCATTTTTTATACATAAAAAAGCTAAGGCTCAGAGGATATACATGATAAAGTAGTTCTCATTTTTGTATAAATGTAGCACTTGGAAAGCATGGCTCCAGGCAACAGTGGCTGCACAAATTTTTATGCAATGCCTGAATGAACAAACTAAGGAATGACTTGTCCAAGATTACACAGCCGGTGACTGCTGGAAAGAAGCTTTAAAATCAAAAAATGCCAAAACCTCAAGCCCAGTGCACTTTCTATTCTATTCTATGTCATTAATGAGACGTACTCCTAAAGCAAAATGCACTCAACTCTGTATTATCTCATCTTGAGGCAGTAAATGCCTATACATCCCAGGGTTTCTAGTTCACAAGAAGGAACATATACAAAATAATTAAATAGGCAACAAACAGTGTTAAATTTATCTTCTGGCAAAATAATGCCAATACTTCAGATTACAGACCCGATACCTTAATCATTGTGAACAATGAATAAATCAGTGCTTGAAAGCTTTGTCTAACATATGTGCTTAGTATTAATAAATAGTTCAAATACACTCAATTAAAAATCAATAGTTTATATTTATGTAACAGCTCATAGTTTGTAGGTTCGCAGCACTGGGAATGAGTAAGTCAGAAGAAAAAATTTAAAAAAAAATCATTCAGCTTTTCACATGATGCTTAATAGAAACAATCCTTCATTACAGAACACCACTTCCTTGAGGCAAGCATCCAAATAATAAAGCTGAGTTTGTTAATGAGGCATCTTCCTCCTCAAGCAGACTTAAGCTGTTAGTGTTTCCTTGGCAACATTACAGGGTAAATTTCCTGGGAGGCAGAGAAGAAGCAGAAAACACACACAACCAATTTTATAAATCTTCTTTCCCATGGAAGCCAGAAGGAGCCCTATTTAGTCACTCTTTTTTTTTTTTTTTTAGTGAAAAATAACTATACTTTTACTTTGAGCATAATCCACCCAAATCTGAATTTTCCTTGAGACACATGATTAATTCCTTCAGAAAAGAATGACTGAGCCTCTGTTGTGACTAAAGCAATATGCTGGACACAGAGAACGTAATGATGTATATGTCAAGATCACAGCTTTCAAAGGGTTCAAAGTCTATTAGGGGAGTCAGAATGGGAAATACAATTTAGTCGACATATCGTGTACACATGATAAACCTAAGGTACCCATACCTACCCTGCTGGATGGAAATCCAGAGTCTATGAGACACTCTGACTTTCAGGATCTCCCAGTCTAAGAGTATATCTATCTGTCAAACAACATGAGGAAGAATTCTGAGAAATAAAGTATGAAAATTATAACAGGGATTATAGGGGTAAATTTTATCTGGTGTAAATAATTTCGAGTATTTCAGATAGCCAGAATTGTATTTTCTTTTTGAATGAATACTGGGTAAGTTGTCCTAGGAATTTAGTTGGGTAACCTAATAATTAACATTTATTGAGCATTTACTGTATTGGTCACTGTGCTAAGAACTCTAATGCCTCATTACACCGCACCCTAGCTCTTATTATTGTTGTTATTATTAACATATAATAATAATGTTATTATTTCCACCATTTTCAAGATGATTAAACTGAGACTTCCTGAGTTTAAATCATCTGACAGACCTCACATAGTTAACAGGCGTTCAAATCTAGATAGGCTGACTCTACAGGCAATTATTTTTAACAGTTGTACTCTTTTGAATCCGTTGAGGTATAAAAAAAAGGTGTGAAAAAAGGGTGGAGGATTTCTTGGCACACCACACAGTGACTTGAGAGAAAACATACTCATTCAATATTTGTAGAAGGAATGCATAAAACTGCGATCAGATTTTTTCTGATGGAAAAAATAATATCCTTGTTTGACCTGAAGATATGAGAGTCAATGCTACTAGATTTACCAAAAAAGTAAATTCCAAAGATTTTTGTTATATTTATAATTTCAAAAATTCTCAAACTCAGACCTAAACAGAAAATCTAATATGGATCAAAGACACAATTGTGCCAGTTGCATGGAACAGAGTATTCTGAAGAAAGTGCCAAAGAGATTTAAGACTCCTGTCTTTTCCAGGCAGTGCCCTCTTTGGAACATTTTCCTTATGAAATTTTGGAACTGCTTTTATCTTGCCTATTGCCTTCCACATAGCTGAGGTGATAAAGAGGGCCTTTTGCTAACTCCTGACTCAGTCTCGTTCAGCTACTATCTGCCAACTTTGACACATTGATGCACCCTTGTTATTTCAAACTCTGTACATCCAAATCAGACATCATCTTGTCTCCTCTTCTGCCACGACTTTGGCCAGCTGCCTCCCATCCAATTTCTTCCCCCAGCACTCATTTCTGTTGGTATTTCCAATAAACAGCCAATCACCCAATCTGTATTTCTGTAGGTCAATAGAGTCTTCCCTCAATCTGGTATCTACACATCAAGCCAATTTTTCCTTCTAAATATGTGCTCAGCCCAATTCATCCCCTTCTTTCAATAACCACTGTATTCACTACCTTAGTTCAAAGCCTCATTTTATTTTTCCCCATCTCTGATTTTCTCCAAAATAATGCCTTTTCTGAGTTCTTTTTGAGGTATTTTTTCACACTCTCACCCTCACACAGAGAAATAGTTCTCAAAGTGCGGGCTGGAGGCCAATGACATCAGTGCGACCCCGGAAACTTAGAAATGTATTTTCTTGGGCCTTTCCCAAGTCCTACGGAATCCGAAACTGTGTTGAACAAGTCCTCCAAGTGAGTCTGATGCAGGCTAATGTTTGAGAACCACTGCTCCGAAATGATGTGTTTCAAATGTAAATATGTATAGGTTATTCCTGTACTCAAAATGCTTTATAAGGTCCCCATTTTCTTAAGAAGAAAAAATACCAAGGATCTTTATGCCTGAGGTCTTTCATTATATAGCAGCTCTGGACTACTTTCCTCATTTCAGCCTTTACCACTTCCTCTAAAGAAACCTTATACTCCTATCATAATGAACACTATACTTCCTTTTTATGTCAAGTGTTTTCTTACGTCTATGCTTCTGCACCACAGATCCTTCTGCCTAGAAAGTCACCTCTCTCTTCTGGATAAATCTCATTTGCCCTTTGAGAGAAAACCTAGACATTACCTCCTCTCAGGAGATTTTCTTGAGTCCTGCAGGCTAGGGTAATGGTTCTACTGTTACTCCCACAGCATCCCACTTAACTCTTTCATGACTATACCATTTCATAGTTTTCCTTTTACTCATCTGTCTTTCCCAGTGATTTAAGGACTAAATAGCTCAATGCTGAAATTATCATCACTATATTCGCAGTAGTTATCAAAATAATGACTAATAAATGTTAAAGAAATTAAATAAATTAATGTTGAATTTAACTTCCCATGAACTCCTTGTGCAGGGAAAGGATAAGTTGATTGGCTGCCATTGGTACTTGCGACCACTTTGAAATGTGCATTATCCTATATATAAACAGATTTGCTTTCTCGTTATATATTGGTTTGTTAGTATAAAGCAGACATTGAGAAGCTGATTATCTTTGAGTTTACCTCAGAAATTGAAATTCTGGATGATGTGTGTGTGTGTGTGTGTGTGTGTGTGTGTGTGTGTGTGTGTGTGAGATTTAACATAACAGAAGCACCTGCCTGAGGGGTAGCTAGCAGTCCTTCAATTCTACCTCAAGCCTGCAAGATGCAACACACATGTAAGAAAAACTACCATAGTGATCAAGAGAACAGGTCGAAACCTGGCTTCACTACTTACCAACTGTGTGACCTTGGGCCAACGGCTTTCTGTTCCTCATGTAACTCAATCTATGTCCTAGTACCTATCATAGGAGGATCTTATAATATTAATTATGACAGTTCATGAAAAGTTACTTATTGATAACTTATAATAAACTTTCAATTAACATTAGCTATTATTATCCATAGAATCATGCATGGGCCCAGATTAGAATACACATGTAAAAAATAAAGATAGGTTATCAGCAAAGATTACATAATATGTGTTGAAACAGGTATGCATTCAAATACATGTACATAAGACACAGATGTAGATTAATTTTACATACAAATCTCCATTAGATTTCTATAATGTGTTTTCCCTGAAAGGCAAGAGATCCTGTTTTATATTTTACTTCCTCAATTAGTCAAACAATTTTCATGCATTTCTATGACATTGTTTGTTATAAATTTTTCCCTGTCATTTTAAAATATATAATTTTTATTGTCCTAACTAAAAATGGAGCAACTTTTTTGCTGTAGGGTAAGAACTATTTTTGGAGAAAATTCATATTATGAATCTACACACAATTTACTCCTCTTTCAGTGTGTATCTAACATCACATGTTTATGTACCATGGTGGGCAGCTTTGAGCCTGTTTGAAATGTACTATACCAACTAAAAGGAAGCATACAAAATTTAAAAGAGAATATCAATGCTATAAGCCTAGATACACATAATTTATGGGAGATTTATTTATCAGTCTTTGTTATGTGAGAGTGAGAGGCTCAGTTACTGTGATCTTAATTTACAATTAAACCTCTAAATATGTGATACTTGATCACCCCCTATCTGACACAAAACACAAGTAAATAACTAGGAAAAAATACAATACTCTACCCTTTTTAAAAATTAGGTTTTATTTTTACTTCAGTAAATGATTGCTTAAAATATTTACTTGGTTAAAAAAAAAGTGGAGATTGTCCTTTTTGAGGTGATTTTTTTTAAGAGGAAAAAATAAAATAAGTTTTTTTCGAACTGTTGTTATCTGCAATTCCACTGAATATAATACCTTAAAGCCATCTGTCATTTTGATTTATGAATAACTTCAAGAAAGAATTGCTTTGAACTGAAAACAAAAACAGAGCAAACAGCTTATTAAAATGAATATGCATATTAAATAGACACTTCTAATAAATATTTTTCTAACTCTATCTATGTATCACTTACTATTAGGTAGTAGGCCAATTAACATAAATAGATTTGAAGGTAATTATGAGAAGCTGGTAAGAAAGCAGATAAAATATTTTCAACTCATTGAAAGTTCAGACTTTCAGAGAAATATGCCATGGGATTTTTCACCTACATATCAAGTATTTTATGCTCATACCTTAATTTTGGAAATAATAGTTATGGAGGAATCAGACAGAAGTGGGGGAAGAGATGAGAACTTGAGAAAACAGCTATTAGTAGCACCATCTAAAATCAGATTTGCAAAATTTTCAGAAAGTATTCTAATTTGAATGTAAGGGATATGTAGACAAATTTGCTTTGAATTGCTATTTTCTTTGAGAAAGAAAAGTTTACCAAGTTCTAAATGACAAGAAGTAAATTTTGAATTCATTTCCTATTTCTTCTGTTACTGAAATGATGAATGATTATAATGGTAACTAAGAATAGCACTAGGATATAAGATTTCTCTATTTTTCTTCTGGGCAGTTCCATTTGAATTGATGCTACCGGATTCTGATATAAATCAATGCTTGCAATATTAATATCACATTCTCAAAATACTATTAAATGAAAGGAAATGAAAGTGACTGAAATTAGAGCATAAAGTACATGAATGCTGTTTTCCTAAACTAATTTAGACTATAGATGCAAGAGTCTTCCAACCGGGAGATTGAGTCAATGACAGAATGTCCCACAGTCAATGTATGTTGTATAGACAGTTTTGTTTTCTTCTAATTATTTGATCAAGTCCCCCCCAACATCAACCAAAACCAAGCTTCAAAATTTATAATGTGCTTTGATTAACATTATTATAGAATATTTTATATTCAGATCTCTCCTTTCCTTAATATTTCTGAAACACATTTTTCATTGTTTACTATTACTCCCAAATATAACTAAAAGCATTCAACTGATCCAGATAGCCCGGTAAGAATTCCAAAGTGCAAAGAAAGCTAAGACTACTGAAGTTAGTGCAGCAGCAAAGAAGTGTGGACATGTGTCTAGCCTGAAGCCACCCAGACAGAAAATGCAGACACTGCTCACTGTGCACAGCAGAGTCCTAACCGAAACTGGTAAACTTAAGAACCATGTCCTGTTGGCTACGCGGTAACTCAGTTATCGGGTAGAGCAAGCAGTTAGCTCCTCTGGTTCTGATACGTGCTGGTTTCAGGTAAGGCAATACCATGCAAAACACGGACCACCTGCAGTTACTGTTTAACAGTGGGTCAGTCTTCATTCCTTTGCCTCCAGCATCCCCAGAACTAGACTGCGAATCCTGAAAGTGTAATGCAGTAGCTACATATAACCCAACATTAAGTTGGCAACTTCCTCAATTCTGGCTTGGCCCAAAGGCCAAGAACAATGCTGTGGTGACACATCCTCACATCCTCAAGCAAGGAGATATAGCAGGCTATTTTATAATAAAATAATGTAAAAAATAAATGAATAAAAAAGTTCCATCAGAATTGATAAGCATCTTTCCTAAATGGTGTCATTATTTGCATACTGAATAGTAAATATACAGATGGTGCCAAAAAATGCATACACATTTTAAGAAAGGAAAATTGTATTAAAATTATAATACTTGATATATACTGATAACAAAGGATGAATGCAAGTCATGTTTGATTTCTGCAATTACAAGAGGTGCTCAGAGTGGTTGCCGTCAGCATCCAGACACTTCTGATTATGGCAAACTACTGCTTGGGCAATGTTGACTAAAGTGTCCACTTGTATACTTTTTTTGGCACCCCCGGGGTGTGTGTGTGTGTGTGTGTGTGTGTGTGTGTGTGTGTGTGTACATGTACACACACACACACACACAGGAAGAGAGAGAGAGAGAAGGAGAGAGAGAAAGAGAGACAGAAACATTTAACATGACATCTATCCTCTTAACAAACTGTTAAGTGCACAGTGCAGCATTATTAACTAAAGTTGTACAGGAGATCTCTGGAAGTTATTCATTTTCCATACACATTGATTACCAACTTCTTATTTCCCCCTTTCCATAGCCGCTGGAAAACACTACTCTCTGCTTCTATAACTTTGACTATTTTTATTCTTATATAAGTGGAAGCATGCAGAATTTGTCCTTCTGTGATGGGCTTATCTCACTTAGCATAATCTCTTCAAGGTTTATTCATACATTCCATTTGGCAGCATTTTCCTTTTTTAAAAGGCTGTATTATATTCCAATGTGTGTGCATTATGTAAGATAGATAGTAGCTACTGTCTGTGTGGTGTGCATATGTGTGTACATACCACATTTTCTTTATCCAGTCATCCATTTAGGTCTTTTCCATATCTCAGCTGCTGTAAATAGTGCCTTAATTAACACTGGAGCGCTAACATCTTTTTGGGATGCTGAGTTCAGTTCTTATGGGTAAATACCCAGAAGTGGGATTGCGGGATCATATGGTATTTATTTTTAATTTTTTGAGGAATTTCCATAACGCTTTCCATAGAAGTTGTACCATTTTGCATTCCCACCAACAGTGTATAAGGGTTCCAATTTTTCCACATCTTCACCATTTGTTGTTTTATTTGTGTATGGAACAGTGTCATTTTAGAATGTCCATGCACGCGCACACGCACGCACAGACACACACACACACACACACACACACACACATTCCTACGGACCAGATTTGAGCTACAAAGGAGGGAGTGCATCCTGAAAGGTAGTTGAGGGACTGCTTAGAAGGATTAAGCAACCTAGACTGGGAGTGGATAAGTGGAATCCCAGGGTTCTAGGGATGTATTGGTTTCTTATTGCTGCTTAAATGAATTAAAAATTTAGTGGCTTAAAACAACAGAAATTTATTATCTTACAGTTCTAGAGGTCAGAAGTCTAAAAATCAAGATGTTAGCAGGGCTGTGTTCCTTCTGAAGACTTCAGAAGAGACTCTATTCCCTTGCCTTTTCTCACTTCTAGAGGCTGCCTGCAATCCTTGGCCCATGGCCCCACTCTCCATCTTCAAAGAGCATCACTCCAATCCATGGTTCCATCTTCACATCTCCTTTTTCTGACTCTAACCTTCTGGCCTCCCTCTTACAAGGAACCTGATGATTATACTGGACCTACCCAGATAATTCAGAACAGTCTCTCTCAAGATTCTTAAACATATCTGCAAAGTCCCTTTTACCATGTAAGGTAACATATTCTCAGGTTCTGGGAATTAAGATGTGGACATTTTGACAGGTAATTATTCAGCATACCGCAGGGGGATATCAGAAATGTACGCCAGAGTAGGGTTGGCCTAAATCACAAGAATTATAAGGGTACCTCAGATTCTAAACAAACAAGACTTTCTTTATCAACCCAGCCAGAGTGACCTCTCCATCCACTAAATTTTCATTATATTTATTTTCAGGTATATATTGCCTTATATTATCATTTTATGTGTTTTCTTCCCATATAAATTCTTATTCCCTTAGCAGAGATTTACCTACACCTCTCTGTGTTCTCTGGGCTTCCAATAAACATGGTGATTCAAAAAATGCCAAATCCATGGAAGGGTGTTTAGAGTTAGGTAGCTGCCTATAAGTGGAAGCAAGGAACTCCTAAGGCCTCTGCCAAAAGGTATCCCCATTCAATCCCAGTATCTGAAATTCTACCATTGTGTATTATTCTTCTTTCCTAAGGCACTTAAACCTTAGGCATCATTAAAAGATAACACATATTGGAATTAGTCACTAACACTAAGTGAATCATTTCAACAGACTCTACCCAGTATTAAGCACCTCCAATGTAAACTCATTGGAAGGAAGTACACTGAATTACTTATTCTTCTATTGTCTGCATTGCATTTGTCAAATATCTTGTATGTGAAATAAGATTACTTCAGCAAATACCTATTGATAGATAACAGCTCAAAGCAAACTTTAGTCAGTCATGGGAAAGAAATAAGTAATTTCAGACCAGAGGTAACACCAGGGAGAAAATTACATAAAGAAGAAAAGTATCAAAAAGAAAAAGAGAATAAAATTATATATCTCACTTATTTTACTAATATTGTTTAAGATGTCCTTGGAAATTGTGGTCAAAAGACTCTAAAACGGCTCACAATGATGTCTCTTGCAATTCATGCCCTTGTGTAATCCCCCTTCCCTTGACTGTAGGCTGGACCTAACGAACATATGGTAAAAATGATGAGATGTCACTTCTGAGATTGGGTTACAAAAATTGTGCTTCCTCTCTATCTTTCTCTGTCCCTCAGAACCCTCAGGGGAAGCTGACATTGTGGGTATCCTTGTGGGGAAGTCCATTTGACAAGAAACAAATGTCTCATGCCAGTAACCATAGAGGAAGTGAAGCTAGTCCAGCTCATGGAAGTGAACTTAGAAGCCATGGCTCCCCTACATGAGCCTGAGATGACTGCAGCCCTGGCTAATACTTAGATTGAAGCTTTGTGAGAGACCTTGAGTCTGAGGACCCATGAAGCTGCACTACATTCCTACTCACAGATATTGTAAGGTTATAAATCCTGTTCTAAGCCAGTAAATTTTGACGTTTATAAAACTGTAATTATTTACACAGGAAAGGATAACTAATACAACTGAAGGCACATTTCATACATTTCTAATCTGTCATTCAATTTTGTATATTCATCATGTAAGAGCTCTACATAAAATAAAAATATTTCACAGCATTAAACTTTTTTTTACCAATATACCCATAAAAAAAACCCAGCATTTTTTCTTTTTTCTGATCTTTATGCATTTGTACAACTCTAATCATAATTCTAAAAACAAAGCAATGTTGGATGAAAAACACTAAGTAAGCAATTGATTGCTTGCATTATTGATAATTATCAGTATGAATCATTTAAAAAATTACATACAACTCATATTTTCTTCCACACACATTTCCATTGTCTTGGTCATTTCTGAATATTTAGGGATGCTTAAATTTCTAAGAAAACCTTCTTTTGTGGAGATTACTATAGGTTGAGGTTTGGTACCTCAAAGCCATATAACTATCAGTTACAATGTGGAATCCTATGAAGAAAAGGCAATTTCTTTTCAATTATGTATGAATTACTTGCTAAAATTGACACAAAAGAATGTTTAAAAAGCACTGTGATTTTTAGCTGCTGAATATATCATCACAGCAGATGACTCATACTTTATTTTTAACCTGAGATATTTTACAACATAGATTAAAAATACTCCTCATTCAATGTCTGACCACATAATAAAAATATGAATGTATCCATCCAATTCATTTCTACCTAGTGCTTTAGTGATAAATAAGGCAATTTAAAAGCATATTTTGAGGCAGTATATAAATTATATTTAAATTCCATATGAAGAATTCCCCTCATATGAGCATTTATGAATGATCCAGCCTCACTCTGCCTGCAGGCACACACACCACACACACACACCTTAGTATATATATATATATATATATATATATATATATATATATATATATATATTTTTTTTTTTTTTTTTAGAAACCTTAGTTTTCTGCTCAAATGTTCACCACTACACATCAATTGATTTCTGATTTTTCTAAATGGTTTTGCATTTTATAGTCCCCAACTCTTATTTTCCTGAGGCAGCTCCCTGACCTCATTCCTAATTTCCCAGTGCTGTTATATAATTATCTGAACAAACAGGGTCCCCCCAATCAGAAAATCAACAGCAAAAGAAGCTAATTAATTTCAGCATATTGTGATTGTGTTGTGTAGTTTAGTGTTAGTATTAACACACGGTGATGTATAGCTTAGTTAGAAATACGAGCTTTAGAGCCAGGATACCTAGGTTCCATTCTCGACTTTGCCACCGATTAAATATGTAACCTTGGCCTAGTTATTTAACATGTCTGTGCTTATTTTCTCATACATAAAACTTGTATAATAATAGTAGATGTCTCACATGGTTGTTGGGAAAGTAAATGACTGTACATAACAAGTGCAAATAAGGTTAGCTGGTAGTAGCATAGGTAACAATAGTAGCAGCAGTAGCAGTCATTGCAATATTGTGATGCGTTTTATTTTAAATTTTAAATTACATAGTGGTGGGGGAAAAAACTGGCTTTTCAATTCTACCAGGGGTATTGCCTGCAATCGTTCCACTCTCGTTATCCAACAACAAGAATGTGGTAGCACAATTTCATCAGGAGACATTGCGACCGAGTGAACGGTAGAAAAAAGACTTTGACATATTGCATATTTAAACCTTGCGTATCTGACTTACAAAACAACCAGGCTTCTCTTACAAACAGACACATGAACCGAGGTTAACAGATCTCACAGTATTTTTACAGATTTAATTGGGACCTCTAATGAAGCAGGGTCTCTTGAAGTCTTCTTGTACAAGAGTATAATGGCTTCAGCGAAACCTTCTGTTTATAATACATATCACTGTATTTTTATTTCTTCAGAGTTTATTTTTGATCAAGACATACCATAAAATCTTTTCTCAGGAAGGAAATAAAGACTTTTTTGGACAGTCTTTTGAAAATAGCTAATAAAACATTAACCTATTAAAATGGGATCCAATTAGTCCTGACATATTTGATCTCCTTCTATGTTTTTCTCCACTAGATAAAAAGATACTCTTTTATCCCTAAACCTCATACACTTACGATGAAATAAAATTCTACCTTTTGACTTTGATTTTTTTCTCTTAAGAAGCAATTTTTGAGGCATATTATAGTAAAATATTTTAATAGTAAATCTGAATTTATGAATCTAGTCTCATTTTGTTAAAATAAATCATAGACATTACCTAAGGAGAAAAGTGGAAGACATACATAGAAAATATAGATTTCCCCTGAATTTCTAAATTTAATTTAGTGAATTAGTTTTAATTGTGTAGTAAATCAAACATAAAAAAAAAAGGTATCATCCCTCTCTCTCTCAGTTGGGAGGTCCTGTCAGAAAATATACACTAAAAGAGAAATAAACTGTCATTAAATCATACTTAAGGCCTTAAGGCTATTCTGAATCACTAAATGTTATACCATATAATAAGTTACAGAAAATTATGCTAAGTTATTTAAAAACTGATTTAAAAATACAATTATTTATGTTAGTTACAATTCTTTTCCCTTGCAACAACTCCTAGCTCAGACTAGGGAGATATATCCAATTTGGGAAAGAAAAGTGAGGAAAATGAGATAAATCATATTTATAATTAAGAAGAGTTTTCTATACCACTTCAGCTGTAAAATCTGTTCATAATTATATAACGCTATTGGATGTAGATTTCCACTATTAAGAGGACAATAATTTATACAACTTTTTAGTAATAATATTAACCTAGAAACTGCATTATAACATGGGTTCTCTTTAGTGAAACAAAAATCAATCAATAGAAAAACGTATAAAATGTTACAAATGCACTCATGTTGTCTCTCTCCCTCATAATTCAGCATGTTTCCTCAAAGCCAAGACTTTGTTTTGTTCACTGCTGTATTTCCAAGCACCTAGATCAATGTCTACATATGATGGGCATTCAATAAACACAATTGAACAACTGGGTGAATATAATCTTTCAATTCAAATCAGGCTAGAATGATCAAACAAGGAAGTATTTGACATTAATGTTTCAAAAAAATTATATATGGTGTTTGAAATCTGCAACACATAATAATATAACCAATGTGATAAAAATAGTGATATTCGGATAAATTTGTTGAATGACATTTTTATATAAGCCTCATAAAATATATCTACATGAATGCCACTGCGGGTCCCACTATTCCAGAAAAGAAACAAAGATGACAAAATTACAGATTCCATGCCTTACTCTGAGAGTTTCTGATTTAGTAGTCCAAGGTTTGAAATATTTATTTCTAAGAAAGGAGATTTATGTAGGATGATTGTGGATAAAGAGTCAGAAAAAGGAATATCAAGATGTAGAATTCTTAGGAAAAAACAATTTTGTTTATAATTTGAAGAAAATACTTTAAAAATTTTAATTACCTTCTTAATTAATTAAATTTAATTCGCATAACTTTTAACACTTTCTGTACCTCTGGCGGGGTGGTGTGTGTAATGTGCAGTTTAGAAGTGTTATTAATTTGAATTTACCTAGTCCTTTTCATACACACACACACTTAAACATACACATACACACAGAGCTAGTGGAAACAAAGAAGATTCACTGATTTTTCTCCATTAAAGTAGTGGCTTTGAGTAGACTAGATTTAAGTTATCTGTTGCATGTTCCATAAACATTACCGTATATTGTATTAAAATGCATTTGAACACAAAGGACTTTGTTATAAATACTGGTAAAGCTAAGATGTTTGCTATCCATGAAAAAGTTCATCCAGAAAAACCTTTAGATCAGATGTTCTACTGTCAACAGATATGCAGAATCAGGCCATAAATTATAAAACTACAGAAAGACTTTAAAAATAAAACATTATATGATTGAAGAAATTATAAGAAGTTACTAAAGGTGGTATATAAAGTGTAAACCTTGTTTAATTTGTAAATATCTACACACACACAAACATTACTAAAAGATAAAACAAGATCAATTGAATACTGACTTGAATTTGATGTGTTTCAACAGTTTAAAAAATTGATGGGGGTGAGCAAACATTACACTGGTACACATTATATAAAAAACTTTTCAAATAAACATAACAATATATGAACATTATTTTAATTTTAATGATTTTAAGATTACATAAATGCAACTTTTTACAGAAATATTCTCTTCTTGATTAAAGTTTTTTTCCACAATTATCATAAATATTTTATGTAAGAAAACAATTGTGCAGTGATAAAATTACTTTGTTCATGGTAGTAATATAAGCATTTGTCAAGAATATGTAAACTTAAAAATGTGAAATATACCCTACAGCAAGTCAGCTTCTTCCTTGAGTATTAAAATTGATATAGATTAGTTAAGGTTAATCAAAAAAAAGAGAAAAACAAATTATTGAAATCTAAGATGATTCCATAAGCATAAAAGTTTGCTTTAAGTGGATTTTATCACCATGCTTATCTGTCTTACAACATTAAACAATATTAATTATAGTTTGCAAATAACATTTCTTAGCCCTGAATCATCCTCCAGATGTCTCTATCTCTCCTTTTCTTTTTAGTCCACCTTCTAAAAGCAGTAGTATACATTTCCCTCTCTCCATATATTTACTTACCATTCAATTCCAAACCTGTTTCCGCTTCCACAATTCTGTTGAATCTTATCTTGCCAAGGACACAATGATCACAATATGTTGCTAAATAAAATTCTTATTAGATGTCAATACTACTATAACACAGGTGAAGCTTCACTCCTTGAAATTTTAATCCATGAAACTGTCTTCCATGAAATATTGGACTTTCTCCTAGTTCTACCCCTTCTCCCTTGACTACTCCTCAGATTTCTTCATGGATGTCTCTCCACCTGAGCTCCCCTGAAACTGGTATTCCTCAGGGTTCAATTCTTGTTTCATCTGTCTCTTACTCTGTGATTCCCTTGGATGATCTCATTCATTCATAGAGTTATAACCATCAGCAGTAATATATACTGATGACTTCCAAATTTTTATCTGTCCTGGTGCTTACTGTCACTGAGAAATCTCTTACATAATGTATCCAACTAAAGTCCTCATCTTTTCTTCTTAACTGTCCCTTATACCTCAATTAAAATAACATCACCATTCATCGCCTAGATCAGACTTTGTGGAACCACTGAATGATTCTTTCTCCATCACATCTGATGAATGATTAATCACTGGGCCTGCTAATTTTACCTCTTAAGTATGTAAGTCTCAAATTTCTGTGCATATAGTGTAACCTGGAAAGATGATAAAAATGCAGATCCCATACTTCATCCAATGTTTCTGATTTAGTGGATCTGGGAATAAAAATTTGCATTTCTAGCAAAGGAGGTTTTTGTAGGATGGGCACAATGTGAGCATGTTTACAAGCGGTATACAGGCATAAGGAGTCACCAAAGAAGAAAACAGGGAATTAATAATGTTGTTAGGCATGTAGGCATCACCTTTGTTGTGAAATCAGTCCCATACCATTTGATAGTGAAAGAGAGATGTGGGGGGAGGGGGGAGGGGGATGTACAAATTTAAAGATCCTATTATTTTCACCCTATCTAGCCTTTTCTTAGCTGTGTGAGTCAGAAAAATATCTTTCTCTCCTTCTTTTTAAAAGTTTTATTGTTATATTTTATACTGCATAAGAAAAAAATGACATCCTTTTTTAAAAACAAGACAATCGGCCTAAAATGGACCTAAGCCCATTTATGATAAGCCCCACACCGCCAAACCAAGACTTAATTTACATTTTCCACTCTTTCCAAAATGTAATTGTCATGCCGGGAGGCATGCGGGGTCTCTGGTCCTGTTCCCCACAAAAGAACGCAGGACATGGTGAGGCCAAAAAGGAACACCCATGGAGCCATAGATAAGGGAGTCATACCACTATATTCTTGCTGGCGGCTGGGTGGAAGACACAGGAAGCGGGAGCCACACTATCCGCAATCTGCCATCCACTTCTCTCTTCCAATCCACCTTACTTGCTAGCCGCAATCGCCGCACTAACTGCAATCCGCACTTGCTAGCTCAGCCACCATCTTCTTGCTAGCCCCCTTTTTTTCTGCTAGCGTAGCTACGGCAGTTACATTAGTGGCCAATGGCTCACTGGTTACAGCTGACGGCCAACTAGCCACAGCTGATGGCCATGCAATCACAGTTGATGGCCATTTACTACCTGAGCCAGCACCTTTCCACTTGAGGGCGAGAGCCTAGAAACTGCACTCCTGGCTCTGTCCCCACAGTAATCAAACCAGGAAATCATAAATCGCCTGATCAGCACTAGTTCGGTAATGTGCCTCATAGACCCCTGCCAGCCCTTAAAGTAACCTTGCCAATAATCAACCCACTTTTTTGTCTAGTTTATTTTCTTTGCTCTACTCCCTTCTGCCTATTAAAATCTTGTTTTGAATAGCTCCTTGGAGCTCCTTTCCATCTGCAACACTGGATGCTGCCCAATTCAAAATGTTTGCTCAACCTCTAAAATTTTTTCATGTGCCTCAGTTTATCTATTAACAGTTCTAGTATTAGAAGATGAAACCTAAGCAGAATCCGACGGCCCCCAAGAACGACAAGCAACCACACGTCGGTACCTATTGAGCTCCTGGAGCTTACTGTCTTCTCACTGCTTCAGGAAGTGGTAAGTCCCTCTCCGATCCCAGTTCCGCAGCTTTTGCATTACAAACTTCCAGGCTTTGAGCATTTCTTCTTCCAAACTGAGTCCAGAAACTGCTGCAGTCAGGCTGGCTCCTATTGAAACACTTGACCGGTTCAGGTTCCGACTGGGTCTGATTTAGACACTGAACTGGTTCCGGAACAGACTAGTTCCTACTTGAACTTCACTGGGGCCAGCATGGTGAGGCCTCAGGTGAATAAAATTTTGTTTTAAGCTTGAACGAATATTATAGGTTAACTTTACCAAAGATAATCTTGAATTGCAGTGGCCTCAGCTGAGAACTTTCAACTAAGATAAGCTTATCTATTTATGAGGTGCCTTAGAGGAAACAGGGTCTCAGTTAAGTATTCACTATAAAGGGTGAAGGGAAAATTCTGTTTCCTCTTCTACAGTTTTCTGGTCACCAGGATGAGATGCACTGAGACACACCACTTGCTCCAGAGCATGCAGACTGGATCCCTGGAAGACTGGCAGGAGACCAGAAAGGGTAAGAATTCTTACCCAAGTCATATTTCCCAGATGTCTATCTATGGTGCCTGGTAGAGAGAGGAAGGTAAAATTTCCAATTATCACTCCTTTGCAACTTCAGATTGGCAGACAAAATACATTTGGAATAAAATAGATCTTTGTTATGACTTGTGAATTTGCTTTAAGGTAGGTACCCATTGGTGGTCGATCCTTTCTCTATCAGGGACAGCTATTGCCTTTTTGTTTGTCTCATTTTGTGTCCTGAGAACTTGGCTTGGCAGCTGTCAGATTGTGGGCCCCAAAAATATGGCCGGACAGAAATGAGAGTGGCACTCCATTTGCAATTAGAGTCGCACTAACTGTTGCAGCTCTCAGGGAAAATGCCTGAATCTTTATTTTCATTATATTTTGGAGTGCCTGTGGATCTCGAGAGAGTAGTATCTTTTGCACTCTCTTTGCAGATGCTTTTCGCTTCCAAGGAGTTGTTCCAGATTGCCAATGAAGTCACTAAGGGCCAAAATGCCAAAAAAAGGTGAATGTTCTTTCCCTACCATATCTGCTGATTCTGGTCTTGCTACATAAAATTGTGTGGATCTCTGAAGGATCTAAGGACCACAGTTACCTCACTTGGTAAGCAAAGGTAAACCTATCTAACTAACTGTAAGAGTAACAACAAAGATCGTACTTGTTATATAAATAAAAATATTTTGAAAAATAAAAATGACAGTTGTTAATCAAACACAGTTCTAGTAACTGTATGGCTATTGCTTTAATTTCTTTTTTTGCTTTAATTTTTTTAAAAAAGTTAAAATTCCTGTTCTTATGCTTTAAAGATATTTTCTCTGCCAAATGTAAAATTTGCCATAGCTTGTAAGGAACAATGAATGATGAGCTTATAAAAATAAAACATGAAATCTGAAAAACCTTCTCTGCTCAGAGGATTTTGTTCTTGGTTTGTTTGTTTGTTTGTTTGGCACAATCCAAAGCATATGTTTCTGGGACATGTAGTTCAAAACAATTTTATATCACTATGTAAAAGATTACTAGTTTCACTTCTCGCATTATGCATTATGTTTGAATTTACATTTCAGCTGCATGCAGTGTTGAAAATGATATAAAAAGTAAACGAACAGCTGAAAATTGCCACAGAACTATTTCACAGGACAATTATCAATAAAGGCAACAAAGAAGAAAGAGGAGGAAGAAGAAGAGGAGGAGAAGATGGAGGAGGAGGAGGAGAAAATAGATTTGTTGGATATAAAAATTAAGTAAAAACAAAAATTTTGAATGGAAATAAACTTCACTGAGCATGCTCAAAGTATGGGCTTGCTGTATTTTATATGCATTAGAAATCAATAAAATATCACCTACAAGTTGCTCCCAAATTGGGATAAAAAGATTTGGAAGAGAAAGCAGAGGTGAACTATAGAAAAGTAGCTAAACTCCAAAAGAATTTTGAACAAGTAAAAGTGTTCAAGATTTTGAGACCAACAGCATAGACTTTGGAGTAGTATCGTCTCCTGCACTTACGACTAGGTGGCAAAACTTAACCACTGTGAATCGCATTTCCCTCATCTGTGAGACGAGGAGCATCATGGAATCCCTGCACGGGGTTGTTGGGAAGATTAAATGGAATGCTACAAGCGTCTGGTATTTAGTCAACATTCAGCACAGGTTATCTTTTAAGTAAGGCTGCTGTAGCTACTGCTATTACTACTGCTTATAGGTGTTAGGTAGAGACATGGTCCCCTCCTTTTGGGGCTTAGGTCAAACCAAACTGATCCAAGCATTTAGAGGGAGTTAGAAGGACACCATCCTAAAGGAACTGCATGATGCTGGGACTCTATTAGTATATTATTCATATCATTTTATGGTGCCTCAGACAGTAGAACTTAGGGGTTAGAGCTTAGGCTTTGTGTCAGACTACTTGGGTTCAAATACTGACTCCAGAACTTTCAAAATTCATGCTCTTAATTGAGTTACTTAACCTCTTTCTTCATTTATAAAATGAAAATAAAAATAAAAGCTGACTAAATGAATTACGTAAACTTTACATGGCACATTTCACCTATAGTACTTACAACAGTACATGAAACATAGTCCTCAATAAATAAATATCAACCACTGCCTAATATTCTACCATTTTATCATTTAGTATGTTATAAAAACGGCAATGTGGTTCTCCATTAAAACTACCTAAATAGAGGCTTATTTCACATGCTTCATTTCATTGGTCACATAACTGTTCTAGTAAACTCTGAACTAAACTCTTTTTTAATTTCAATTAACCTCATAGGAGTAAGCTGTACATTATATGAGAAATTAAAGTGAGTAAAAACAAAGTAGCTGGATGCTTAGATTTACAAGAGTGGGGTTAGTAAGGAAAGAGAAAGAACAGCAGACTGGTAACTAGAGAAAGTGAGAGAACATGTGGCATGTAAGCAGGAATTTCCTATCACTTGCTCCTAGAAGCTGGTTGCTGGATTGGAGTAAGAAAAATAGGATGAATGGCAAGCACCCAGGTATAGCTGCTCTTTCTGAGACTCACACCAACCAAAAATGCCTACTCTTGTCTAGAGCTGCACTTGAGCCCAGATTTTGCAAGCTGATGTAGTTCTGTACACACGTCCCATTCAGTATACAAAGTACTGTAGCATCTCCCAGTCTAAATGTATCTTTGATTGGTCCATTTTTCCCCCCAGGCACTACTCCTGTTTCTCTCTTGACATTGACAGTCAAACTTTTAACATTGTCTCCACTAGTTTCCTCCACTGTATTTTCCAGTCCACTCCAATCTGTCTTCAAATACCACCACTCCAGAGAAAACAATCGGTTGGCATCACCAAATTGTTTAAATCCATTTTAATATATGTCAGTAACACTTCCTAGAGTTCTTCACAACTTTTTTCAAAACACTGGGATTTATATATCACAGTAAGGATTTGGGGATTTATCCAAAGTGCCATAGGAGGCCACAAAAAGGTTTTTCAGGAGGGAAGGCGTCCACGGACACTATGCTTTCTGGGTTTTGCTCCGACAGTGATGGTGTATCCTCCAAAAACAAAACTCCAAATGAAAATTATTACGGACTTAATGTTTGTTTCCCTAAAATTAGTATGTTGAAGACTTCACCCCCAACACCTTTTTCAATCTTGCCCATCTAACAAAAAAGAAAGCTCTAACATTCACAAGTTACAAAGCAGAAAAACTGAGTCATTCTTGATTCTTCACCCTGCCTCAATCCTCACATTCTATCCCTCAATAAATATTCTCCAAATAAATCCCAAATATGTCATCTCTTCATTACCATGGCTACAACTCAGGCATCTACTATCACAGGAACTCCTACAATGTGCCTCTTGTTCTGATTCCATTTGCCCTCTGGCCCTCCTCCACTTGCTTCTGTAGATTCATCTGTTAAATATGAATCATGCCCTTCATTATTCAAAATCACTTAAGTAAAATCCCAGTTCCTTATCATGGCCTACAAATCTCAGATGAATCCTGAGCCTTGCCTACCCCTTCACCTTTATTTTCTGCCAGGTTCTAGCTACACTGGCCATCTTTTAAATCCAGCATGCATCACACTCTGTCTTACACGTGTTGTTCCCTCTCCAGGAATGCTCTTTCTCCCACTCTTCACACAGCAATTCTTTCCTTTAAAAAATTTTGTCAGTCTTACAAAGTGACAGCTGACATACAATATTATATTAGTTTCAGGTATACAGTATAGTGGTTAGTTAGATATTTCTATAACTTATGAAGTGATTGCCTCAATGGGTCTAGTACCTACCTGACACTATACATAGTTACTAAAATACTATTGACTACATTCCCAATGCTGTACTTTACATCCCCTATGTGTATTTTGTAACTGCCAATTTGTACTCTTAATCCCTTTACCTTTTTCAAGCAGACCCCGGAACCCCCCTCCCATGTGACAACCATCAGTTTGTTCTCTGTATCTATGAGTCAGTTTCAGTTGTGTTTTTTTTTTTTAATTTATTTATTTATTAGTTTCAGGTGTACAAAACAAGGTAATACTTAGACGTTCATCATTTATATCCCTCATACTGTGAACCCCCCTCCCCCCATCCACTATCCCTCCGACCTCACACTGAACCATCACATTATATATATAAAATTATAGTTGGCATTCATTAATGTTTAGCTTCTGGTGTACAATGCCATGATCAGGTATCCACAGTATCCCTGAGGTGGTCTCCCAAATAGGACGCATGTCCATCGGATACCCAACAAAATCTTTACAACATTATAGAATACCTTCCCCAAATTAATTTTCAAAAAAACCCTGAGGCCATCTTGTGGTTACCAGCTGCTTCCAAATCCCTTCACTTTTCCCCTTATCCCCAACCCCCTCCCACACACCCATCTAACCACTCTCGGTTTTTTCTCTGCGTCCCCAAAACTGTCTCTGATTAGTTCATTCACATAGTCTTTTCTTTAGATTCCATATATAAGTGAGATCATATGGTACTTGTCTTTCTCTTTCTGACTTATTTCACTTAACATAATGTTCTCTAGATCCATCCATGTTGCTGCAAATGATAAGATTTCTTTCTTCTTTATGGCTGCGTAATACTCCATTGTATAAATGTACCACAGCTTCTTAATCCAGTCATCTACCGATGGGCATTTCGGTTGTTTCCATATCTTGGCTATTGTGTAAAGTGCTGCAATAAACATAGGAGTGCATACAGATTTTTGAATTGGAGTTTTGGAATTCTCCGGGTAGATGCCTAGGAGTGGAATTACTGGATCATAGGGTAGTTCCATTTTCAGATTCCTGAGATACCTCCATATTGTTTTCCATAGTGGCTGCACTAATCTGCAGTCCCACCAACAGTGCACTAGCGTTCCCTTTTCTCCACATCCCCGCCAGCATTTGTTGTTTGTTGATTTATTGATAATAGCCATTTTGACTGGAGTGAGGTGGTATCTCATTGTGGTTTTTATTTGCATTTCTCTGATGGTTAGTGAGGTTGAGCATTTCTTCATATGTCTTCTTGCCTTCTGTATGTCCTTTTTAGAGAAATGTCTCCCCAAGTCCTCTGCCCATTTTTTAATTGGGTTGTTTGTTTTTTTGGAGTTGAGTTGAGTAAGTTTTTTATAGATTTGTGATATTAATCCCTTATCAGATATATCATTGGCAAATATCTTTTCCCATACAGTAGGATCCCTTTTTGTTTTATTGATGGTTTCCTTTGCTGTGAAGAAACTTTTTAGTTTGATGTAATCCCACATTGTTCTTTAGATTCCACATATAAGTGAAATCATATGGCATTTGTCTTTCTGTCTGATTTATTTCCCTTAGCATAATACCCTCTAGGTCCATCCATGCTGTCACAAATGGTAAAATTCCATTCTTTTTATGGTCAAGTAATATTCCGTTATATATGTGTACCACATCTTCTTTATCCAATCATCTATCTATGTACACTAGACCACATTCTTACACCATATATAAGAATAATAAACTCAAAATGGATTAGACTTAAATGTAAGACCCCAAACCATAAAACTCCTAGAAGAAAATGTAGGCAGTAAACTCTCTGACATTGTTCTTTGTGATATTTTTTTTCTGCTCTATCTTTTTGGTCAAGGGAAACAGAAGAAACAACAAATGGGACTATATCAGACTAAAAAGTTTTTACACAGCAAAGAAAACTGTCAAAAACCAAAAGGACAACCTACTGAATGAGAAAAGATTTCATCAATGATACATCCAATATGAGCTTCATATATAATGTATATTATATATCATACATTTACTATAATATATAATACATTTAATATAATATATAATATATATGTTTTATATATCTATATATCTATATTTACATCTATCTCATACAACTTAACACCAAAAAAAATCTGATTAAGCAATGGGCAGCGGACATGAAGAGACATTTCTCCAAAGAGGACATACACATGGCTAATAGATATGAAAAGATGCTCAACATCACTAATCATCAGAGAAATGTAAATTAAAACCACAATGAGACATCACCTCACAACTGTCAGAATGGCTATCATTCATAAATCAACAAAGAAGTGTCGGCAAGTATGTGGAGAAATGGGAGCCCTCATGAGCTATTACTAGGACTGCAAATTGGTGCCTCTACTATGGAAAAGAATATGGAGGTTCCTCAAAAAATTAAAAATAGATCTACCATATGACCCAGCAATCCCACTTCTGGGTATATATCTAAGTATATCTAAAACAGTAATTCAAAAAGATGTATGCAGTCCTATGATAAATGCAGCATTATTCACAATAGCCAAGATATGAAAGCAATTCATTCTTAATCCTACAAATCTAAGTTTAAATGCCCCATACTCATCATCGTGGCTCAGTCCATTTCATCTATATGAATTCCCAGGTTGTTCTCTGTTCATAAACCATTTGTTCCTTCATTGAATTAAGAACATATAATTGTATTTATGTGTTTTTGTTGCTTATTTATTTGCTATCTGTATTTCTCATTACATGGTACACAAGAGTAGGATCTTGTCTCGTATTTATTAATGCATGCTCAGTATCTAAAACATGTGCTGGATTTGTAGTACTCAATATCAATATGCTGACTGAATGTACTCCAGTATGAGATAGGTGTTCAACATACACTTATATAATTAGGCAGGGTTTATTATAAATTACCCAATATAAAAAAAAGTTATATTGCTATTTTGTAACTTTCAATATTACACATAATTTTTATATGAAAATATTGTGAGTTCATCAACAAGTTTTTATTGAACACAGTACCTATTCTATGCCCTGAACACAGCTTGGTTTTATGGAGAAAGCTGAGTCAAATAAATAAATTGGTAGTTACAAAATAGTCACAGATGTAAAGTACAGCATAGGGAATAGAGTCAATAATATTTTAATAACTATGTATAGTGCCAAGTGGTGCTAGACTTATTTGGAGGTTCACTTTATAAATTGTATAAATGTCTAACCACTATGCCGTATACCTGAAACTAATATAAAATAATATTGAATGTCAACTGTAATTGAAAAATCAAAGGAAATAAACAAACAGAAACTCATAGACAGAAAACAATTTAGAGGTCACCAGGGGCAGAGGAGGCAGGTAGAAAAGTACAAAGGGGTTCAAACATATGGTGACAAAAGGAGATTTGACTTTGGGTAATGAACACACAGTACAATATACAGATGTATTATAGAACCGTATACTTGAGACCTATATAATTTTATTAACAATGTCACCCCAATAAATTTAATTAAAAAAGAAAAAAAAAAGCAACACAAAATAAATACAGTCTTTACTCTTGAAAAAGGTTATAATCTCAAGGACCTACGGTTTAAATCAGCAAAGCAATATGAAAAGGGTATATATATAAAATAATTTCATGATGTGGAAATATCACTGCAACACATTTAATAAAACTTAACAATAACAAATGGGTTTCTTCGATAATAGTGACCTCGCACGTCCATGGCCCTCTAAAAAGTGAGCTCCAAGTGAGATGAGATGAAATAAAGGACAATATAGCAGATTACTCTAGTATCAGAATCAAATTACACATATACTTGTATATGCACATGCAAGGTCCATGCACCTTGGGAATTTTAAATAGCCACTGATAGGTTATAAGATAAATTCAGAATTATGATTATCTAAAAACAAAATTCAAAGTGCGTAATACTTTGGGGTGGCAATTTAATATATCAACTCTTATAAGAACCCACCTTATGTCTATCTTCTAGCTGGTATCAGATTGTCAAAAATGAGTAATTCACAGTACCTACTTACAGAGTGTCCATATTCCAGTTGGAAGGAGAGGGAAGGAAGATAATCATAAATGCCAGATCAATATACACTTCAACAGTGGTGTAGAAAAGACATAAACATAATGCTACGGAAGCCTCAGTATGGAGGAGTGAATTAATAATGCCTGGAAGATTCTGAGATGAATTTACAGAGGATGTGCCATTTGAGCCTATCCTTGTGTTTAAGTTGAGTTTGGCTGCTCATAAAGAGGGAAGCTTATTCCGGAGAGAAGGAACGACCTGTTCAAACTCATCAGCCAGAGTAAACCCGGGGTACCTGGGCAACATGGAATGCAAAGTAATCTCAGTAAATTAATACAATAGGTTCTTGGAGCGTACAAAACTTTGCCCACCCAGAGGCAAGACATCCCACTGAAAGATAAAAATGCCAAAACCCAAACCAAATAAGGTGATGCAGAGGGTTGTCTTGTCATGACGCAATACTATCTAATCAGTTGTTTAATTTTTTTCCACTGTGTTAACCATGTTTGTAAACTGAAATGTAGTTTAATCTTTTGAGAAACTATAGCCTATAGGGACACATCTAAGGGATAGATAAGTGCGTGGTCCGAAGCTTCACTCATTTGGAGCTGCTAGCTGCCATCAAATTTCAATGTACCTTGTTAATTTATGTGCTTAGTTGCTTATTGTTGGACTTCCCTCTGTAGAATATACACTCCATGAGAGCAGAAACCTGTTTGGCTTGCCCACTGCCATTAACAAACTACCATTAACAAACTGAGGGTATATATACTCAGTTTCAAAGGCCATAAACATATCTCTGCAGCATATTATTTAATGGTTACAGAGTGTTCTACCATTTGAATATACTAGACTTTATTATCAATCTCCTTATTGTTGGATACTTATTTAGAACCATTTCTTACTATTATAAACAATATTTTAATTCACATTTTTATACTTAGATATTTGAACACTTGCCTGATTATTTCCTCCAGATACTTCCCTAAGTTAAATTGCTAAATAAATAAAAATATACACATTTAAAATTTTAACTCATATGCCAACTGTTCTCCAAAAATGTTTTACTAGGTTCTACTTAAATAAACATTGTTTGAAAGTGATGATTTCTCCATACTTTGGGCAATATTGAAATTATAAATACTTGCCAGTTCAATAGTTCATTCCTTTTTTAATAAATTGTTTGTTGTTTATTGTCTTTGACATTTTAATCTATTGGGAAGTTTATCTATTTCATTGATTTCTAAGATCTATTCATATATTTAAATGTTTAATATATGTAGTCAAATAACACAGTTGCAAATATTTTTTCTAATTGTTCATATGTATTTTATCTTTTTGTGTGTTTATCTTTAGCTGTTTTATAGTTGAATTTGTTCTTCATTCAAATTTTTTTATTTTTAGTACCAAGTTTTAAAAGGTCCCACTTTATCCCAAGATTGTGAAAACCGTACACACTATGCATGTATACACAAAGTACACACCTTATAATACATATCGGACATGTACATGCTATATATTGGTCTCACTTTTATCTTTAATATTCAACAAAAATCTACAAATAGTATCAGAGGAATTACTTTGTAAGTTTGAATGTGTTGAAGCTTATATCAATGTACCATATAATATAACACAAAGTGCTTAATATTTCTCTTGATTGATCACAAAGAGAACCACCCCAAAAATATTTTTTCTGTATAGGACAAAAATGCTAAAAATCTTACTTGCTAATGTATCTCTCCCAACTGACTTTAATTTGGGTTTATAAAGACATTCATTAAAAGGAGGTCTGCTTAAACTCCTAAGCCGACTTAGAAACTGAGAGTAGGAGTTTAGTAATAAGTATCAGTTATAGAGAATATGCATCTGTAGGTTGCATTTCAGTACCACATAATGTTTTCAGTTATGACTAATAAACAGCCCACTGTCACATATATTCTGAAGGTAGAGACAGTTTGTTGAAACATCGTGATTTAACAGTTGGCTCATTTGGTGACTCAGTGTTTTTAATTCTTCCAATTGAGCTGATTGCCTTTAACTTGGATCAGGGAGCTGCTATCCTTCCAGTGCCTAAAACTCCCTTAAATGTTTTGCTATTTTTAACCACATCTCCAAGAGACATGAGGTGATAGTGTGGCTAGAGTCCCACTGAGTAAGTATGTTTGTATCATGAGCTCATTCTCAAGGCAAGGGCTAGAGCCTATTTCTGGAACTCTAAAAGACCAAGATGAATGAATTTTCTTGCTCTTAGTAGTGCATAATGGAACTTATAATAAATCAAATTTCACCTGTGTGTGACGTGCTCATAATTAGTATATCTATGGTTCCCTTCAATATGTTAGTGAAAATTTATTAGAAAATGCCATAAATAATAACAAACCTATTTTGAGCACTGATTGTGCACTAAAGCTTTAAGTGTATTAATTCATTTAATCTTTACTTATATAATTTATGACATTAGTACTATAAGTATTTGTATTTGACAGACAAGAAAATTGACACATCGTCAGGACATAAAGATACTTGCTCAAGGTCACAAATCTAGGAGTAGCAGAACGAAGACACAAAGCCCAGCGGTCAGCTACTACAGTATATGCTCTACTGTTTCATATAACTTACACCTTTCTCTAGATTCCATAGTCTGAAGTTATGACAGGGTCATAATGAAAGTAATAGAGACAACAATTCCTTGGTTCAGCAAGGCCGCCCTCTACAGTTCTACAGCACCCCAGTTTCAGTTACTCCCAGCAGGTTCTGAAAATCCTACTGTGTTGGCTATGTGTCATGGACTTGTCGATGTGTTTATTCGATAGTATATATCCCATGTCATTGCCATGAAGTTTCCCAAAGTCTAATTTAACTCCCAGGTCAGCCTGATTCATTTATTCATCCCATTTTACTGAGTGCTTACTATGTGTTCATTACTGTTTCAGCAACTGGGAAAGTAGCAGAGAATAAAACAAAATCTCTGCTCTTATGAAGCTCTTATATACTAAATCAGGGTGATGAGTGACACATAATTTATCAGTTAGCAATAGTGATGTGGATGAAAAAAATCAAAGATGGGGAAAGTCATTTTATAGGATGGTGGGGTAGACCTCAACAATAGAATGACCTCTGAGTAAAGATTTAAATGAAGTGAAGGAGTGATCATGTAGGTCTCTGATAGAAAACCACTCCAGGAGGAGTTCTGAGGACCATCCAGGGTTGCTAGTGAGATTGGAGGAAAGAAAACAAAAAGGAGAATTAGGCAGTATCGCCTCTTCATCAGTTTTTTGGAAGAGTATACCACCATTTCCCCATCCATTTATCTGTCAATGAACACTTAAGTTGTTTCATGTCTTGACTATTGTGAATAATTCTACAATAACCATGGATATGCAGATATCTCTTTCAGATAATGATTTCATTTCTTCAGATATATATACATACCCAGAAGTGGGATTGCTTGATCATATATTTTATTTTTAATTTGTTGAAGAACCTCCATGCAGTTTCCATAATGGCTGTATCAAATTATATTCCTACCAACAGTGCACAAGTGTTCCCTTTTCTTCACATCCTTGTCAGCACTTGTTATCACTTGACTTTTTGATAACAATCATTTTAACAGGTGTGAAGGGATATCTTTGTCTGGTTTTAACTTGTATTTCCCTGATGCTTTGTGATGTTGAACACTTATATCTTTTTTTGAAAAATGTCTGTTCAGGTCCATTGTCCATTTTTAAATCAGGTTGTTTGTTTTTCTGCAATTGAGTTTCTGAGTTCCTTGTGTATTTTGGACCTTAATCCCATATCAAATATATAGTTTGAAAATATTTTTTCCTATTCCATAGGTGATCTTTTCATTTTCTTGTTTCCTTTGCTGTGCAGAAGCTTTTCATTACTCTAGTCCCACTTTTTTATTTTGCTTTTGTTGCTTGTGTTTTGGTTTCATATCTCCCCCCGCCCCGGCCCCAGTGGGGGAAAAAAAAATTTCCAAGGCCAATGTCAAGGTGTCAAGGAGTTGTTTTCCCTGTGTTTTCTTCTAAGATTTTTTTCAGTTTCAGATTTTACATTTAAGTCTTTAATCCATTTTGAGTTTATGTTTCTGAGTGGCATGAGGGTACAATTTCATTCTTGTACATTTAAATTGTTGTTTTATTAACAATGTTTATTGAAGAGTCTATCCTTTCTGCATTGATTATTCTTGGATCCCTTGTCAAATATTATTTGAGCACATATATGGGGGGTTTATTTCTGAGCTTTTAATTCTCTTCCATTTGTCTATATGTTTGTTTTTATGCCAATACTGTACTCTTTGATTGATATAGCTTTGTAATATAGTTTGAAGTCAGGAAGTGTGATGCCTCCAATTTTGTTATCTTAAGATTGCTTTGGCCATTTGAGCTCTGGCTTCATTCTGGTGAATGTTACCAAACATCTAAAGGAGAATTAATGCCAATTCTTCTAATACTCTCCCTGAAAACTGAAGAAGAGGGAATACTCCCAACCTCATTTTATGATGCCATAATTATCCTGATACAAAAGCCAGGTAAGGACACTACAAGAAAAGAAAACTACAGGCCAATATCCCCAATGGATATAGATGCAAACATTTTCAACAAAATTTTAGCAGACCAAATTCTACAGCACATTAAAAGGATCATACATATTGATAAAGAGGCATTTATCCCTGGGATGTAAGGATTGCTTGACTTACACAAATAAATGTGATACACCACATTAATACAATCAAGGATAAACATCATACAATCATCTCAATAGATGCAGGAAAAGCATTTGACAAAATTCAACATCCTTTCACAATAAAACCTCTCAGCAAAGTAGGTTTACCGGGAACATACCTCACCATTAGAAAGGTGATATATGACAAGATCACAGCTATCATTCTCAGTGGTAAAAAGTTGAAAGCTTTTCCTCTAAGATCAAGAAAAGATTAGGATATCTACTCTCACCACTGCTATTCAACATTGTGCTGGAAGACCTAGCCCGAACAATTAGTAAAGAAAAATAAATAAAAGGCATATAATTGGAAAGGAAGAAGTAAAATTTTACCGTTTGCAGATGACCTGATGTTGTATATAGAAAACCCTAAAGGCTCTATCAAAAAATGGTTAGAACAAACAAATGAATTCAGCAAAATTGTAGAATATAAAATCAACATATGGAAATCAATTGCATTTCTATATAATATCAACAGACCAGCTGAAAATAAAATAAAGAAAACAATCACATTTATAATAGCATTAAAAACAATAATATACTTAGAAATAAATTTAACCAGGGAGGTAAAAGACCTCTACACTAAAAACTATAAGACATTGATGAAAAAAATTAAAGACACAAATAAATTGAAAGATAACTTGTATTCATGGATCAAAATAATTAATATTGTTAGAAAAAAAGCCCATACTACCTAAAGTGATATACCGATTTAATGCCATCACTATCACAATTTCAATGGCATTTTACACCAAGATACAAAAACCAATTCTAAAATTTGTATGGAAGCACAAATTTTAAATTTTCACTCACAGTTCAATTAAAAACTTTAGGTAAAACCAGAGAAAATTTATTTTATAAATCTTTAATAAATTTATTGAGTGAATAAAAAATAACATTTAACATTGATATTGTTCCAAAACATTTGATTTTAGTATTGATTGTCATGGCCTTAAATAGTAAAAGTGACTAATTGTTCACTTTTACCACTGAGTTTATCTACATATAATCTAGAATTACAAGTTTCATAAATATTAAAATGTAATCTAAATATCATGCATAAAATAAAGTTTTTCCTAGAATGTGAACAAAATCTATATATAATTTTACTGATTTTATCTTCTCTATTGCCTTATTCTCTATGCCAACAAGTTGAACCAGCAAAACACTTCAGTGAACTAAAGTTTATGCGGCCAAAGAAAAGCAGAAAGCTAATTCACCTAATCAGGAAATAAGCTCATCTTTTTCAACTCATTAGAACTATGGTCTAACTCCTAACTGAGATAGTTCAATAATGAAGCAATTCATAAAACTGCCAAGACATTCGTTTTTAATATCAAGTGTAATCTGTGGTTATTGTTTGAGATTTTATTTCTTACCTCTTCTTCAGCTAGATAATCAAGTGCCTCTGTGGGGACAAAACCCCAAAAAACAGTTTCCAGGCTCTCGGCCTCACATAGAAAGGTGCTGGCTCGGGTAGTAAATGGCCATCAACTGTGATCAGATGGCCAGCAGCTGTGGCTAGTTGGCCGTCAGCTGTAACCCGTAGGCCATTGGCCACTGATATAACTGCTGTGGCTACGCTAGAAAGAAGGAATGGGGGCTAGCAAGAAGATGGTGGCTGGCAAGCGCGGACTGCTGTTAGGCAGATTATGTAGATCCTGCTTCCTGTGTCTCCAGCCCAGCCGCCAGCGAGAATATATTGGTTTGACTCCCCTACTTATGGCTCCATGGGTGTTCCTTTTTGGCCTTACCGTGTCCTGCGTTCTTGGGCGGGGAGTGGGAGCTGAACCCTGCACGACAAATGGCGCAGCGAGCAGGGTCCCCTGCGTGACAGCCTCCTAGTTGAAAAGCACCAACACACAACCACAAACACACACACACACACTCACACACACATCCCTTCTCTCCTCTGTATACTATTTGTAGGAGGTAAAAAAAGACACATCATTTAAGAAATGCAAGTTAGAAAGAATGCTGATAAAACTAGATTTGTCTGAAATGAAGGACTGTGGGACTTGCACCTGCTAAGTAAAAAAAAAATTACATAGGAGAAAACTGCCACAAGTGGGAGTCTTTTGTTATGTTTTTACAAGCATTCTATTTGTTTTTCTTGTTTATGCTAGCAGGACTTGCACTGCGAATATTTTCTGGGATAAAATAGCAAATTTTCTCAGAGTTGTGAATGCTTTGGATAACTAAGAGATTACCAACTAAACAAGTAGCAGCTGGTAACCAGGAAAATACTGAACTTCCCACCAGGAAAGAACGAAGTTTGTTCTGAATGGAAGAGGTCAGAAAATTATGACCTGACAAGGTATGGTGTCATAGGCCTCGTTGGACTAAAGACATTTCATGATCTGAAGTGATTCTTTACAAAATCCAAGAGATAGTGGGACAATATGGGAGTCTAAGTCTGGGGTCAGGAAACTATTTCTGCAACGAGCCAGGTAGAAAACTTTCAGGCTTTGTGGACCATATATGTAGTCTCCATTGCAGCTACTAAGAAATTCTGCCTTTGTAGCATGAAAGTAGCCACAGACAATATACAAATAAATAATCATGGCTGTACACCAGTACAATTTATTTACGGACACTGAAATTTGGATTTCATACAATTTCCATGGATAATGACATAATATTCTTCATTTGATCTTTTTCAATGATTTAAAAATGTAAAAAGCATTCTTACATTGTGGTCAGGAAAAAACAGAGATGCATTTGGACCAAAGGTCATAGTTTGCTATCCTCTGGCCTAAATCATCATAGAACAGCAGAAAATACAATGTTGGCTAATAAAACAGTAAATATTTATGTCAACGAACCTCTTTTTAATTGAATTTTAAGATGCTTATAAGTGAAGAGGGTAAAGCTAGTGGATGAACTTGTTTTCATTTGTTTGCTTGTCTCCGCCCAAGGCAGAATGAATGCTCAGATAACCTAGAGTGTTGCTCTACCTAAAACAATTAGGTCCTCCAACACTAAGACGGTCATTCAACATTATGTAGCACCTACATATGTCAGGCAATGTCCTGAGTGCTGGGAATATGGCAGTGAAGAAAGGAGACATGTTGTCTAACCTCAGGGAGCTCATCAATTTCCATAGAAACAGAGCCTGAGGTGTGAATTCTTGGGCAAGGGGTTCATTCAATGGGTAAATGCTCTCAAGAGGAAGGCAACAGAGGAAGCAGAGTTTGGTAGTGGAGGTAAAAACTAAGCAAGAATTCAGTCTTAAATGGAGACAGGCTTCAAAGTGATCCCATTGAGGAAATTTGAAGTAGGAGTTACACCACCATTGGCTGCACCTTGAAGAAAAGGAATTGGACTCTTGTACCCCCATCTTGGGGTGAACATGGCCTCTCTGGAGAAGCAGCTCCTGAGGGCAATATTCCCAAGACTGGGGAACAGAAGTATCTGAGAGTGGTCAATAGAGGAATTGAGACAGAGAACAAACGTTATCCATTACAAGGGGGAGACAAACACTAAGCTCATAAACGTTTAATATTTCAAGTGGTGACATGGCTATGTGGGTGTAGAATGATAGAGAATGACATGGGTAGAGGGATTGTTTTTTTAGATAGGGTAGACAAAGAATGGATCTCTGATAATGTGAAGGTTGAGAAGAGATCTGAGGAAATTAAGAGTCCTTGTCATGCAGTTGTCTGAGGGAAGAGAGATTTTAAATCAAGACAGAACTAGCCTTGTAATGTTCAAGAGAGAGGGAGAAGGTGGGTGTTGCTGAAGTGGTTAAGGATGGATGGAGAGTAGGAGCTGAGGAAGAACAGGAAAGAGGTAGTGACAGACTATATAGAGCCTTGTACATCACTGTATCATGTTGAGCTCCACACTAAGAAGAGGAAAGCACCAAGTTCCACAAGATTTCTGCATTATACTTTTAAAACCAGAACGGCTCTCATATGCCATCTGGTCTAACTCCCCGATTTTAAAGAATTTCTACAATGGAAAAATCTCATTGAAGCTAAAAGACAGAGATAGAGTTCTAAAATATATGGAAAGTGACTTTCCATTTAATACACATGAAGGAAATTCTTCTATAAATGTTGGAAAAGTTTCTGCATATTAGGTTCCTCTTGTTTAAGTCCCAAATCTTAGTGTCATCCCACCAATAGCAAAACTGTGAAAGGATAAGAGCTAGCTGGCTGATGTGCAGAGAATGCATGCTCACAGTTTGGCATTAGTTCGGCATTTATTCTAGCTGTAATTTTATCACCTTGGAAAAGAGAAATAATGATAACGATTTCAAGCAAGTGAGCCATATTTTCTTCACATGCAACAGTCAGCTACTGCCAGGATGACTATTTCCATAAATTGTCAGTTCCTCTAAGGCCAATACAAAGTATTTCATGTTCAAGTTGATGAATGGAGAAGAGCAGACCATCCTTGAAGGATAATTAGTAAGTAGTCAGGAAGTAATTTGAAAATAACACCACACATGAATACCCAATAACATTAGGGATATCCTAGTGCTTCTATTAGTTTGAAAGAAATATTCCATTTCATATTAGTATTGGCCTTCATGGAAATATGTATTTGTCACATCAGCCCTCTGTTGTTATTGCCATTGTTGTTGTTTATGTAGAGTAACTGTATCCAATACTTCTATGACATCAAAACACTTAATATTCTTTAATAAGAAGCCATACCTTGCTAATTTGCTTGAAACAATTTCTTAAGTTTCTGGCTTTACGTTAAAGAGTCTATATCTTACTCTGATATCAGTTCTCCCATATACGAGTTTCTCATCCTAATACTGCTTTCTGATTTTTTGTCACTAAAACTTTCAGTGTGGTGATTACCCTTTACTGAGACAATGTCCTGAAATAGAAGTCTAATTTTCATCTCTGTCACACTTCTTCTCCTTCCTGTTTAAAAATATGCTGAGATACCAATGACATCAAAAAGAAATTTAAGTCCAAGTGATGCATTTGGAGGAGTTAAAGCTTTTAACTGAAAATCTCCATTTTAACTTAATTAAATTTATATTTAAAATTGTAGCTCTTAATAAAAATTCAGTTCTTTCCTACAATTATATATATTTATAAATATATATTTATATAAATACATGTTAATATAAATACATGTAAATTTATATAAATATATATTCATAAATATATTTATTTGTTTTCATAACTTGATTGAACAAAGTCATTTCTGCACAGTGATTATGCCCACTGACTTTTAAGATAGGATGTTTTTGATAAGCAACATCATGACATACTTAGCTGAATTTATTTAAATACCCTTGTTTTAAATATCTAGAATATTTGGGTGTGAAAGAGTATTTCATTTTCTTACAATTAAATAAAGAATGATGTTTGTTTTTTAAATTGTATCCATTCTAAATGTATTTAAACTTAGTAAGTCTCAGAAAAACTTAATGCAATTTAAAAATAGTCTGACATTTGTCTACTTTAAGAGGTCAAATATGATTCTTATGAAATAACCTGTGATATAATTGGTGAGGAGGCATGGCCTACATACACTCATATCTTAAATTTCAAATAGAATCGAATCATTAATTGTTACTCTCTTTGCAGGCAGAATTCTTGCTCTCAACAGGATTCTTTAATTAGGAATAGAATTGGTTCTTGTAAAAGCCTTTACTGATTATAAAACACTAGGGGGGAGGATTGATTGAAATTTCTGGCACTAAATACTTTTGGATCTGCATTTCAAATACACATAGTAACTTCATTCGTATAAGTAAAAGAGCTACACACAAATAAGAGAGCCTAAAAAGGATAGAAATTAAGACTCTAGCAGGACCGCCATCTATTGGTTTCCCTGCACGTCAATTTATTCCCTTCTCTGTTAATGAGACCTCAACTTCTTTGGAACAATCTTTCTCCCCATCACATACACCAGGACCATCAATTAAAGTACTGCCCTCTTGTGGCCCAGGTGTGGGCTCTTGACTCATATTAAGCTGCTTCAAATCTCTTACCTGGGAATTTGAATTTTGAACAGAGTGTCATGAATGCGGGGAAAAAATAAATGAAGGTATTTCAGCTCCTATGCAAACACCCCATTGATGTCCCTTAGTTTCTACTCACATCCTTGGATTTTTCTTGGTTCCTATTCTTTCTGGGACCTAACGTTTCCCTTCTGAGTCCCTGAGCTGCCTTGTATACTTCTAATAAATTTGTGTTTGGATTTAGTTAGCCAGAATCAACTTCTGTTACTTACAAACAAAGATTACTGACCAAGGAAAGCTCATAAAAATGATAAAATATTATATGGTCAGAGAAAAACAAAATATTTCTATGTGGTAGTAATACCAAATAAATTAGAATTGACACCTAAAATGTGCCTTAAATCTCAACATGAAAAAGGCAACAGATAGGCAGGTGGTTATGAAATGGATAAACCATAATACCCTAGCAAAACAAACAAACAAAAATGATGGTTTTTATTGCCTAGCTGCACCTATTAGAAATTACATTAGTATTACAATAATGGGGGAAAATGTAGGGACTCTAGTGACATGGGGAAGCAAGTGTAGATCAAATGAAGATTGGAGATTTATGTTGATCACAGGGTTTTCCTTAAAAAAATCCCCCTGATGAATTTTGCTTAATCATGGTCTGCTCTTAAAATCTGTAAATTTTGCTTTGCATGTGTTCTGAGCTGTATTGAATTCATCAATGTATTTATAAACTTCAATTGGACAGGGCTGTGGTTACTCTATTTTCTATATCGATAGAATAAAACTGTTCAGAATATTTATTTTATTAATACATGTTTACCCTATTCCAGTTAACAAGTGCACATATACATGTACACACACACACACACACACACACACACACACACACACACACACACACACACACACCTAGTGGCAATTTGATCTCTAAGGCTACCCCCAGTGATTAGGTAACTGCAATTGGGACTTGATTTCAAAAGAATTACGTGTCTCACAAAGCATATTGTCACCAATTTTACCATAGAAAAATATTTTACTACAAGTCTTTTCTAAAAGCCACTCTGCTTCTTTCTTCATAATATCATGATATAGCACTGGTTCTATACCATCCACTTACATTTTTACATCAACTTCATATACTTAGCGAAAACACAGCTGAACTACAGAAGTTCTAATACTCTTCCATGGCAATCTATTTAAATCCTTTCACACACAATTTACGTCTATTTAAAATCCAAGATGTTATACACCCACAGAAGAGATTTTAGCACAATAGTTGAATAAAACAGCCTACAAAGACTCTGTCATACCTAAAATGAAATGCGTGTAAAATAGTGAACTTCAATGCCAGATAGAAAAAGAAAAACTTACTACTCAGTCACCTGTGTAGTTCTGAACATCCTGGAGATCAAAACAAAGAGGAGCACATCATTCCTTTTACCATTCAGGGTAACAGCTCCCATGAGCACAAACAAGGGGGACAGTCCTGGTGAAATGTGTCTAAAGGGCCAACTGCTGTTCAGCTGAAATTCATTATTTGTAGGAAGAAATGCAAACTCTGTAGTCACCAAATTACCCAACTTTTAAGAGACACTAGAATTATGGATTTTATATATAATCTCCCAAGTTTGAAACTTGCTAATTAAATCATAGTTAGGAGGTTAAAAAAGAAATGGGATTTGAGATCAGATTGTCTAAGCTTATGTCTTGACTTCACCATTTACTTTTGTTCGACCTTAGACTTGACAATCACTATCTCTGTGCTTTAGCTGGAAAACAAAATAATAATATATCAGCCTCCTAAGGTGTTTTATGAGGATTTCAACGAGCTAATAGAATGTGTGATATTTTATGAGCACTTAAATATTAGCTATATTTCTATTTAAAACAATGTGTTGTAAAATGAAACTATATCTGCAGGGATAGGTATAGGTCACTAATTTACCCCTGTGATTTATAATTGTTACTACTGTCCAGAAGGGTAAACACATCAGCTTTTCAGAGAAAACTTTTTCTACAGCATTCATCTCTAAAATAATATTTTGTATCACAAAACTTTATATAAATGATGCAATATGGAGAGTAGGTATAACCCCGAGTTCCAGTGTGACATACTCTTCATTCTCCCTCAACTTCCACTTTCCAGCCAAGTTTAATCTTAACCAAACATCAAGTGGTCTTGAACCATTTATAAATATCAGAAGAAAGTATGTAGCAACCAACAATAGAAAAGTTGATGATATGTACATCAACCTGCCTCTGATAATTATCTGAACAAGATTTACTGCCCATCAAGTCATGTTTTATGAGAATTCCCTTAATGTGCATATCACAAATACCTTACTCACAAATCTTAATTGGCTAGATCTGACATTGACCTTTCAATATATTTGTAAGGGTAACAATGCGTCTGTAGTGTCTTTCAAAAACCTTGAAAAGAAATTCCTCATTTTCAACAAGAGATTGCCTAACATCACAGAACACCATGAAAGCACACCCATCTCACTTCCTATATTAAGATTCAGCTTCCCACATCAAAGTCCCTTGAGGAATAATTTATGTATTTTCTTCCCCCTGCCTCCTTGAATGCAAATCAGGGCACCACCTCAGGCAAACTCTAGTTTCCATCCAGGAATTTTTATTATTATTATTATCCAAAATTCAGGTCTTAATATTGATTTTCCAGAGCGCCTCATTCTAACCCTCCTAAGGAAAATCCCTGTTCTGACAAACCTGTCCAATTGATGCTTACCTAAATGTCTTGCTGCCTTGCCTTATGATTTATTTTCAAATTTCTCTTTTGAGAGTTCATGAGGGTGCATGTGTCAAGGATAAAGGATACTAATTACCTCTTCAACTTGTTAGGTTTCTGAAATACATGAATTACATACCATTTGGCAATATAGAACACCAAACAACATAACCTCGCCTAAGATATAACCTTCTCTCACCTGTGCCTAGCCTCAATTAAAAGTTTAGTTGCACATCTGTACAGGTTAGAGCATATAGACAAAGGTGTAACATAAAGGTTATGAATACATTGTGTCTTTAGTTCACTGCCTCTTATTTCACTGCTTCACTAACTCAATGCAACCCACTTGAAACCTTTAATTAACATCTCCTGGTACTGACTATATACCCTTTCTACCTGCAAGTGAATATAAAACATAAAGAGAACACGCTTTGTCAGTCTACAGAAATCGCAAAGCCACAACTGCAACAGCTGCCTCATAGTTTATGGTGACAATTAATTGAAACATGACACACCTATAATTTGTTTTAACTATGGAAAATTAAAAGAATGTTAATAGATGGAAAGTTAATATTTTTTTCACTTTCATGTAAACAATGACCAAAGAGTATTGCTCTGTAGAAAAATGTCCATACTGAGGTACCTGGGGGAATCAACGAAATATAATCGTATCTGTCATTATAGCCACCTAGTCTGTCCTAAGCATTCCAATTCTAACACATCACCCAGGTGTCCAAGAAAATAATTACTCTTTTTCATAAAAAAAAAGAAAGAAAAAATCATGTCATCATTTAACAGAGTACAATTCCCTGTACACACTGAAAAGCTTCCCGTTGAGTGCATTAAGTTCTTGCAAAAAATACCTATTGTAATGCAAATTATGACTATAAAGACACTCTAGAATTTCTGTCTATTAAGCAAGCTAGTTGGGCAAGTTCTACATGTTTCAATGGGATAATGCTCCCACTTATGGTGTTTTATATTTGAAAGCACAAATTAAGAGACATTTCTCCTTCAAGACTGAGATAAATTATAAATTATATTTTCTGTTAATTTGATCTAAATTGTCAACTAAAGTGTCTGAGATTGAAGTACATTTTAAAGAATTTCAAGCTATTATTACTTTGCTTATTTTAAATAATGGAGCCAAATATAGGGGGGGAAGAAAATTATCACTATTTCATATGTATTTCCAGTCATCTTTTGGTTTGACTGCAACTTGATCTCTAAATTTGAATAATCTCAAAAGTAATATTAAAAGATTTGTAGAGTGTCTTTTTTCAAAAGATTGTATTTAACATTGTTAAAGTGATTGTTAATTGTTCTACTTATTAAAATTTTCAAAACGACATTGTGTTATGCCTTGAAAACTCTATATTTATAAGGAATGACAAAATGTTATTGAAACACCTATAGAATTAATTCAGCTTTTTTTTCAGTTCATGTGAGATCAAGTAGACAAAAATTAAATGACAATTTAGAAGAGTTTAACATAATAAGATAGGTCTACATGATATATACATTAAATTCTATAACTTGAAATACAATAAAGTTTTTTTTTCCAAAAGTCTTTTAGAAAGTTCACAAATTTTATGATATTAAAACAAAAAAAAATCAATAATTTGACAGTTGGTCTTAGTATAAACTTCATTTTCTCATCATAATGTATTAAAGACAGAAATACTATAAAATTAGAGAACAAAATATATCCCATCACCTGAAAATCAAAACTATTTAGCAAATTATTTTATTTTTATAAACTTCAGAATATTTTAAACACTACATATTGGAGAGAAACAGTTTTTAAAAAATGGACTTAAAACCCATATTAATGAAGAAAACTGAAAATAAGTGTATTAAACATCCAACTTATAAAGTTAGAAAAATAACAAGGTAAACCTATAGAAAATACATCATCTATATATCACATTATGTGTTCACCACCCAAAGTCAGTTCTCTTTCCATCACCATATACTTGACCCCCTTTACTCTCTTCTACCACCCTCCTTCCCCATTACCATCTGATAACCACGGAACTATTGTCTGTGTCTATGAATTTTTGTTTCATTTGTTTGTCTTGCTCCTTTGTTGCTTTCAGTTTTATATCTCACATATCAGTGAAACCATATGATTCTCCACTTTTTCTATCTGATTTATTTCGCTTAGCTTAATAATCTCAAGATCCATCCACACTGTCGCAAATGGCACTATTTCATCTTTTCGTATGGCAGAGTAGTATTCCATCGTGTATATAGACCACATCTTCTTTATCCAGTCATCTATCAAAGGACACATTGGTTGTTTTCATGTCTTGGGGCCACTGTAAATAAAGCTGCAATGAACATCGGAGCACATATACCTTTACAGATAAATGCTTTCAGGTTTTTTTGGGTAGATACCCAGAACAGGGATTGCTGGGTCATATGGTCATTCTATTCTTAATTCTTTGAGGAACCTGCACACTGCCTTTCATAGCGGCTGCACCAGTCTGCATTCCCACCAACAGTGTATGAGTGTTCCTTTTTCTCCACAGCCTCTCCAACACTTGTTATTACTACAGAAGTACCTCAGTTTTCAAAGTCTCAGTTGCAAACATTTCGGTTTACAAACACCATAAACCCAGAAGTGAACACTTCAGTTTTCGAACACACCTCGGAAGTCGAACACTATATTTGTTGTGCTTCCGCTGAGTGCAAGATACTAAGGCCTAGCTGTTGGCTGTTTTCGAATGTTTCAGAATTCCAACGGTCTTCCGGAACGGATTACATTCGAAAACCGAGGTACCACTGTATTTGTCTTGTTGATTTTAGCCATTCTAACCAGTGTGAGGTGATATGTATCACAGAATTGTACACTTGAAACCTATGTAATTTTACTAACCATTGTCACCCCAATGAATTTTAATTTTAAAATAACAACAACAACAACAACAATAATAATAATATGATGCCTACAAAAATGTAAAAAAAACCTATGGAAAATAGAATAAAATATTTTAAATGGTAAAAAATAAATTAATAAGGGAACAAATGTTACAGAGCTGATAAGCAAAATAAAAGTCCATAAGTTGAAAAAAAAGACAATCTTATGAGTATTATAATCAAGAAAAAAAATGGAAGTATTCTTCATAGATACACAAAAGAAAAAAGAGAAAATGGTAACAGGTAAATAATAGATACTTTAACAAACCTTAAGAGGATCCTCAGTGCTTTCTAGCAATCATATGCTATATCATAGTTTGTTTTTCTTTCACTCTCTTAGAAAACTATTTCACGTCTTCTCTTCTATCCTCAAACCTCCCACTTCTCCCCCATATTCAATCTCACCTGATGCCCATGCCCCCTACTGCACTGAGGAAATTGAAGCGACCAACAGAGAACTTGCACAGACTCCATAATCACATCAGCCCACCTACCAGCACCTCTACTGACACAATATAATATCTCAGATACTATCACAGAAAAACTATGTATTCTACTGAACCCATTGCTACTACCTTCCCTCTCAACCTCCTGAAAGACGTAACTCCAAGAAGTATCCCCACATCCTACATCACAGATTTATGGAGATTATTCCCATCAGCATCCAGCAGCATAAAAATTTCCTGTTATTCTATCTGGGAGGGAGAGAAAAAAAAATTCTTTCTCTTGATTTTATTTCTCATCACCTGCCACCTGTTGGTAGCTTCCTGTTTATGGCAAAATTCCTTGAAACAGCTCTTTATACCTGAAATCTCTAATTCTACTCAATTCATTTTCTCTCACTCACTGAGACTGGCTTTTGCCCACCCTGCTTCACCAAAAATTTGCAGGAAAGTTACAATTTGCTACATAATGTACACTGTTGGGCATATGCAAAACTGAATTAGATACAGACTTTGCTTCTGAGATGTTTCTAATCTAAAATAGACATTGCTGTCCCTAGAATTATTCCCTGACAATTAAGAAATATCTTTTGTAGTTGACACTATCAACTACAAAAAGATTTTTAAAACAATGAAATTTTTAAGCACTCAAATGTTACTCTTTAAAGATAGCAAATAGAGTCAATAATTTTTGCTTAAACCATTTCATCTCTGTTGCTGCTGACACACTGATATTGCTGTTCTTTTTTTCAATTGTTAAAATGACTTTATTTTTTTATTAGTTGCAGGTATACAGAACAACATAATGATCAGACATTTACATAATTCACAAAGTGATAACCCCACCAAGTCTACTACTCTCCCAACACTGCACATAGATATTAGAACATTATTTACTATATTCCCCATGCTATACTACACATTCCCATGACTATTGTTTTTAAAACATTGAATATTATATTAGTTTCAGGTGCACAGCATAGTAGTTAGACATTTATATATATTATGAAGTGATCCCCCCAATAAGTCTACTAACCATCTGACACTATAGACTTTTTATAGTATTATTGACTACGTTCCCCATACTGTAATTTACATCCCTGTGACTCTCCTGTAGCTATCAATTTGTACTTCTCAATCCCTTCACCTTTCTTATCTAGCCCCCATTACCCTCTTATCGAGTAACCACCAGTTTGTTCTCTATATCTATGGTTTTGTTTCTGTTTTGTTTGTTCTCTATATCTATGGTTTTGTTTCTGTTTTGTTTGTTTGTTTGTTTTGCTCTTTAGATTCCACATGTACGTGGGATTATATGGCAGTAGTTTTCATCAATCTTATTAATTTTACTAAGCATAATACCCTGTAGGTTCATCTGTTATTGCAAAAGGTTGGATTTTATTCTTTTTTATGACAGAGTAATATTCCGTTGTATATATGTACCACAGTTTTTTTATCCAATCATTTATTGGTGGGCAGTTTGGTTGTCCATAGCTTGGCAATTATGAATAGCACTGCAGTGAACATGGGTTTTTTGAATATCTTTTTGAATTAGTGTTTTGGATTTCTTTGGATAAATACCCAGGAGTGGCATTGCTGGGTCATAAGGAACCTCCATACTGTTTTCCAAAGTGGCTGAACCAATCTGCTATGCTAATTACAACCACCACCCCTTCCATATGCTAACGTCACTGCCAGAAGTGCTACAAAGCTCAGTTGAAATTCAACCTTTGCCTGCAGAGTTCCTGCTTTGGATGCTGCTTTGATGGCCCAGTGCTGGCTCCTCAAAAATGCTTTCTTCTCTTTCATCCCCATTTCTTCATTTCTTATCTGAATTCAGCAGTTAAATGAAGGCTATCTCTGGTCTGTCTGAGAGGACTGCGATTGGAACTGAAACATTTCAGTGTGGCTTCCCATTCCCCACATGACAATGTGAATTTCCTTGAATCTGCAAGTTAATCCTTTTTGCTGATTTTTCTTGGCTATGGATGTGAACCTCACTAACTCTTTAAAAATGAAGACCCTGAGACATGGAGAGGTTCAATGTTTATGTAATTTGAAATCTAAACTTCAAATTTCACAGGCAATGCTTTTTCTTTCTACATCAAATTCTAGTGTCTTTAGGCCTCAGTGCTTCGAAAAAGGACTTTTTTTTGCTAATACCTTACCAGAAAAAAAATCTTAACCTTTTCTTTTAGGATATTTCAGTTAATTATATATAATTATATATATATATTATATATATAATTGTAATTATATATAATACATATATACATAATGTAATTATATATGTGTAATTATATATAATTATACATATACATCTATTTATATATACATCTATATATATACATATATATATATATGTATATATATATATATATATATAAAGTTGAAATAGCATTAGAAGTTGTATATCCATATATTAATATACCATTGTAGACTGGTGTCAGTGTGAGAGTTCAGAAAACAAGCTACCTTGGTTAGAATTGGAAGTCTACCATATACAAACTTTGCAACATGGGGAAGATTAGTTAATCCTTCTCCATGTCAGTTTTCTCACCTCTAAAAGACGAGCAATAAAAGTACCTTTACCCCATAGGGTGGTAGTTCAGATTAAGTTTATATATAAAGTTCCTAGAATTGTGTCTGGAACACAGGCTCTGAAACAATAGTTATCATTTCTGTTTCTGATTCTAGTTACTACTTTGGAAAGATAGTGGTTCAGAGGTGAATTAAGAGTAGTTCTAAAAATATTTAGAAAGTAAAATACAATGAAAAGATGAGTGTCAATCATTAAAACCTATGTCAAAGCATAATATGAGAAATATAGGTGAATATAACATGGAATTTGACCACATAGAAAGCCAATAGAAACTGTAATACATATAAGAACCCAAAATAATACCACCAACCAAATACCTTTTTGAGACAGTTTACTTAAAGTTACATTCCACCTGGCCAAGGGATGAAATCAAAGTAAAAAGACAAAAACGAACAAATGATGCATACAGGCATGATACAAACATTCAAACACATTAAACATAAGTGACATTTAATATTTGCTGAACACTTTATTGCAACCCCGAACTCAAATACAGACAGTATGCCTTGGAGTAAAAAAGATTGTATAGGTTTCTAAAAATAAATATCAATTCATGTAACACAGAGGGATAAGTTCAGTGTGAATAAACAGCCAGAATAGAGAAGTATCCAATTCTTCCTCTTTATTGTTGTAGAAAATGATGCAATTACTTTCCTGATTTTGCTAAATAAAATAGAGATCATAAATTACCAAAGAAAAACAGGATCCACTATTTTAATTACAAATAATGTGTATTTCTTACACTGCAGATAGAAAAGCAACCAAACTCAGTTTAACAACCAAAGGAAAAAAGCAAAGGTGACATCACAGAAGAAAAAGGAAAGAAAAATGAATGACATGAAAACTTGCTTATATGTTTAATGAGAAAAGCAGCATATAAAATTACATAGAGCATGATTCTAATTTTGAGAAAAGTTTCTCTCCCCTAGTATAGCAGATGATAAAGAGCTACTTAAACTTTAAGGAATTGTAGGTATAGATACCTGAATATTTTCTGCAAAGTACAAAAAAAGCAATACAAGAAAACAACTTTCAAGAGCACACTAAAATTGAACAAGGTCAGTGTGTGACTCCAAGTGGAAAATCAGCAAAATATGTGTCATAAACCATGTTGAAAATCAGCTCAGAGCATCAGAAAGAAATTCTCTTAGTTATGTCTGATCTTGTGCTTTTGACAAATCTTTTACTGAGGAGATATTATAAATTAATAGAGCAATCCCTTTGTGGTCTCTATATGAGAGGACTATATACATTATATTTAAGTTTATGATGATAAAATAAATAAAATTCCAGTACTAACACGCATGTAATTGTTATTGAGTCTTTTTTTTTCTTTTATTAAGTTTCAGGATAAATAATTCCTCCAGAAATGTAAAACAACTAGTAAGTATCATATGTTTAATATTGTTCTTGACTATCTTTGACTCTAAAATCTTAAGTGCTTTAAGAAAGGTTGCATTTCAAAGGTGCAATTATATAGTTTCAGTTATGCAAGATGAGTAAGTCTAGAGATTTGCCATACAACATCGTGTCTATAGTTAACAATATTGTGTTATGTGCACTTAAAAACGTTTAAAGAGGGTAAATCTCATGTTGTGTCCTTACCACAGTAATTAAAAAAATAAAACAAATAATAAAATCAGAGAAAACTATTTAAATCCTGTTTTTGACTCCAGTAATGTGGGAGTAGAAAAACATTACTGAGATTTTATATTACTATATATAAAATTGAATTAAAGGGATTGCTTTCAGAACTCTCATGAGGATAAAATATTTGAAGGAGTCAACTAATGTAGTACTTGGAAACAGAATATGTGACCAACAGACACGTCTCTTCTTTCACCATTCCACTACTCTGCGCTTTTTACTTATTCATTATCTGTATACTTCTATCATTACCATACTTCTATCACATATCATCTGAAACATAGGTATAATTATCAGTCACCTAAAATAAGCTAAGCATTTCTCAAAGGGAGAGGCATTTTTCAGTTGTCTTTATTATTTCTATAAGCCCAGGACAATGAACCCCCAGGAGAGCCTAAATGCCCAACCTTTGTGTTCCCATACGAGTAGTCACATGGCTATCTGTCTATTATATGGGCGTACCCATTTAATTATAATCTTCTGATTAGGACTCTGTGTCTTCTGGAAATATGTAAAATCACTGCGGGCAGGAATGCAAGTTGACGATGATTAAGGCATGTCCTAGATAAAACCACTGTCTAATGTTACCACTGTTTCCCACTTGAGGGGTGCATACAACACCCAAATCTGAGAATATTGTGGTGAAAATAATAGGTGCTTTCCTTACAATTGTGGAGCTCACAGTCGAGTTTTTCTTTCATCCTAAGTGAACCTCTTCAAACATCTAACAGTAGTTAACAGCAGACAAAGCCAGGCTCAGCACTGTGTTAGTAGTTTGGGGAGATACAGATATGGGAAACAAAATCTCTGTATTCTCAGAGATTATATTGCATTTGGAGGAGAAACTACATGAAATGATATCGAACAAGACAGCATTAATAAGTTTAGACTTGTATTTTAAGTTATGAGGCAGAGCACGGAAGAGGTGGGAAGAGGCAAATTAGATGTCAGACTTCAGAGACATATTTAAGAGTTTAATAATTTATGCATATATTCTAAATTGGTGTTTTTGAAACCTAATCATATGAATTATCCAAGATGATTGTTAAAAATATGAAATAGAAGTCTCCAGAGAAGACGATGTCATTATCAGTAAGCAGTGTGAGTGATTCCTGTTTTCAGTCAAGTTCGTAAAAACTGCTTTAGAAGACTGGGAGCCAGGAAAAGGACACTTTCAACACCTTAATTGAGAAATAATTTAAATACCGTAAAAGTCATCTGTTTTAAGTATACAAGGGCATGATTTTCATACATTTATAGAGTGGCGTAATCATCACCACAATTTTACAATGTTTCCATTACCCCAAAAAAATCCCTAGTGCTCAATTGCAGTCACTTCAAATTCCCACCTCTACCCCTAGGTAACCATTAATCTACTTTCCATCTCTATAGCTTTGCCTTTTCTAGATATTTTCTACTGTGTTTCCCCGAAAATAAGATCTAGCCGAACAATCAGCTGTAATGCGTCTTTTGGAGCAAAAATTAATATAATACCCTGCCTTATTTTACTATAAGACCAGGTATAATATAATATAATATAATATAATATAATATAATATAATATAATATAATATAATATAATATAATATATAATACTGGGTCTTATGTAATATAAGACCCAGTCTTATATAACGTAATATAACATAAGACTGGGTCTTATATTAATTTTTGCTACAAAAGACGCATTGGAGCTGTCTGGCTAGGTCTTATTTTCAGGGAAACAGGGTATGCATGGAATTATATAATTGGTGATCTTTTGTGACTGGCTTCTTGCACTTAGGATAATGCTTTGAGTTTCATTTCAACTTTAGTATCAGTAGTTTGTTACTGGTATTGCTGAATAGCATTTCACTTCATGGATATACACTATTTTGTTTATCCATTTGCCAAGTTAATGGACATTTATGCCACTTCCATTTTGGCTATTATGAATCATGCTGCGATGAACGTTTGTAAACAGGCTGTATGTGGACATATGTTTCCGATTATCTTGGGTAGATTTCTAAGAATGGAATTGATGCTTAACTATTTTAGGAAACTGCCAAAATTTTTTTGATGGTGGTTATACTATATTACATGCCAATTAGCAATTTATGGAAGTTTAAGGTCTCTACAACGTCATTAACACTTGATATTGGCTGTCTTTTTTTTCATAAACATTATCATGGGTGTGAAGTGTAACCTTATTGAGCTTTTAATTCGGAATTCCTAATGACAAAAGGTGTTGAGTATATTTACAAGTGCTTATTGACATCCATTTATCATTGTTGGCAAAACATCTATTTGAATTGTTTGCTCATTTGTCTAATGTTCCAATATTTTTATTTCTTCCCAGCTTTATTGAGATATAATTGACATATAACATTGTTTAGACTTAGAGTGTACAACAGAAAGATTTGATACACTTATACATTGTAAAATGATTACTACAATAGAATTACTTAACAATTTCATCACATTAAATAATTGCCATTTCTTTGTTGTGCTGAGAACATTTAATCTACTCTCTTGGCAACTTTCAAGTATATAATATGGTATTATTAACTACGGTCACCACGCTGTACATAAGATCTCCAGAAATTATTCATCTAATAACTGGAGGTTTGTATCTTTTGACTAATATCTCCCACTTCTCCCCCCAACAATACTTCCCAGGCCCTGACGCACCATTCTACAATCTGTTTCTATGATTTTTGACTTTTTTAGATTCCACGTATAAGTAATAGTATACAGTGTTTGTCTTTCTATGTCTGACTTATTTCACTTAGCATAATGCTCTCAAGATCCATCCATGTTGTTGCAAATGTCAGGATTTCCTTCTTTCTCATGACTGAATAATCTTCCATTGTAGATATCCCACATCTTCTTTATCCATTCATTCACTGGTCGACAGTTAGATTGTTTCCATATCTTCACTATTGAGAATAATGCTGCATTGAACATTGAGATGCAGAGAGCTCTTAGAGGTCCTGATTTCATCTGCTTTAACTATGTACCCAGAAGAGACTTGCTGGGTCCTATGGTAGTGCTACTTTTACTTTTTACAGAAACCCCCACACGCTTCCATAGTAGCTATATTAATTTTGTTGATACTGAAACTTCATGGAAAACCTGAACTTCCAGAAAGACTCTCTCACTGTGGGGAATTTTCTAAGTGTTCTCCATGGGTTCCTGGACCATAGCTAAAAAGGGCTAGAAACAGTTCATGGACCATTGCAGAATCCACAGCTGGGACCCAGATGGCTATGTCTATTACCTGATACATGGAGAGGTGAGACTCCTCCTGAGTCACTTGGCATGTGTTTCTAGTCCCCACAGCTCCCACAAAGGCACATTTGTCCCTGAATAGATGTCAAATTCTTGTTGTTGAAGGGGGAATAGGAGTGAAAGACTATTGTTTTGCCATGTTCCTGATGTCATTTCCTGTTTAGCAATATTTTAATTGAGTTGTGTTTTATTATTATTATTCAATTGAGAGTTCTTCATGTATTCTGAGCACAAGTCCTTTATTGGATAAGTGATTTGGAATGTTTTCTCCTTGTTGTCTTTGTCTTTTCATTTTCTTAATGGTGCCTTTTGAGGTATAAAAGTTCTTAATTTTGATGTTCAATCATCAATTTTTTTATGAATTATTTTTTTACTGCCATGTATCTTTGCCTAATCTAAGGTCTCGAAGATCTTATCCTATTTTTTTTTCTTTTAACATGCAGTTTTGCTCTTACATTTCGGTCTCTAGGCCATTTTGAGTTAATTTTTGTGTATGGTATTTGGTTAGGATCCAAATTAATCTTTTTGCAAATGTGAATATCCTGTCATCCCAGCTTCATTTGTTGAAAAGGCTACCTTTTCCACATTGAACTGTCTTGGTATGTTTGTTGAAAATCAATTGGCTATAAATCTCAGGGTTCATTTTGCACTCTTTATTGTGTTCCATTGTTTTATCCTTATGTCTGTTCTTAAGCTATCTTAATGATGTGCTTATCCTTAAGCTTTCTTGATTACTGCATTTTTAAAAAAGTTATGAAATCAGTAATTTAAGTCCTGAAATTTTGTTATTATTTTTCAGCATTGTTTTGGCTATTCTGGGTCCTTTGCGTTTTCATATAAATTTTAGAATCATCTTCTCCCTTGCTGAAAAAAAAGCCATCTGACATCTTGATAGGAATTGTGCTCAATGTATAGATCAATTTGTACATATTTCCTATCTTAATAATTTTGAGTCTTCCAAAATATAAACATGGAATATCTTTCCATCTGTTTAGAATGTTTATTTATTCTTAACAATATTTTATAGTTTTTAGTGCATACACCTTGTATTTTTTAAATTTATTCTTAATTATCTTATTAGTTTTAGTGCTATTGTGGATGAAATATTTTTCCTAAGTTCATTTTGATTACTTTTTTGATACTATATGGATACAAAATCAATTTTCTTTTATATTCATCTTTTGTCCTGTGACCTCACTGAATTAGTTTATTGGTTCTAGATGTTTTGTTTTGTTTTATTTTCCTTCTTTGTGGACATGGAAGCATTTTAAGAGATGGAGTAGCATATTCAAATTTGCATTTTAAGTAGATAATTTCAAACCTGTGAGGAGGATGTACTTGAAGGAGGAAATACTGGAGAAAATATTATTTTTTAATACATCTGGAACAGTTACTTACATCTAGAATCCTAGCAGAAATATATAACAAGACTAGGAGTACACCAGAAAATGAATTAAGAAAGATAATTGCTAATTTTTTTCACAGAAATTGGCCTGTTCATTTTAAGAAAATTTTTTTAAGCAGTCACTTGAATTAATTACATTTATTGAACTCATTAAAGTTTACGGACTTTTGCTTCCAGAAATGGCAGACTGTGCACAATGGATCAGCTCTGTTGATGAGGAAAACTACAACTGTTGTTTTTTTTTTTTTTTTTAATTTGTTTTTATTCATTTATGACCTGATACAAAAAGAAAGATAGTGAAGAACTGAGTTTGGGATCTGGGGGAAATTTTGGTTTAAGGTCTGCTTTTTCCGTAGTTTTAAGGGAACTGGCTCAACACATTTGGCAGCTTCATTGGACTAAAGAGACAGCAATTGGAATCATGTCCTGACAAAATGGAGTGGTTCAGGCAAATCCTCCTCATTTGGAGTTGACTTTAAAGAGACTCCAAATAACCCCTGGATCATAGATCTTCCCAGGAAATATTTGAATAGAGATGATTGAGGATTGCTATTTTCCCAGCTACTTGGCCAAAACAAATAGATATTTCCTCTGGAGGAAGAAAATTTAATCCTAGAATTAAAATGACATCCACTAACAATTTTACAAATAAAATGACTGACATACATACAAAAATAATGATGCACATGAGATGACAAGACAATAAGAATAAACAATTAGACAAATAAGTAAACAACAGAACTGTCCATAGGAATTGTAGATATTGAAGTTATCTAAAAGACTTAAAATAACTGCTTATAGTGATCCAGACAATAAAAGCATGAATGTAAATTTTCTTAGGAAACTGGAAATTAGAAAACAAAACAAAACAAATGGAAATTGTAGAATTAAAAAGAAAATTAACATAACGAAAAACCAATAAAGGGGGTTCAACAGAAAAGCAGATACAGCAGAGACAAATAGTACACCAAAATGTAGGTGCAAAAAACTTTCCTATGAATCATAGATAGACAAAGAGATAGAAAGTACAGAACAAAGTGTAAGAGTTATAGAAGATAAAATGAGAAGAAGGAACATACGGGAAGTTAAATTCCAGAATTAAAGAAAGAACAGAATGTGACAGGAGCAATATTTTTAAAAATTAGTACAATTTTCCCCAAACTAATAAAAGTCATTGCATTACAAGGTCAATAATCCCTATGAAAAGGAAATAGGAATAATAAAAAGAATACATTTTAGACAAATCCTGGTAAAACTTCTAAAAAAGTTCCTTAAAGCAGCCAAAAGAAAACACACATACACACACACACACACACACACACACACAGAGAAAACAAAAGACAATTTAACCTTCAAAGAGGCAACAGTTCAATTGACAAATGCTTTCTCAATAACAAAAATAAAATTCAGAATAAAATGATATGTTAAATGTGCTAAAAGAAAATAACCTCTAACTTAAAATTCTATACCCAGTGAAAACATCCTTCAGGAATAAAGGTGAAATAAAGACATTTTCAGAAAGTTCTAAGCTGAGAAATTACTCATTTATAGATTTACAGTAAGGGAAATATGAAGACTGTTTTTCAGGTAGAATAAAAATTATCTTAATTATCTTAGAATAAAAATTATCTTAGATAATTCAAGATACAAGATCCAGAAAGAATAATTAGTAACACAAATGATAAATGTGTAAATAAGTCTAAAGGAATATTGTCTATATAAAACCACAAAAGAATATATTTCACATCACACACCTGGGAATATAAGGCAGGAAAAGTACACATTAACATTACACTTTGGTATGTTGAGTATGCACATGTTAATTTATATGTAAAATAATGAAAGGATAGCAAAAGAGTATAAAATTGCTAGAGTAATAGAGGGGGAAATTGATGTATAAAAAAACTGATAACCAATCAAGTCAAAAGGAGGCAGGAAAGGTCAATAAAAGGAACACAAAAAAAGGAAAAAGAGAGGGGAAATTGATTTATAAAAAACGGATAACCAATCAAGTCAAAAGGAGGCAGGAAAGGTTAATAAAAGGAACACAAAAAAGGAAAAAGAGAAAGCCATTAGTAAGATAGTAATTAAGCACAAATATACAGGTAATTACAGTAAATATAAAGAGATCAATTAAAATAGAAAGATTAATAGACTTCCTAAAAATAAAATCCAGAAATTATTTGTGGGTAATGCATGTAAAGACACAGAGACACTGAAAGTGAAAGGATAGAGGGAAGATACACAGTGCAAACACTAACAAAAAATAAATTTACTATAATACTATTAAAAGCAGACACCGTAGAATTTATGAGAAAATATCTGTCTAGAAATAAAAGTGGACACTTCATGATGATAGAAGGTAAAAATTGGCCATGGAGATAAAACAATGATACAGTTGAATGCAACTAATAACAGCTTCAAAACATATGCAAAAAATTAATAGAACAGCAAGGAGAAATAGAAAATCTATTATCATAGTGGGGAAACATGAAAACTTGTGATTATACCAACATCAAACTTTAAACTTTGAACTGTAAAGTAAAGTTACATTTTTTCAGGAAAAAATAAATTTATCTAACAACATTACTAAAAAAATATTTCAGAGGTCAAATCTTTTCTACAAAAAAATTCCTAACAGACAAGTTTGTTCTAACTCTAACAGTGTCAACTGCCATGTGTTATTTTTTACAAATTGAATATAGTTCATAGATCCATATTTGGATGACACAGTATATCAGGCAATTGGTTATTAGAATTTTTTAAGTGAGATTATTATGAATACCAGGGGTGCCGAAAAAAGTGGACACCTTGGTCAACGTTGTTCAAGCAGTAGTTCGCCATCATTAGAAGTGTCTGGACGCTTATGGTCTCCACTTTGAGCACCTCTTGTAATTGCAGAAGTCAAACATGACTTGCATTCATCTTTTGTTATCGGTATACATTGAGTATTACAATTTTAGTACAGTTTTCCCTTCTTAAAATTTGTATGCATTTTTTTGCCATCCTCGGTATTGTTAAATAATGTTTCTCATATACAAAATTAACAAAGGTAAAATAATCTTGCTATTATTTGGAACTGATTTATCTCCTTTATCTTAGAAATAGATAATTAGGTAACACTTTCGTCATAAAAAATTCTCAGATTAGTAACCAGTATTATTTTTAAACTAGGTCCATTAAAAATCTATTGTAAGTCATTAAAACATAAATGTCTCTTGTAAACTCTCACAAGAATAGATAAAATCTTTTAGTCAAAATATTGCATATCGTAATTGAAGCAGATTACCCTAAACGTGAGCATAAAAAGAGAGAATCAAGAAGAGAGAGACAGGGATGCGACAGTCCAGATGTGAAATGTACAACTCATGCTTTTTAGTATCATAGTCTCATTTAAAAACTAGAGAATGAATTTAAAGTCAGAACTGCATGAAAATTAGATGGGTTGGACATACCCTATTTTCAGTTCACTCTTTCCATATTGGAGGAGAGAAGAATTTGACAAAATCAGAAAGGCATATTGTTAACCAATAATCCTGGCCATCTCAAAATATTTAAGGGATTCCAAAATAGTCTTTTCCAAGGGGTGAGATATAGTAAGGTTTGTTGACAATCTTTAATATGACTCATCTTAAAGAGTATAGAATTAAATTATGATTTTGTAAACTGCTATGTCTATAATATATGTTTATTTGTATATATCCATCCACATGTTATTTGGCACCGAGAGAGAGAGAGAGAGAGAGAGAGAGAGAGAGAGAATCATAGGTAAGAATAATCCAGGTAAATTAGTTTACTACAGAACAATGTGGTGTTAAATTCTAATCACATCCATTCTTGAATAATTTCTTGAATAATTTCCTCTAATTAACATAGAAATTAACATAGGCTTGCAAAAACACTTCAAAGCAGAATCTTCCTCCTAATACTTAGGTATAATTGTCAATCCTTATACTTGTCTTTGAAGGCAAACTGAGACCGCTTGACCACCTCCTGGCAGGGAGTGGGGCAAGAGCCAAGAGGGATGAGAAATACCTTGTTCCCATAGCACATATTGCAAATTCCACTATCAAGGATCTCACTTTTTTATTTTTTATTTTTTTTGAGGTTAAATTTGCTTTTTATTTCTAAATTTTTGGAATATCATTGTAAAACTGTGGCTTTACTTTTTAAATTTTCAGTAGTTATTTGTGGTAAGTAATAATCTTTATTTTTTATTAAAATTTATTGGGATGACAATGGTCAACAAAAGTATATAGGTTTCAAGTGTACAATTCTGTAATACATCATCTATATATTGCATTATGTGTTCACTACCCAGAGTCAGTTCTCCTTCCATCACCATATATTTGACCCCCTTTACCCTCTTCTACCATCCTCTCACCCCCTCCCTTCTTACAAGGCAAAAAAGGATTTAAAATTTTCATTTGGGGGAAATTTATCCTAATTCAAAGCCCAATAAAAAAATCACCAATCACTCGGAATCTCACTCAATAAATTCTGTCATGTTTGGGGGAAATTCTTTATGTAAAATAAACAAACAAATAAGTCAATAGAGTCACAAATAAAACTTGACTTATTGCTATGCAAAGTGTAATTTAAAATTTGATCTCCATGTACTTTTAGCCTACTAGTTTTCACTAAGATTAAAGTACAAAATCTTTATGTCTAAGTAATCAGACAAGAAATATTAAGGACTTACTAAGAGTCATGCAGCATAAGCTAACACATAGCTACTATTTTGTAAACTAAATTACAGATATCAATGCAAAGATGTATGATATAGTTAACTAGGGTGTGATAGTCATGTTTTTTAAAATTCCAGTTATAATTCTAAACTTTCTCTCTTTTCCCAAACTAGAGCATTGTGATGGTTGATAGGTAGCTTTGAGCCATAAGGTCCAGAAGAGGAATACCCAGCAAAAGTAATAGTGTTAATCTCAACGTCTCTATTACTAAATCTAGAATTTTTCTTGAAACGTTAACAAAAAAACAAACAAATGAATTGTATACATGCTAATATTATATACACCAAATTAAACTATGAAATCTAGTGAAAAATAGGTTAGTCATTCATCTTGAGAATACTAATGGCTGTTTTCTGTTGATGTCATTCCTTCTGAGAGAATGAGAATGAGAGCAAATGGAAAAAGATCAATAATTAAAACAAACTGATTCAAAAATAAAAACCAACCAAAACATTCTACTTATACTTTTGTCCTTCCATAAAATGAAAGGAAGATACAGATATCAAATAGTAATAGTAGTTGTATAACATTACAAAACTGTCCATATAACTTCTTTTTTAAAAGCTGGCTTAATTTAGGCAATAAGTTTCTTAGAAATATAACTTGCACTAATATCCCTTATCTTCAAAACAAATGATTTACATTATGACCTTCCTTGCTATGATTTGTAAAATACTCAAAATATCACCACCTCTTCATATAAAACCCACTTCATTCTAGAAAGGGCTTTGAGGTGCATTATCAACACTGGCCTCATATATACTATGACTTTAGTTTCATAAACACTTTAGCCATAAGGCTCTATAAATTATATTTGTTCTCTTGTTTTATCAAAATATTTAATAGATGCTGTCTAATTTTTTATGACTATATGACTTGACAAGCACAGAGTAGATATGGAGAATGTGCTCACCAAGCAAAATAATGATTTTTAATTTCATTTCATTATTTGGTATTTTTGAACAACAACCAAGTGCCAGATACTATTGTAGTTAGAAAATACAGCTGTGAACCATTAGGAAAGAATCTGCTGGCTTCACAGAACAGAATCTAGTGGAGGGAGAAAGATCTCATAAACAAGACAAAGAAATACAATATACACTGAGTTGAATGGCTATAAGTGCTATGGATTGAAAGCAGAGAAGAAGGATTGAGAGTATTAAGGAAGGACTATAACAATTTTAAATAGGGTGATCAGGCATGGTGTCAGTGAGAAATAAGACATGAAGTTTTTAGCCTAAGCCAATTGTAGATTGGCATTGGTATTGAGATCAAGATGATTAAATGAAGGTCATGAACTCAGTTTTGGACATATTTAATTTCTGCATTTGACGATATTAATCAGAAGGTCAGGGAAAATGTCTGGATTTGAGATGTACATTCCAGCATCATTAACATTTACATGATATTTAAAGCCAGGAGACAGAAGAGATCAACAATGGTGTCAGTAGAGATGGAAAGAGAAAAGGTAGAGTCACTAAGCCCTGCAGTAATCAAGTATTAATCAAGTCAGGAGGATGAGGAGTAACTAATAAAAAAGACTAAGGAATGACCTATGAAGTAGGAAGCTAACCAGGCAACTGAGATATGCTGAAGCCAAATGAAAATATTTCAAGAAAGAAGGAGAATTCCACTGTGTGTATTGATAAACAGGAATGAAGACAGAGAGTTGATCATTGCATTTAGCAATACAGAGATTTTGCATAATGTTCACAAGAGCAGTTTCGATGAAGTTGATGGGATGAATGCCTGACTTGAATGAATTCAAGAAAAAATGGGGGAATATAAATTAGAAAAATCAAGTATATGCAATTAAAAGAAACACACAACTTTTGCTGTACAGGGAAAGATAAGTGGGGTGGTGGCTTGGTACAGCAGGGTCATTAATAGATTTTTTTAAATGGGAGAAATATAAGAATATTTAATTCTGTTGATTACAATCCATTAGAGATGGAAACATTGATGATGTAGAATTAAGGAGGGGGAAGTTATGTCCTGGAATAACAAAAGGGAATGAGATCAAGAACATTAAGAGAGGTAGCCGGCCCTTTCTAGGAACATGGGCAGTTAATCACAGTAGCGGATTAAAGGCAAGGAAATAACTAGAAATAACAGTCAGTTTCAAAGAATTTACAAGTAATTGTGATACTCAGTGTATTATAAGCCTCACTTTCTTATTGCCACAGTGTGTTCTTAGGAGTCATATTTGCCCAAGGTCTTAAAATAAAATATAGCATAGATATCAGCAACATTATACTGTAAGCACAGAACCTGACACAGAGTAGGCCCCAAAATATTTGTTGAATAAATAGTAGCTTTTTATTAAATGGCTATGATTAAATTAATAAAGCTAAGGTATATACCCTTTATAATCCTTTGAAATTAGCAAAAGTATACAACATATTAGAGAAAACTAGAATTGCCTCAGTTATGTGTAAGTAAACATTGTCAAACCCATTGTCAAAGGCTTTGGAGAAGTTGAAAATGAAATCCAAGTATTATAATTTCTAGTTAAATTCTCTTTCCATGGAACCCATACTATTCTTGCTTATTAAAAGGACCCAATGGGCTATAAAGTATGCTCAGTACATAAAAAGACAAATTCATGGTATCATAATTATGAGAATTTGAGATCCTTGAATAATTATGCTCAGTATAATTATACTAAATCTAATAATCATTTCACATTTCATTAATAATAATTTTGTTTGCCTTATTAGAACTTAGGAGTAGTCATGAGAAATGTTTTCAATGGTCCGTGTCTCTTTAAGACAGTTTCCAGAGAAGTTTAGTAGTTCTTTAAATCTAGATGAACATAATGAGATGAAGGAGATGGCTAAGGTAAAACAAAAGTAAGCCATGAACGGAATCCTGGTGAGTACCACTTACCAAGAGTGTGGTGTGGAACAAGTTATTTAACCTCTCTGTGCCTTGGTTTTATCACCTGTAAAATGGGAATAATAATAATAACAACCTTATTGGAATGTTTTGAGGATTAACTGAGATGCTACACCTAATGAATTTAATGAATGATCTAGGTTCAGAACTAATAGTATTAGATCTCCTCTGATTACCTCAGAGGAAATGATAATGAAATGAACTTCAAGTGAAATTTCAGGCAGTTATCTTAGCTTTTCTGCTCATGCTTAGAAAACGAACTGTGTGCCCTTTTGTTTTGGAATTAAAAAGTCTAATGATTTCATAGTTCTAGTTCAATATAGGACTGCATAATATACAAAGCCCTGAGCTCCTATCCAACCTAAAGCTTCCCCTTTTGCACTCAGTTCAGGCTTGTTTCAAGCTTTGAAGTCTGCACTGGAGGATGAGGGCATGATGGTCTCCCTTTATTCTGACATCCTCCATTCACAACAGCAGTTTCTGATCCTTTCAGAGTCAGGGTCCAATAAAGAGAAATTGGGGAGAATGATCACAGTGGTATGTGACCAACCCAGTTGTCATCCATAGTCAGGGCTTTCTGAATGGCAAACATAAAATCAATAACCCTTCTCCTGGAGTATGTTTGTAGCTTTCTCAAAGAACCCCTCTGTAGAATCCCCAGTTTTACTTGCCTTTCTCTCTGTCTCTTTTCTGATATCAACCTCCCAGTTTGTTGCTTATTGTTCACCATTTAGGAACCTGAGCTTCTAACAGGTAACTCACTCTGTGGGTTTACCCAAAGATAACCCTACGCAAACTCCCCTTTTGAGGGTCCAATTTGCTTTTCAAAAAATTACCAACTTTTGTCTTGACAGTGTAGGAACTACAGCTTGCCTGATATACGACTCTTGAATCTGTCATAGATAGAGGGACTCTCCAGCCACACCTGTGGTTTAGACTTCAGCATCTGGAGGAAACACATCAAGCTCTCGGAATATGATCCCTGAAGCCCTTCTCACTTACATAACCTGAACAGGAACCACCCCACCCCTCATACATGGAGTAGTACATTATACACAGCAAAGCAGCAACTCTCCAAAATAACTCCTTCTCTCTTCTAGCTTTGCCACGGCAAACTTTGTAGCACCTTAAAATGGTGTTTGAGCTAATGCTGGACTTACTAGTTGAATTGCATCTTAGCACCTCCTGCAAGTAAAGTCTTGCCCCTCACTTATTTAGATTCCCCTCAAATAGAAACGAAGACTCCCACTTCAATATGTGGATACTTAAATAAAACATTGTCTGGCAGAGTGGGAGTGTTCAGAAATGCTAGCTATTGCTATTATTCGTCTTATCTTTATTATTTAACATTTAAAGTGTGGCTATAGGTGGAGTTACCCACATTTTTAAAAATTGGAGGAAAAAGTCACAAAGATTTTAAAAACAAGATAGTTTGGTGTCATAAAAGTTAAGAGAGTAGGTGTTTTGTGGAGAAGGGAGTAAACACAGTGTTGAATTTTGTAGTGAATTTTAATAAAATGAACCAAACCAACTGCATTTATCAATTGGTTATTGGTGACTCCATTTTGAGCAGCCTGTTACAAGCAGTTGCTCAAAAAGTGAATAGAAGATGAAGAAACTGAGACAGTGAGAACAGAGAAGTTGGGAAACAAGTTTACAGGAAAATAAAAATTAGATTGTTGCTAGGCAGAGACAGTTATTTCAATTAAATATATTAAGATGACATTTGTTAATAAGATTACATAAGTTCCAGTGTACAATTCTTCAATACGTGATCTGCAGATTGTATTATGTGTTCATTACACAAAGTCTAGTCTCCCTCCATCACCATATATTTGACCCTCTTTACCCTTTCCATCCTCCCTCCACCACCCTACCCTATCAGTGTTTGGTTTGTGGTTTTTTCATTGTTGTTGTTGTTATTGTACTTGTCATCATTTTACTTTTAAATAATAGATTTTAATATGTTACCAAAAAAACAGTTGTGTGCGTGTGTGTGTGTGTGTGTGAGAGAGAGAGAGAGAAAGAGAGAGAGAGAGAGAGAGAGAGAGCAAAATAATAATAATAATTGAAGGAGGAGACAGGATGAGCGATCAAGAATTTAGAGGAAAGTATTAGTCCTAAATAGGACAGGCAATACTTAAAATTGGAGAACAAGTAAATAAAGGCGATTATGGGTGTAAACAAGTGTATAGTGGTATGTGAGATGTGAGAAAAGAATGAATATTGAATGTATACTAGAAAAGGAATGGTTATGGAGAATTAAGAACATGGGAATTTCAAGATGAAATAACATTGCTTGGCACAAAGATGCAAGGGGCATGAAGAATGAAAGAGGATTAATATATTTGCAAATATGCATCCATTGACAGCACATAGAAGTGTATTTTTAGGAGAACGGTGATGATAGAAGCCTGAGTATGAGCGTTAAAAAAGAAAAGAGATATAAATAAAGAGATACAAAAAATGAAAAATAAAGGCTATGGGTGAATAGCATTTCATTGGGCCAGGGGGAAAAATAGCTAACTGGTAGAAAGAAAAACACATTAAGAAAATAGAATGACTAGAATAAGAAGTAGCAAAAAATGCAGCATTTTTCTCTGACAGAAGAAATGGCTAAAATGCTTCATACGGTGGCATTAGGTTTCACTGAAAAGAAGAGAGATCACTCCAGATATCATCTTCTCATAACAATAGGAAGGGATCTTGTTTGACTTAGTAACCAAGGGATATGTAAAAGGAACCACTGAGGAAGTGGAGGATTTGAGAAAATTATTTAGCAAGAGTATCGTTTAGAACTAAAAGTAAATAAATAAACAAAAGGACTTCCAAAATTTAATAAAGATTGTGGAGAGCAAGGATGTTAGTGTTTTTAATGTGGGCTAGTGTTCATTACTACCCAGTAAAATTGTGCAGTTAAGGTTGGCTAAGGATAATAATGATGATATCTATGGTAATTATCACAGCATCCATAGTTGCATTAAACATTTATTGAGCATGTACTATCTATGAGGCATTGAATTGATCATTTGACATGTTCCAGCTCATTTATTTCTCATAATGATCCTATCAGGAAGGTTCTATCGTCATTTGAATTAACTACTTTGACCAAGGTTATAGAGCTAATAAGTAGCAAGCCAAAAAGATACCTAGGTCGATTGCCTTCAAAATAAAAGTGACTTCTGTCACTCTCTTTATATTTCACTTAAATATTTTGCATTTTAAAATGTCAAAATCTAAACATATTCCTCCTCTCCTTAGGTAGCCTCTTTTAATTTAATACCTCTTCAGAGTATAGACTAGCACATCCCAATTTATGAAAGATACCTCCTGACATTTGATAATGTTCAAAGGATTCCGAAGCATATATACACATATCTCTTTTCAGTCATTGCTGAGGGAAAATACCATCTCTCCTTCCAATAAGGAAATAGAATTTCAGAGAAGTCAAGTTATTTAGCAGTAGTTCCTCAGCTAGTGAGTAGAAGAAATCCCATCCAAATTCAGATCTTCTGATTCATGTCCAAAGCCTTGGCCATTCAGTTTATTACCAATCCTTGTTCCTTCTTTCTCCTCAATAGTCTTTCCATTTCTATTGTCTTTATTAGATTCAAGGTTCACAATCATATTTCAAATTCCCACGCTTCAGGAGAACTATTAAATTATCATGATAAACTTTCATTGACATAATGATGACCCAAATGTTTTCAGCTTACATTTGTGGTAGGATTACACTGATGGCCCCAGGCTTTATGCCTCCCGGTAAAAATTTGCCATGTAATTTTGTGTTGCTTTCCACTCTGTTTTCGGGCTTGGCCAAGTGATAGTACCAAAAAGACTCAAGCAGAAGCTTAAAGAGCACTTGCTTGTTTCTGCTTTGTTCTTATTCCTCTGCCATGACCATGAATAATCAGGCCTATTGCAATATGAAACACTTGCTGAGTGGCCCCAGCTGGTCCAGCTAAGGCCATCTATATCAGACAACGGCCAATTAACACATAACTAACTGAGCCAACCTTTAGCTAACCAATGGCATAAGTGAGCCCAGCTATAATCATCCAATCCAAGAAAAGATCAACTGTTTCATAAAGCCACATTTTTGCATGACACTGAAGTTTTGTGTTGTTGGTTACATAGTGTTATTTTGGCAATACATAGCTGATACATGAATATTACATACTCTATCCTAAATCAAACAGCAGAATAATAGCCCTTCCTTATTATCTTAATCTGTCAACAGTTCACCCAAAATTCTACTGATTATCCTGTATACAAACTCTTGTCCTTAGATGTCACCAAATATATAAATAGGCCACACTCCTCCACTGCCACTACAACCTTTCAATAAAACCCTTCAATAAACAAATCTGTTATTCTCCTTATTTAATTCCTATAGTCTAAGGAAAAAAAAGGAAAAGAAAACAGCGATGCTGCTAGCCCATCTGTCTCCTTGGTACAAATTGGGATCCCCCCAAGCCTAACCAAGAAAGCACAGTATAGGCTGAACTTCTGTCCCCCAAATCTCCTTAAGCAGGGTCCTATGTATAACTCTACTGCCACACATAAAGTATGCTTGAGTAGTTATTTCCAACCTTTTTCTTAAAAATACCTCTCTAATATCACTTCCCACATGAAACTTTCTGCAGTTAATAATATATCAATATTATAGCTCAAGTATTTTCAATACTTCTATAATCTTCTGGTACTATATTAATTGGCATCCATTCATATATATTTATATATATACATATATATATTTCCCCCTAAGCAACTCTGTTCCTTAAGTTCTCTAGGAGACAAATTATATTCCTTTTTTCCTATCCCATTTACAAACATATGTAACCATTTAACACGAGTAATACACAGAAGACCCTCAATATATGGTAAATAAGGTGCTAAAAATAAATTTTAAACTTTCATATATAATGACTTTTAGCAATGGAAAGTTCACTGCCCTTAACTTTTCTTTAAATATTCTGAATAAGCATATTAATAATTGACAGATATTTGCCATTTTCAAAATGTAAAGACTGTTAATTTTATCAATATTCTAGTAAATTGTACTAAACGCTCACTGACATACATATATAGATTAGTTTATCTTTTGGGATTCTGCATAAATGAAATAAATACAAGCACTTTCACATTTAATGCTCTATTAATTAATTTTTACTTATATTATTTTGTCCAATCATCACAAACCACCCTGTGAGGTATTAGTATTAACCAATTTTGTAGTATGGAAATCCAAAATCCTGACTGAAGTTGATGATATGTAGTAGAGTCACAATACAAATTATTTCAAGTTTACTGCTCTTCCTACACCAAAACACATATGTATTTAGTTCTGTTTTTACTTTAGAAGCACTTACTACTGGTACACTAGGGTTGAGAGGGTTGTGGATGATTAACGTATGCTACTGTTCTCAGGGAGCTTTTAGTCTAGATTGGTACACAGGCTCATAATCAGATAATTTAGTAATAATACGGTAAATAGTAAGAGTAAGGAACACAGAAAAAATGGATTTGGGGGGAGGGGTTCAGAGAGGATTAATGGAAGAGAAAAAGTCTTGGTTAGGATGAGAAGTAAGCCAGAAAAAGATATTGAGGAGGAGCGTTATGGGCAAAGAGATGAAATATGCATGAAAAAAAAAAGAGACTAGAATAGCATGAAGTTTGTGGGGACACTGCAAGCCATGCAATATTATTCCAGCATACAATGTGACACATTTGCAAAGTTGGGAATGTTAGGAGATAAAACAATGAAGAAGTTCAAGGCGAGGTGCAGAAAAACAGCATAGAATAGAGAAATTTGAGGATGATGTAAGAGATTAAAAACAGTATGGCCTGAAGTTGACCGAATTCTGAGATGAGGGAGAAAGCACCATCTATGAGGACTCTCAGGCATCTGGGTGAGGGATTCCAGCAGATTTGGTTGAGGAGTGGGAGGCTGAGTTTGGGGCACGTTGGATCTGAAGTTCTGTGGAACATTTAAATGAATCTGTGCATTACTAAGGTAGAAAATTGAGTATGTAGCTAGCTTGGAAACAATAGGCCTGATATGGAATAATGTGGAAGTATCAGTACTCTTTATACATATTGACACCCAATCACATAATGAAAAACAAAACACTATGGCTACACACATTTTCTATGGTTAGGGTTGTTAAAATCATTGCTACATTTGTCCGTAAAGGACTGATAGGCGAGAAAGTGACTAAAGCAAAGTACTAAATCATCAAACGTAAAAGTACTGGATAGTTTACTTAAAACACAGTATGTCATATAATTTGACTCTGCTTTGAATTCTCTCCCAGGTTTGTTAAAATAATTTTCATTTTATGTTATTTTAGTAGTTTTCAATTTTATATCCCTTAGTTCTGCTTCAAAAATCACATTTATGGCAGTCATTTTCTCCTTCAACCTCAATGTCAAATGCAATGCCACCAAACAGTGAAGGTACATTGCTTACAAAATATTCAAAAATAGTCAAAGATACCAATTAAAGGAAAATATTCCTCTATTAAATACAGAAAACCTATAGCCATTAAAGTACACATTAGGTTGTTAAAAATTTGCTTTAAAAAAATGACTGGAAAATCACTGTCATAAGGACCTGTGCATTACTAGGAGTGTTCAACATGTGTAATAGTAAAATACATACCAATATTGAAAAAATGTGTCAAAGTATTTGTAAAATAGATCGAAACTACATCCATCTAAATGTACAGGTTCATAATCCCTAATATATAATTTCAAAACCTATACACTCTATAAACTAATATTGTATTTCTGTATTGCAAACTTAATATATAATTTCAAAACCTATACACTCTATAAACTAATATTGTATTTCTGTATTGCAAACTTAATTGGTGGCAAAACCAGATCTGCACTAACATGAGACATTTATAGTCTTTTTTTTTCCATGTAATAGGAATATTCATAAGAATTCTCTTCAGATATGAAATGTTAAGTATGGGGTGCTGCCCAAAATTCGTCTGGAGGAGTGTTCTACAATATGCATTATATACATATAAAAAAATGGGGAAAATTTTGAACTCTAAAACTACTAGCCCCAAGGAGTTTGGGTAAGAGATGGTGCCCCAGTGTATAAATTTCAAAACTCAAAATTTCTGGTGGCATTATAATCTAGATATTTAATACAACAGAATTTCTAGAATTAAATTTTTTTGTCCTTCTATCTTGAAGAAGAGGTTTATCTATACAATATTATTATGTATGATAACATCATTATGTCTGAAAACATCTCTAGTCTTTTCCTCCCCCCCACCAAATACCTTGTTCTAGTACGTTATTTTTATAACATTCCTTATGAGATAACCACTCACTTTCATACAAACGCATAAAAAATTTAAAAAACCCAAATTATTTTTAGAATCACTTTGATAGGGTTAAGATCCAAACTGACAGCATCAGGCTTTAATAAAATATAGGAAGATAAATGTAGGAGGGATACATGCATATTATTACACTTAGGACCAAAGAGTCAACTTACAGGAAGAGTAGGGAAAATGGGAACACATGAGCATTTATGCAACTCAGTTATAAACTTCATTTGACTACTGTCACAGGACATACTGAACGTATGTTGAACTTGCCCCCAAATATAATATAATCCGAGGCTTCTTTAATGAAACACTCTATCCAGAAAGAGAAGTGATTGTCTCATTCTATGCTTGTCACAGAAGACAAGGAATAGTGTTCCTTGTCTTGGTTCAGAGACCACACTTTAACAACAGCATTGACCAACTCAAAAATCATAGAAAGAGTAAGGCGTGATGGTTCTTTCTAGAAATCACCTTGTGCAGAGCAATTGCAAAGCCTGAAATGTCTAGCTTGAAAATGTGTAATTCTTGGTGAAGAAATTTGGTAGTTGTCTTTGAAATGAATCAACTCATTCTGTGTAATTAAACAAACCAATGTACCAACAGGTAAGAGTTACTGGAAACATCATTGCATCTCACAATAAGACAAACTACCTGAAAATGAAAAAGACTGGGACAGGATTTACCCATATAGGGTTATGGGATTACCTAATGGGGATGTGACAAAAGATATTGACCTTCACATTCTGAAAGTGGTCAATATCTCAACATCACAGTGCAAATTAATTCTAATACAGCTGGGTTTAGAATTTTAAAAACTTTGATTAGATCATTGTAAGACATAATTTCATAGAGAGAGGTCAACTCTTCATCTATTGCTATACTGTCCTTAACGCAGGGGGCCAATCAAACTTGTATTTACAAGAAAAAACACAGTGCTTTGGGGTGATTATTAAAAATCTCTTTCATATTCTATGCTTTTCTCAGACCTAAAATAAACACAATCATGCTATTATTAAATAAGACAATTGAATCTCATTATAAACTTTGTGTATAAGTAAGTTAGGAAGTCATTAAAATGCTATATTCTTTTCTATAAAGTAAGATGTTTGACCAAAAAAATACTAAAAAAAACCCTAATGTAACAATTTTAAGTTTGTGAAATAGGGCTGAACTTTTGCCTTTTCTCCAATTTCCAAAATATTTTATTTGAAAAAGAAACTGGTGAAATGTTTTTTTGAGGGAAGAGGATAATACATTAATAACTCAAGAATTTTTAAGCAGGTGTTAGGCATTTTTAAAAAAAGACAAACAAAAACAAAATTAGGTAACAGACTTCCAAACAGCTATCATTTCCGGAGACAGAACACATAATTAAAAAAGACAAGTAGCTATTTCCAAATATCATAATTGTGTTTAAAAAGCAAGAAAGAGAAACTTAACTATCCCCATATTCTGGTGATTAAAAGCTGATCAACAGGTGATTTTCTACCCCCATCAAAACATACAGATAAAATTTTCAAAGAAAAGACCAGATAGACCCTCATGCTTCATACTTCCCATCACCGATGTACCATTATTTTGTTTGAGGCAAGTTTTCGTGTGAATTAATTTTCTATTCTTAAATTTTTGTCACCCAAACATGCATATCATATATTTTAAAGGGAAAAGTACTTATAAAAATGGGAATAAAGCAAAGCTTATTTAAGTCTTATCACATTTTCAATTGCAATAAAAGGGTAAATGCTACCAGGAAGCATACCTGTGGCAGGGCTGAATTGAGCTGTCTCTGGAGCGAATCTCTGTCATAGATGACATCCTGTAGTCTTTGCTGAGCAAGTGAAAGACTTTCCTGGGTCTCCCGGAGGGTGTCTAGAAGACGATCCCTTTCATCTAGCATATTAACCATCAGCTGCTCAAAATGAGAGTCCGAGTCCGAGCCACTGCTTTGGGACCCCCTTTGGCTCATTGGGGTGTCCTCATTAATCGTGGGCATCACTTCACACATCATTGCTTGAAGAAAGTAAAGGGGAGGGAAGTCTCAGTAAAGAAATGGTTTCCAATAATGCCACCTAGCCCTCAACTCACCAAATGCTTTGCAGCTCATTAGCCTAATTGTCTATTTGTCTCCTGCCCAACCGCCCCAACTTCAACCAAGCTAAATATTTTGGCCTCAATGAAAAATGAATGATTCATTGACTTCCTTCAACCTACATGCTTTCTCTGATCATGACAATCCACATATCTCCTACAAAATACAGCTTGTTTTCACCTATTGCTCAAAGTTTAGTTTTGTTTTGTTTTCATGATTTATCCCACCTAATTCAATTTATATTAATGAGCTGTTATTATTATTTTATTTATTTACTGATCATCTTTCTTCCCCTGTAAGTTTACAAATCCCTCATAACACCTCCATCTTACCCTTACTTGTTATATTGTTAACAGCAAGCACATTAAGTCTGGCACCTACTAATGGGTGGATAGTAAATGATTTTTGAATGACTTAAATAATTGAATGAATGAATAAATGTTCACTTTTTTTAGAAAGTCCACCAATGACTGAGTATTTTTTTATGTAATAATCAGCTTTTACATTTTTACTTTATCAACAGATTTTTTCCATACCAACTAGTTTAAAGCTTCTTGACTTTACAATTCTCATTTTATTATTGTTATATGCTCTCTGAATTCCTACAGTAGTCTATACAGAGTAAAGTGACTGAATTATATATAAGCTTTATGAAACAGACAGAGGTGCATAAATATGTTTAGGTGAATACACTACTAATTATACTTAATAGTCCTTTGTTTCCTGTGAGCTGCATTGTCTGGTTTCCATTCAAACAACACAAACTAACACTCTTTCAAATGTTCCACAAAACAGATGCCATAAATTACATTAGATAATGTAGTAACTTCACATCTCAGCTGCTAATCAGAGGCTCCCAGTTATGAAATAAATGAAGTGCTCAGAATAGTTTCTAAAGCATTTATTAATTTGATTTAAAATCGACAACACAAACATTAGGATGTAACACTGATCTATAGTTGACATTTTAAAAATCAGAAAATATCTCATTTTCTTTTATACCCTCTAATATTTCCAAAAGAATCAAACCCATCTTAATTCAGTTGCTGTCCTGAGGCCAGGAGCTATTAATTAGAGGACTTGGTTTTGCAGAAGGCTGATGTGGAGAAAAGCTGGTTTGGCTGTTGATCCTAAAGCATTCTTTGGTTGTCTCATGCAAGGTCAATTCATTTTTCTGCCTACAGATTCCTGTCCTTGGGGAATATAGTTCTGGTGATATTTTCAAATAAAATGTCAAGACTTAACAGCTCAATAGTTAATTACTTTTTATGTGATTCTTCTTATAAATTGAGTTATTGAGGAGAAAAATTCAATTATCTGTGAATGATTTGGTCAGGACCCACTGAAAACTAGGAGAAACTTTTAGAAAGATAAGGGAAAAGTATTTTGTGACTGATATCCTATGTAAAAAAATTAAGGCTTATGTAATTTCATTAACAATTGTCACCCCAATAAATTAAAAAAAATTAAGGAGGTGATTTTAGAATAATTAAAGATAATGCTTTGAATTATTATCACTCAAAACACTGGGCTACCTGAAGGTAAGAATTTGACTTATTCAATTTCCTATTTACCCTAAAATAAATAACAGAATAGATACATAGGGTATATTTATGTACATGTGTGTGCACACACACGATGACTATTGTTAAATATGATGAAAATATAATATTTTATATTTTACTCAATTTGAATTTTATTCAAACACTATCACAGAGATGGAAGAAAGAGATTCTTTTCCAACAGCTACAAATTTTCTTTACCTTAATTGGAAAGGAATTGGAAAACAAAATAAATGTTCCAATACATTTGAATATTTAAAACAATTCACATGCTATGCATGAAATACACACTCTGAACAGCTGTGTCATTCTGAGAAATCATTACCAGGAGCTAGTATGTTTCTTTTTGATATTTAAGGTTACAACAAAATAACTGAAAGAGAAAATGGCAGCAAAGTGATAATTTGTGCCAAAACACTTGTAAGGTTTAAATTTTAGGGTTACTTAAACATTCATAAATCTGTATTTTCACTCATATCCTTCTTGAAAGGAAGCCATTAGCCTGTCTTCACTCAGGATTACTTATAACAACTTTAAATTCCTAGGAAAAATGTAACTGCAGTGATTACCTCGGCTATAATTTTCTCTTGAATATACTAACCTAACTCTAACAAAAGCTTATCGTCACTATGGCTCTTAGATCACTATCAAAGCTGGTCTTTGGCTTAGCCAGTCCAAAGATGCTAGGATGAGAAGCAGCTTAGGCACTTAGAAAGTCTATTAAATCTACACTCTAAAGAACTTCATTCGATTTCACTTTTGTAGCATGTGAACCAGAGCAAGTCACTTCACCTGTCAAAACTTCACTATTCTCTTTTGTAAAGTAGGGATAATAATCCATGCTAAAAAAAAAAAAAAAAAAAAAAAAAAAGCAGAAAAGCAAAACAAACAAACAAAAAACCAAGCCTGTTGTAAGACTGATAGGATACCTGAGTGAGATCACACAGTAAAATGATACAGAGCTATTACATATTCAAGTATTTATTTCTATCATAAAGTGACCAACATTCACCTTTGCAGAAAGAATATTTTACCTTTATGATTCACTCTGCTTCTATACCTAAAGGTTTAATTCCAGTGAGTACTGTGAACTCTCCAAACCCAATTTAAAAACATCAAACTATGCAAAACTTACTTAGGAAATAAGATGAATATATGCTGCTTTTCTTCATCAACAGTCAACCCAAATAAGTAAATCTAACATCTTCTCAACAGAACTAGAGGACAAAAATGTTTCTGCAAACAGGAAGACCACTTTCATGAAATTACCTTAGTTTCTTACAGTAGAACTCAAATTCCGTCTAATATAAATTACAAAGCACTTATATATTCCTTAAAATATATTATAACCTATTTCTTTAATGCACATTTTAGGTGTTAAAACCAATTAAAACATCTATATTCAGTATAAGAGTTAAACACCCTCTTACAGAATGGATGACATCTGAGGCAACCTGGACAGTCCAGAAGGCTATGGTCATTCAACATCCAGTGCATTTAATCTTCATATACCACTTTTAACTTTTGTAATCATTTTAAATATTAAAACTGCATTGTATCACATAATTTCTGAAAAAACCAGGAAGGACAGACTAACAGTTTGCTTTGATATTTGCCTTATCTCTTTCTCGCCAAAGTCAATGGGGGACATGAATTACGTTAGCCTTTACTAGATGAGGATGCCTTGTTCATGAAAGAAATGAAGATTTCAAGACCTACTAGAGATTATTTTGCTGTGACAGGAAAAACTAAGAATAAACCTCATTGGTTTAATTATCCCATTGTTTAAATTTAGCTTAAAGAATTTTATACAAGGAAAACCAACTCCCTTTTTTTAGCACATAACCTTGACTGTCTTCTAAATCTTTCAAATTAAAAAAAAAAAAAAGTTTTGAACTGGAGACATTACCCATAGGCTTTCAGGATCCAATATGTTTCTTAGAATTATGTCCTTTAAGTAGTATCTATTCAGATGTAATCCCTTCATACAGGCAGATCACTAGGATTTAGACCCTAGTGCAGGCAAAAATGCAATTATTCTTGGTAGTTAGTTCCTTCTGCAAAGATTTAGTCTTAAGAACGAGTCCAGCTCCATCTCAGTTAACACACAGAAAAGTAATTAGGTGAGAGAGATCCTAGCCATTGTCTGATTACATTACATGAATATTCCTCCTCCTATTTAACTCTTTGAAATCCCCTGTCCTCAGGAACTATTATTATCACCTCTAATGGAAGCATTTTACACTTCCTTTACCCCATTGCATTTACAGATGGCTGAAGAGCCAGCTAACCCCACATGGCTGGACAGTTATCTTTCAGCCACACCCCCCACCCTGGAGAAGTTGACTTCATCATTTCCACACTAAAAATCCTTCATTCTGCCCAAGAGGAGAGAGCCAAGTTGGGAGGAGGTAGAGAAATAGGAGGAGGGATAGGAGGCGGGTAGAAAGCAAAAGGTACGGAACAGTAATTGGCAACGAGGAATTTGCATCTCATCTTCCCTGGGGGCGGGGTGGGGCCGGGGGCGGGGGGGGGGCGGGAAGTAAAAAAATAAAGTGGAAGGGAAACCTTGTAACTCAAATACAGTTTCTGTACCTAATGCCTGTAATTTCGGGTCCTGCTGCTTCAATTGATCAATGACAACCGCAGTCTCCTGCTTGAAGAGAGGAGAGGTTCACGCCGGGCACTCCTGGACCATTTCCCTAGCAACGGGAGGAGAAAGGCAGCTTAGAGCCTGGCGTGCCCCGGCGCCCTCCCGGAACGAGCTCGGGCTCGGGGCAGCGGCAGCATCTCGGCATCTTCCCCGCGGCTCCGTCAGCAGCCAAAAGGAGAAGCGTCCATCGGAAAAATGGCATATTACAAATTTTGCTTTGGGAAGCAGAGCTCGGTTCAGACCATTGTCAAAGGGAGGAGAGGGGGAGGCGGTTCTTAAAGCAGCAGCGGCCCCTTTGCCGGAGCAGACGCAGCTCCCCGCGTGCAGCTGGAGCCTGGGGGCCGGGAGCCGGGAACCCGGGGGCTGGGTTTGACTGTGCAAACTTAACCTAGCGGCTCTGCTCCGGTTACGCGCCCAGGCCACCCGGAGGGTATCTCTGCAAACGTCAGCTTTGGGAAAAGGCGTGAGGCACGTCTGCAAGGGGAGTTCTCCCTCTGGCCCCCCACCCGGAGCCCCTCCGGAGTGTATGGCTAGCGCCGGGAGTTGGGAGGCTAAAGGGAAGCTTGAAGCAGGACTGGTCCCCTCCTGGCACCCAGCCTATCTCCGCGCCGGGGTGTCTCATTTCACTTAAAATAGGCACTTCTATTCCCGAAACGCAAGCACTCAGCTCCCTCTCCCCACCCCAACGCACACACACACAGTCTCTCCTCCCAGCCCCCGCAAGCCGCGGCGCGGGCTTCAGTCGGCCGGCAGCACCCACCTGCCGGGAACCGGAGCGGAGCTACAGCATCTCTCCTCCCTCGCCTCGTGCCGGGGCCGCCGCTTCTCCTCCCGGGTCTCTCCCCCCTCCTTCTCCTTGGCAGCCGCCACCTCCTGTTCCTCTGGAACAAGGGCTTCCCCTGGAAGCTGCTGCAGTGGTTTCCACCGGCCCTTAAATAAATTCTGAAGTAATCACGTCCTTGCTCTCCTCCTCACGCACACGCGCTCGCGGATACACACGGCTACCCAGAGCCGCCGCCGGGCTGCGGGGGCTCGCGCTGGTCCCAGTGCCCCAGGCCCGGGCAAGGGCTGGGGATGGGCAGCTGTGGGAAGAGGGGATGCTGTTCCTCTCCGGGGCTTGCCCCCCCCCCCACGACGTCCGTTACAGGAAAGTGTGTAGGCCAGCGCTGCCGGGGAGGTGAATGGGCTTGGGCACCTTCTGGCTTCCTGGCCTTCCGTGCTTGTCATTTCTTTACGCGGCTTCCTTCTCCCAGGAGTAGGGCATGGTAGTCATGGTTGTAAAAACCTGAGTCAATCTAGGGTGTGGCGGCATCTGTCACTTTTCATTACTTCTCCAGCTCTCCTCCATTCATTGCTTTGGCGATGAGGATTGTTTGTCAAGTACTCCCTGCCCTAGCGAATTTTAGCTTTGAGGAGTCTGGCTTCCATCGCGTTCCCGTTCCCCTATACCTGCACATGCCTGTACCTATTCTCTGCTCCTTCTTCCGCTGCTATCCATTCATACAGACCTTTCCCGTTCGGAAAAGAAAAGAAGCAGAAGACCAAACCAGTACCTACTCTAAGCAAAGAAGGAAACATTTCAGGGAGGAAAATTCACATATCCTAGTTCTAGAGAAAAGAAATCTGGGCGTGCAGGAGAGAATTGGGAGAAGGGTTAAACACTGGGAATAATTTGGGGGGTTAATGCAAGTACCTTCAGTGCATCGTGAAAGAAATCCAAAAGGTATATGTCACATTTGTGTAAAGAAAAGTGAAAGCTAACTAAAGAAACAATATTCAAATACCAGCTCCCTTAAATTAAGTACGATATTCAAGAAACCGATCTTTCATTCTGGGGGGTAGTATTTAATTCAGTTAGTGACTTCACAGAAAAGTGTGAAGTCAAGCTCATGTTTTTACAATCTTCCCTTCTGGACTGTTACTCAAATTCTGCATCACAAGATAATCCTAAAAGAATTAAGTATAAGAACAATATGAAGATACATGAGATGTCAACTGGAACACTGTTCTCAAACATAATGTGCATATAGATCACTTATGAATCTTGTTAAATTGTAGGTTCTGATTCACTAGGACTGGAACAGACCCAAAGATTCTGTACTTTTAACAGTTCCCAGATGGGACCACATTTTGAGCAGCAAGGATGGAGACTACCCAGTCAACCCACCAGTTGACGTGACATAAATACTCTTAGCCACAAGAATCCATTAAGTCACAAGACAGCCCTGACCATTTTCAAGCAGATTTGATTATATAACAGCCTTATCTTATGAATCAGATAGCTATACTCTTCTAACTTTCACTCTCTGGAATTCACCAGAAGACATAAAATGTCCTTATACAGGAAAGACCTAGACATTTTTAAAGACAATTAATATGTCTTTTTGTCCAAGAATTGCTTCCTTATTAAACCTTGGTTCTAATTGCTTTGGTAATCAACATTTGTCAAGTACAGGCTCAGATGGTCTTACCAATTTCCAAGAAGAGTTGATTTGCTTGAGTCCCCTTCGCATATCAAATAAAAGTTTTAATTCTAAATCTAGCCCCCACATTCAATTGACACAACAGTTGAAAGGCTACCCCATAGTTGATATCACAGAAAGGAAAAAATCTGATAATGGAAGGCAGGAAATAGTCATGGAGTAAAGGATATTTTATTAAGAAGATAACAGTCTTCACGGTTACTCTCAGCTTAGAAACTATATGTTCTAATGTTATCACCCCCAATACCATCAGAAAGAGTGTAAGTAACATTTTCTATCAAACAGAGGCATTTTTTAAGAAACAATTTTGCAGAAAGCATCAGGTGAACCAATTCACATGAGAAGGGTCACTCCCTTCACTTGTTTTTCTAGTTCAGTGGCCCTCTAATTCAGCATGCAAGAGTGTCCAAAGGGCTGTTACGACATCTATTTCTGGGCTCCTCCTGACAGTTTCAGATTCAGTAGGTCTGTGGCTGGCCAGATATTTTGCATTTCTAACAAGTTCCTACGTAATATTAATATTGCCAGCCCAGAAATCCCACTTTGAGGACCACTGCTTGAAGAACTCTGAAGAAATTTGGAAAGAAATTAAGTACAGAACAAGAAAAACAGCTGAGAAATATTTTGCTTTTGAGCCAAAAAGTCTCTTATACAAATATAAAAATAATTATTATGCTGAGGTTATAATCTGCTCCTACTAGTTTTTGATAGCAAGGGTCGATGATTAAGATGAAATTTGCTTACCTCCTAAAAAGTCAACTAAGTTTAGGCAGAGGTAGTAGAAGCCACCTCTTTCATTAAGTAGTCTTAGAATCTAACATCAGTGAAAGAAAGGATTTAGTCTACAGAAGCATGCGATATTGTTAGCCACACTTTCTAAGGCTTCCACTACACATTTCATTTCAAATATGACCTTTTTGTCTATATATTCTTTTAAGTGAAGAATGCCATACAATTGCTTTCATTTTTGCCAAGATGGCTAGTGCTTCCATCTCTTTAGATATTCTGAATATTGCATGGTATGTTAATAATATGATAGTAATAATCAAAAGAACTTGTTTTATTGAAATCATGGATAGTTTTGTTTGTAAAGATAAGGTTTGCTTAAATCAAGCACCAAAGAAAATGGATAATTAAGCATGGGCCATAACAGTAACAAAGATTTATTGAGACTAAGTGGCAGCAATTTTTCTTTTAAGTGCAAGGATAATTTTCATGCAAAATAAAAGCAAGTAATATTAGCTGCACCAGACATATTGATATATAACACCCCATTTCAAATGTATAGTTACCCATTTATGAAAATTTTTTGCCTAAAGTTACAACAGTTTACATTAACATTATAAAATAAATTAAGTGACATTTTCTACACTTATGCTTACTGCTGAATTTAAAATTTAGGATGGATTTGAATAGATAATAGAAGTGACTCCCATATACACTTTGCCTATAGTCTTGTGAAACATGAGTTTTATTTTATTTTCATTGAACAATAAGGCCATGCAATTTTATTATATTATATTATTTAGAATAGGCAACAACCGCCCCCCTCCCCATATATATATATATATATACATATATATATATATATACATATATATATGTATATATGTATGTATGTATACATATATATATATGTATATATATATATATATAGCAAATCATATATATATTTCAGTTGGTCAGTGGGCTACTTTCTTCCTCGCAGTAATTTAGGCTCCTTTTTGTCTGATTCCTGCTATCGTCTTGAGTTTTTCATCCAAACAGTGGAAGAAAGAAAGGCTGGAATAAACACACCCATTTCTAAAATCCTTGGTCCAAAAGTGACACATACTTTTCTCATATTCCACTGATGAGAACAACTCACATGGTAATATCCAATTACAAGAGAGGCTTGGAAAGTAGTCTAGCCTTAAGGCTGGAAGAAGATTAAAGAGAAACTTCACCAGTTTCTCTCATGATATTGTTTGTGAAAGTAATGGAAATAAAAGTTATGTAGAAAATATGTTAAACTATCTGTTATGCATACATTTAAAAAATGATTAAATGCAATTAATTGGACTAAATGATCATAAAATGAATACCCAATTCTATCACAAATAGCATTGTTTACTATGTAGGTTTTGTGTTTCTTATCTTTTATGCTACACATTACTCCTCTCACCTATCTAGGAAAGCATCCTACAGAATATAAAAGCTACACTAAGCACATAGTAGTTGCTGACTCTTGTGCCTCCAAATGTATAAGCATCAATTCTCACAAGATAAAATGTTGTGAAAGTCTATATTAATCAGCTTTTATCTATGCATTTATATGGGATTACTGTAAAATGCAGCGATTTGACAAATTGTCACTGAGATTTCAACTCATGACTAAGAGTACCTTTGTGTTATAGAAGAGCAAAACCTGTTTGTTATTTTTTGAAGCCAAGGTGTGATAAGAGAAGACAAGTTTCAGAGAATTTTATTTTGCATTATTCAATGCTATCTGACATCAATCTGAGAGCAATACAAGGGCACTGAAAACAAATAAAATAGTGATGCCTTCTGAAATAACTTTTTCTTCTTTTTAAAGGAAAAATAATATATCATAGGAAAAAAATCATTTGTGTTCCTCTTTTGCCTTCTATGAGATAAACTACTAAGAGAAAAAAGGACATTCTAATTATAGTAAGCAGTTGTTTCTACCCAGGGAGGAAATTTTAACATAAAGCCTCATAATAAAGGCTTTCATTTTTGCCTTCGCTCTACTTCAGGGAACCTCACTTTATAATTAAAGAATCATGGAATTTTATGCTGGGGTTCTAATCTAACTCCAATCTTACAGATAAGTAAAATAAAACTCAGTAGTATTAATGCTGAGGTTTCCCAACTGAAGAAGCGAGGCAGGAACTGCTTGACTTTAGATACTTTTTAATTTTCCTATTAAATATATATCTTTCAAAATTTGACTCAAAATTATTTATGATTACCTAATTAGTTTGATCATTGACATCACTGATACCAAGCCAATATTTCTTTGAATCAACTGGCAATGCAAATAAAGTAGATGAAGTTGAAATCAGTGATTATGCTGTTCTTTAGAGAAGAAATCATTGGGGAAAAAAGTCACCAACATGAAAATGAGGTTTTCTTTAGTGTTCACCACTTAAGTCATGTGTAAGCAGTCATGGATACTAAATTAAACAATGAAAATAACTGATATGGATAATCCTAATTTAGGATTTAGTTTGAAGATCCATAGAGCAGTGAAAAATATAAATGTATGTTTTACAAAGACTGTTAATAGAAGACAGCATCCTCAATGTTAAATTAATAAGAATAATTTAATGATAAAAAGTCAAGACAGTACATGTCAGATAGAAAAATCTTGTTAAAATGACAGCTACATGTACTGTCTTTAGCACCTGACTCTTGACTTCTGTTCAGTCCTAAATGGGGTAAAATCAAATTCATATCTCCTGAATACAGAGGGATGAGTCAAGACCAGGTAGGGAAGTTGCAAGTGTTCTGGCATGTATTACTGAGTACTCCAAACAAAACTTAGCAACTTAAAACAACAATCATTTTCCTATTTATCATGGTATCAGTGGATCAGGAATTTGAGACTCGTTTGTCTAAGTAGTTCTGGCTTGGACTCTCTCATGTGGTATGACAATGGCTAGGCCTGAAAGAGTGGAGATGCAGAGAGTTAAAGGAGCTAGGGCTAACCAGGAGATCTCTCTCTCTCTCTCTCTCTCTCTCTCTCTCTCTGTCTCTCTCTCTCTCTCTCTCTCTCTCTGTCTCTCTCTCTCTCTCTCTCTCTCTGTCTCTCTCTCATCTATCTATCTATCTATCTATCTATCTATCTATCTATCTATCTATCTATCATCTATCTATCTATCCTTCCATCTATCCACCCATCTATTTCCCTTATCTTATGGCTTTTCCATGTGATATTGCTAAATGGGATAGTTTGGGCTTTCGTACAGCATGGCAATCTAAGAGCACTCAGACATGGCAGCAGAAGTCAAAAGCAAATAGTGAACAAGTCAAAAGCTGCTTCATTTTTTATGACCTAGCTCTACAAGTCACATAGTATCACTTCTACCATACTCCATTATTGGTTTCAATAACAAGCCCTCTTGGTTTCAAGGGGAAGAAATATAGACTGTGCGCCCCACCCACCCCACTTTGCAATGGGAGGAGCATCAAAATCACACATTAAGAAGAGCATGTTGAAACCATTAAAAAAAAACAACACACAATCAGCTACAGCAGCCCACCCTTGTGAAATGTACATTTGCTATTGAAAATATTCAGTTACATTAGATGAATGAGTTTGTAGTTTTAAAATGTAGGCAAAGTCTTTTTAAATGTTTTAAGAATCACTAAGTAGCTGATAAGCAAAATGTTTGTTAGACATGGGCAAAATTTACGGAAATTAAGTATAAGATAAGTAGTTAGAAAGCAAATAGTGTGTATGTCAGACAGAAAGGGATGGAAAGATGAGACACCTAGGTAATATACATTTATAATATGTAAATATACCTAAGAATGAATATGTAAGAGCCTATAACTATTCAGGATACAGTAGATATACATTAAAAATGATCATTCTTGAGGCCTTTATTTGGCCATCCATCAGTGACTTCAATTATGACCCTATATTATATGTCCTCTGCTAAGAACACAGATAAAACCCATGGCTATTTGCTAGGCTAATTGGAGAGCTACATCTATTGGATAGGTGTATTTGCTCCTGTGTCATTTTAGTAGAACAAGTATGTGTATTTGACCCAGAGTGTCTTCTGCCTGTTGACTCAAACTTCACCTCTGGCTCGTATAGCCATACCATCAGTGTGGGAAGCTCAATGTGGCAGAGAGAGGAACAGAACGTTTGGGCATTGCATACCCCAGGATTCAGAGAGTGCTGTGCTTCCACACCTTATCACTTGCTTTTGACTTCTGCTGCCATGTCTGACTGCCCTTAGGCTGCCGTGCTGTGAGAAAGCTCAAACTATCCCATTGTACCTTATCATACGTGTGTTAACCTAGCCTGTCTCTTTTCCCTTGTTTCTGTGTATTTTTAATAGATTTGATAAAATATATGATTTGAATATTTTATTACATTCTGTGAGCTTTTATATTTCATGACCTTTGGGATAACTTGTTGATAATGTATTAGGAGGCTACCATTGTATCAAGGTGATGTCCCATATGACACTTTACCTTGGAAAGTGGGAAGCGAACTACGTTCTTTATAACCCAAAGATTTTTCAAGTATTATCTCCATGGATCCCCCCAAACATACAAACAAACAAACAAAACAAAACAAAACAAAACCCCCAAACCCTGATACTAAACAACGAGTTGGTGTCAGCCAACTGGATACTCCATGGGATCTCTGAATCCCATTCAGCCATGGAACCTAATATCATCTCAAAGATATGCAAGCTGTGGCAGACAGCTATCACCAAATGATGCCAAACTGCAACTGGGTCCAGGATAGATTTGTGTAGGGGAACCAGAACTTGGGCTCCTGGCAAGCTGGAATAAAAGCTCACTAAAATCCTTTGATTAATCTTGAAATTATTCAAACTTGCACATTATGTCATTAAATTTAATTTAGTGATCATTTCACCATAGTTAGTAAATATCTGTTACAGTATATATCTCTGTGTTATTTTCTTTTCATTTATTTTCCCACTCAATTGTACAATTTGGGGGTTATACGAGGTCTGACAACTCAGTTTGTGAACTCACCCTAGAAAAAGTGCTACCTACCTCATTGCTGAATATCACCATGGTCACCTTCCAAGTCCTCCCCTTGGGAAGCGGTGCACCGATGCCACCGCCTAGTCCACGCTTCAAAGCAATTTTGGAACTCTTTTCCTGGAATGGCCATGAGAGCTGTCATCATATTACCCTTGATGTCCTGAATGTCATCAAAATGTCTTCCTTTCACTATCTCCTTTATCTTCAGGTAAAGAAAGAAATCATTGGGGGCCAGATCAGGTGAGTAGGAAAGGTGTTCCAGTACAGTTATTTGTTTCCTGGCTAGTTATTTGTTTTGTCACAGACAGTGTTGTGTGAGCTGGTGCATTGTCGTGATGCAAGAGCTGTGAATTGTTGGTGAAAAGTTCAGGTTGTCTAACTTTTTCACATAGCCTTTTCATCACTTCCAGATAGCAAATTTGGTTGTGTTTGTCCAGTTGGTAGAAATTCATGATGAATAGCCCCTCTGATATCAAAAAAGGTTAGTAATGTCATTGCAAGAAGTTTGCGAACTTAATTGTCTGACCTCGAAAAATTGGTCTTTGGGTATTGAAACATATTTTACAATAGTATATATTTGTAAATAAGTTATTTATTTATAATTCTAGGTGTCCATGCATCATCTGTGTACCAGCTATGCAGAGTCAAGAGTCACACAATGTGATAAGAGACGTAGTGAGGCTGAAATGGGAGTACAAAAAAGAACCATCTAATCTATTTATGGGAAAGTAGAGCTGAGGATGAGGAGGCTTTACTAAGTAAATTTGTGAATGAATGATTTGAAAGTGTAAAATTAACCACAAATAAACAGAGGCAGATAAATTACAGCTTGCATATATTATAGTTTATCAGTACGCAATGGGATGGCTTCTGTGTATAGATGAGAGAGGGTTAGACTGAAAGAAGAGAAGGAACATCTATACTATATGTAAAAGAACATGTAAACTTTGTTAAAGTGCTTAAAATTTATCCTGAGGGTTATAGGGAGCCTAGGAAAGTTTTAAATCAAGGAAAGTTAGAACATATTTTGATAGGGGTGGGATAAACATTGGTAGATAAGAAGAAAGCTATAGGTAAAATATGAAGATAGAACCACCCTTCAATGAGATATAAAACAAGCAGGCGTATGTTTTGGTTAAAACAAACTAAATTCAGTTTTGATCATATTGAATTTGTTGTCTGACTGTGAGCCATCTGATTAGAGATATTCAAAGGGAGTTGGAAATATTAATCTGTCAAAATTAATATTTGGGCTGATGATGATGTTTGGAAATAATTAGAGAGAGAGAGATGACAGTGTATTGCTTAATATGAACCATGTAAAAAGAAAACTGAGGCCATATTCCTTGGGACTTTAAGGAAGACATAAAATCACAACAGAGTTTAGCATGAAAAAGCAAAGGTATATGCCAGTGTAATTTTGTGCAAATCAGACCAGTAATGTTCTCAAAGAAGGTAGATGCAAATCTGGTTTTAAATGTTCTTTATGAGTTACATTAGAAGAGAAAAGTATGAGTAAATGGCTTGAACATACATACAGAATGTACTGTAAAAATGAAGGAAGTGGAGAAAGGGTTAAATGTTGAGAAGAAACATCTGACTAGAGAGATGTTCTAAGTACAGAGGAGTAAGTTGTCTAAATGATCAGACACGAGATTATTAACTGGCTCACATAGGAAACGCTAAAATTTTGGTGTAAGAAGAAATAGAAGAACAATTGGAGCAAAGACAAATAATAGTATTATGTTAATTATATATGGAAATAAATAACAGGAAGAGGAGAAACAAGGAGTTAAATTAGAAATCCAAGATGATTCTTGATATTCAGGTGGGAATTAAGCATACATTACTTAGAGGGGCAATGGAGGGGCAAGTAGCAAGAAATACATTTTTTTCTGCTAAGATAATTTCTTCCCTGCTTTATTAATTTCATATTTATGAACTTAATTTCTTTTATTCTATATATGAGTTATTAAGCAGCTCTGAGGTGCCCAACTATTATAGATGCTGAAGATATAGTGGTGAATAAAACAACAACAACAAAAATCACTGAAATCATGTAGTTAACATACTAGTATTCATTCGTTCATTCCAAAATATTTATTACTGACTTCTTTTCATCAGACAGTTCCAGAGTACCATAGGACACTAGTTATAAATATCAGTTATTGTACAGTGCTTGCAAACCATGGACCCATAGTGTGGTGTGTGTGTGTGTGTGTGTGTGTGTGTGTGTGTGTGTGTGTGTGCAGGGAAACTTTTGACCCCAGAAGCATGTCACAAATATCCTATTCTTAAAAAGCACTTCATTTCTGTATCTGTTCCTATTAATTTACCAAGAAGTTTAAATACGAAATGCACTTCTTTACAAAACTGCTCTTTATTTTCCTCATTGCAGTTGTTTATTGTCAAGTATCACTTTTATGACTATTAAGATGCTTCCACGTTTTAATGAAGTTCACGAAAAAACAATTTGGAATAATTATTTCGTAATTAAAACCTCTCTTTGTATATTTCTCCTTTGCTTCAAATTCAATGTAGCCAAAACCACATGCTTCCTTTTCATTCCTAATTCCTCCCTTTGTCCCTTTTCTCTGTTTGACACATCCATTCTCCCGGTAACTAAATTCCATAATTTTGGAATTTCCATTTAACTCATTCTAAATTTTGACCCTTTACCTAGTATGATATTAAGATTTGTTGAGTTTTAACCACAAACTATTCCTCAGTTTTTCTTTTCTCTTTCTCCGACTATGACTCAATTATCTCATGTTACATTACTGTAGATCAGTCACTTATCTGATCTTGTTTAATAATCTTGAAGGAGTTCAGCAAGTGTAAGAGAAAGTCAATATATAAAGAGAGCTTTGGGGCAAAAAACAGGCAAGGAGATGTACTAGTGAAGTGAAGTGATGAATTATACACAAATATTTCAGCAGGCAGATATCTGAATCATCATGTCCACACATAATAGGTATGAATTCAACAGTCAAGTGGGGACAAATGGAATGCCTGGCAGCATGTGAGGTTTCCTTAGATATAAACAGAAGCAGAATTCCAGTTCATGAGAAGTTGCGAGGGTAAGCGAGGACACCTGCCCTAAGTACAGGAATAAAATGTAGCATTGAAAGTATCAATTAAGCAGACTGCCTGGTTTCAAATCCTATCACATGTTAGCTGACCATAGGCAAATTATTTAAACTTTCTGCATTTCCCATTTCATTGTGTATAAGGTAGAAATAAATTAGTATCTACATCATAGGATTAAAAGACATCATTTACATACACAGCTAAATAATAGCCAGCTATTATTAGCACCAGTAATTCTAGACCTGAGAAACCAGGCAAAAACTAGTATTTGCAGCTGAGATAAAAATTAGAGGTCACAGTAGACCAAATTTGTATAAGCAGATGAAAGTCAGGGATGATCTTGACAGATAAGTACACTTTGTCCTACCCTCTTAATTCTGAAGATTCATCTAGAAAATACAAAACTAAATTATATAGAATTTATGTTAACATTTATGTCACCAACATACCATTTAACTTATTAATGAGCATAGAAAATGCTTTCTAATATAGTTATCTTCAGTGCCTCTTTACCAGAATATAAGCATATGATTAAATTAGATTATTCAAGTATGAGAATCCTTTATATGTTCATTTTGGAGGGAAATGCATTGGAATTACCCTTTCTTAGTCTTTAAGTTATATTCCTAAATCACGTGGTATGGAGCTAAGACAACTTATGAGAAGGGAGCACTCAAATCATTTCCTCAGATAATATTGATTCTTCCACAAGGCTATATGAGAGCTCTTTTAAGAAGAATAAAAACACATGGCAAATGTTAGTAATATCATTATCTTAGGATTATGTATATATTTCAGATCTATAGAAATATCCCTGTATTTAAAACAATAAATTATTAATTCATCCAACAAATATTCATTGTGCCAGACATAGTAGATACGAAAATGAATGTAACATACCCTCTTTGAGCAATTACCATAATGATAGTTAAATTCAGATGAGCAACTTATCGAAACAAGCAATAAATGTCTACTTAAACTGTTCTAAGGTATTACTTTTACTTCAAATAATAAGAAGTTGTATGTGCTTAAATAGCATTCTAATAATGCATAGAGTGGGTGACAAATTGGACTTACTAAATAAAAGGAAAAATGACATATTTTTAATATTAAACTGAAATATGCAAAGATAGATTGTTCACTTGAATAACTTTTCATAACTGTTTTACTCTACATCAAACTCAATTTTATTTGTTTATTCCGTCTACCTCACCAAAATGTCATCTATTTGATAGAGTATTATAATAGTCTCAGGCTAATTTCTGATGTCATCAAGGATAGCAGTTATGAGAAAATATTTTAATCTCCGAGTATTTGAATTTTACATTTCCTAAGAAGAAACCAGTTTCAAAATCTTAAATAAAATGTGGGCTGCTAAAAATAATTACCTCTCAGATACTATTTTTATGGAAAAATGTGACAAAATTTCCAAACAAAAGTCATAATACAGGAAAATCTCACACGTATTCTAGGATCATTTTAATATTTGTGTTCACATAATCAAAAACTGAATATTAAAATTGTATCGGGATTAACACTGAAAGTTTTTATTATATGGGAAAATATAATTTAATTTATCCAATTTATTTCAAGAATAAACTCTATACTCCTGTCAAAGAGTGCTTAAGAATATTATTATATCCTATTATGTTTATTGCCATAAACATTACATTTTAAGAACTTAAATGTGTAATTTATGTTTTGGTTCATTTTAGAAAAGACATTACATTATACTTATATTAATTGCTCAATTTTAACAAATAATTTACAATATTCCATGTGAATGTACTCTAAATATAAATTCAAGGTATACATAAGGGATTTGTGCACATTTCAAATTGGCTAAATGATTAATAAACTAGGTATTGTCAGAAGATTGTAAAATGACCATACAAATAAAGAATATCTTTCACTTATCAATTACCATCTCATGAAATGTTTTATGCTCAGTCACTCCATATTTAAATAATTGCTGTTTTAACAGTTTCTTTCTTTAATTCATTTTTTCCTTTCTCTCTCTCTCTCTCTCTCTCTCTCTCTCTCTCTCTCTCTCTCTCTTTCTCTCTCTATCTTTCTCTCTCTCTCTTTCTCTATTATTTATGCTTATATGAATAAGAGATGCTATTTCTTTCATGAACTTTTATATTAGGTATTTAGATTTAAATTTTGCTTTATATTAACTTTCAAACCCACATTACTTGAAAATTTTTCCCAAGTAATATTTGTTCTTATTTATTTTCTTGTCTTACCGGAATAATGACATATCATGTAAATGGAAGGCTGTGGCTTTATCTGAAAGTCCTTCAGATGAGTTTATTAATTGCTTGTCTGTGACCTAAAAACAAGTTTAACTTATTCAAGTGGGAAAACTATTCAAGGCTACAGGGTTGCAACGACGTCATCTATTTGAAGAACTTCAGAGAAACCTATACTTAGTGAAAAGGGCACATTCTAGAAAGGACTAAGTACATTGACCACCTTGGTTAACAGTAATAAAACACCACTAGATTAATAGGTTGCCTAGTTTATGGCACATGTGAACATCAGCAAGGGTAATCCAGTATTCCCTTTCTTTGTCATTTCCCTTTCATAGGACAAAGGAACTTTACAGATGGATAAGGCGATTTAGTGTACACTAATTTAGAATGATTTTATTGTGTGATCACTTAGATAGTGGTTGTTAAATGAAGTAGTTTGTCCCTTAGATATTAGATCATGATATTGAGGAAAACCTTCAGATGGTGACCTTTGTTCTTTGTCTACTTCAGCTCATTATAGGTCTTGGTTTCAAGGTTAATGATGTAATATCCATTATGCTGTCAGTTTTCTAGGATAAATCAATTCTTAAATGATATCGCTGCAGTGCAAATTTTTCACATCAGGAACTATTCCGGCTATACACTTCACAATTTAATTATTGTGAAAGGAAAAGCATATTAAAATGTAGTCATATTAAATGACACCTTTAAATTGAGTTCTACTGCTACAATTTCACTTAGATCTTTGAAATTAAAGTCACTTTAGAAAACTAACTTAAAAAGGCAAACAGAAAAATTGCATGTGAAATAAATCACTTGCTTGTTTTTGTATAATAGACTGAGAAAATTATTCTATATATTTATCTAGATAGTATATATATATATATATATTTGTGGAAGACAATAAAAGTAATTAAATTGCCTTCAAGGAATTTCAAGTATGGTCAGATCTAATGGTAAGTAAAAGGTATGGTAGGTGGGGCTTACAATGCATCTGGAAGTTTTTAACTCCTTTATGTGCAATTAATGTTTTCACATATAAGGAACTTGAGAAAAATACATGATTTCCATAGAAAGACTAATTTTGGCCTATAATGACACTCTAAGATTCCACTGTGAACTAAAAAAAAAATCAATCTTTAATAATGATATTAATAAAAATAATAATAAAGTCTTTCCTGTAGGAAATCAGGCTATAAGTATTAAATTACTTTTTTGTTGTTGTTGTTTCACACAGTAGTTTAGAATCAAAGCTGAAACTGAAATATTTATTCCTGTAATCTGCATCTCTGATTAGTTAGGATATGTTTTCCAATATTAGAAAATAATATCAATAAATAGATAGTAGATAGATAGATAGATAGATAGATAGATAGTAGATAGATAGATAGATAGATAGATAGATAGATAGATAGATAGATAGATAGTAGATAGATCTATGGAAAGTCTCTAGTAGCTCAAAATAAGTTAGGGAATTTAAACAATTTAATTTCTGAAATCTATTACAAAAAGTTATCTGAGAGGGCCATTAGATCATCATTATAATACCTCAGTTAGAAAAATGTATACAAGTTTTCAAAAAATGCCAAAACTTAACTAGGAATTCTGATGTAGCATTTCAAGGAATGAGGTAGGAGGTTTTTGTTTATTTAAACATTATTTGATGAGGCTAAAGGCAAAATTATATATAAAAAAGAATATTCTCTTCTATGTCCATCAATGTTTAGCTGACAGGTCAAAGGAAGGTTAATTTATTATCTTTGAAGGTTTTGCTCTGGGAGCTTTTAAATTTAAACTTTATATTACAACTATTAATTTAATAAATTATGCTACAAGTGTATTGATCAATATAAATGATGTATAATATAACTTCACCATCACATCACATTGTTCAATATTATTAACCAAAAGAGGTAATTTCTCTTGTTATTTTACACCTGTTTTGGGAATATTTACTCTCTTCCAATTACAAGAAAGGTGAAAACATGAAGCTGGTATATGCCTTGAAATTTTCCTGCCACTGAGTGAATTAAAAGCATATTCTGTAATTTGCATCTTCAACATTTTCCCCACTGATATGCACTCTTTATTTGTTTTGTACATAGCAACCTGACAATGAAAATATCTACAACAGATGCATAAATCACAAGGCTATTGATTGTAGCTATCCATTTTATACCACATTATAGGGACCACATTATTTAAACAATAAATTTACCAGCAAGGAATTCAGCAAAATGATCTCTGCCCTCGGACAGCAACTGTAATCACAACATTTAAGCATCAGCACTGAGAGTTTCCCTTAGTGTTTCATTATGCACTTCATTCTTCACAATAAATTGAAGTTTAAATTAGAGGCATTGCTTTGGCATAGGAATTCATATTACCTTTTGGGAATTAAGATATATATTTAAATCCATACTCACATAAAGCTCAGCTAGATTCCTTTTGTGTTATATTCTGTCATTTTACATTCAAATTATCCTGATATCAAAAAGTCCTGCTGTTTAGCGTTTCTCCACTAGAACAGGGAACTAACAATAGAAATGTTCAATGATGAAACCATGGTTACACTAGAAAAAGTTCTGCAATACTCAGAGATTCTATTAATTTGTGTTATGTCCATTTTTTGAAGTATATTTTAGTATTTTAAAACAGGCTCTATTCATGAGGAAGGTACAGTAAAAGAAAGGATTTTAAAAGATCAATTACTTATGTTAAACACTATCAAAGGCTTCTAAATAAAACAGAAATGAAGAAAGTATATACTCTTTCATTTAATATATGTGAAATAGCACTCTGCAGATAAAAATCATCATTGTATAAGTTTACAATGACCATTCATAAGGGATGGCTTAAATAAATTAAGGTTTAGACATACAATGAATATTTGAAAGGTTTTAAAAGCATGCGATGTAAAAAAATGTTCTGGATACTGTCAGTTTCCCCTCCTGATTTGCTCTTCACCTCTCTCCACTAAGTTTGTGCTACAGAGACTTGGCATTATTTTTAAGAATTGAACTGAAGTCACACGTTAAAACTTTTTTGAGTTCAATTAAAAATTATATTCTCAATATTTATGTATAAATGATGTCTTTCATGTACGTCCTTTCACTGCATGACAAAAACACTAGTTTCTAATCGACCTTGTAAGTTTTTCATCACTACAAATAAAACGCTGTTAAATTATTTTCACTTACTCTGATAGCAAGTGAATTGTTTCATTAAAACTATTTGAACACATTGGATGAAATAAATAGTAACATTAAATAGGACATGTCATTAATAACCACAGTATTGCAAAAATGCTATGGAGAATAGGATAGCTATATCTATGACATTTGTTCTCATGCAGCTACGTAGAATGTTATCTCATTCAATTTCACTTGCAGCAGTGAAATATAAAAAGAGATAGACTGATGTTTATATTGTTAGACAATGAGAAAGTCATATTCTTAGAATATAGATTTTCTCATTTTTAAGTTTTTACTAGAGTCACTATATCATGTACCTTAATAATGAAGAAACCTTATTTTTATCAGGTACAGCATATAAACAGATGCTGATTTATTTCCAGTAGTGGCATAAATAATGAAAAGATGGAATGACACAGACAAATGTAGACAATAAACTAAACCTTTAACAAGTTACATTGTTATATGCAAAGTGATGTATTGACTGAATTGAACTAAAGTTTTTAAACAGATGATTTTTTTAATTATATCTCTATGTGTATATAACAGTTTCACTGGTTTTCAACTCTTAAAAAAATAGTTTTTCAACCTTAGAAGAATTTCAAAAATTCTCATCCAGTAACTGTAAAACCTATAATATAGAATTTTAGTTTCTATAAAAACATTTGGAGACAAATTTTATTGCGATTCAGGATGATAAATGAAAGTTATTTTGAGCCAGAATTATATTTATCTGAACACTTTAGTAATATCCTTGTTACAGGCACCATTAACGTTTTGCATCTCTAAGGACGATCACTCAGTCTCCACTTGAAAATTCTGACCTAATTATCTCAGCATTACATAAAATTTAGAACCCGTCAGTGCCACGATAACTTTGTAACCTTTTCATATTTATTTAAAGTATTATATAATTAAATTCATCTACTAAAGACTCATCCTCATAACTTATTATTTACCCCCTCTTAATAAGTGTAATTTTTTTCTGTTATTTCTGTTGTTTTTAATTCACTTTAGGTTTTCTTCACACAAGTACAAATAAACCTTTTATAGTGTGTCAAAATTCACTTAAATTGATTTTAAATATATGTCTATACCTGGAGCTGTCTCCACTTTTTGTTCCATTGATTTATCTCTCTTTTTTCATTAACAACTTCTCCCTGTCTTTTGATTCTTTTTTTATGACAAACATATGAACCTACTCAAGTTTCATCCATCTTTCAAGTCCTCCTAAGGACCCATCTACCAGTTACTACTCTAGGTCTCTTCCTATTTACGGCCAATCTTATTGCCATATTCATCGATAATCTCACTATTTCATTAGCTCCCACTCATTCTACATCCCACACCAAAATTCTCAAAGGTCAACTATGAGCTTCATGTTGTTAAACCAAATGGGAACTTGACAGGCTTCTTCTAACCTGAGCTCCCAGTAGCAGTAGGCAATGTTGACAGTCCTGGATCTCAGAACTCTCTCAGTAAAACCATATTCTCTGATTTTACTCCTAACCAGAAGGACGACATTTCTTGGTTTACTCAAAAGAACCATGGATTATGTTTGCTGTTCTGGTGTCACATTCATTTTTATGTTTTTCCAAGATTTTTCCTTTTTAATAAATTTTTACTATTAACACTTGCATTAAATATGGCATGATGTACAAGGTCTGACAATTAAGCTCACAAACTTATTGCAATGGTTTTGCTAACCTCTTTTGATATCAAAGGGATTATTCATTATGAATTTGTACCAACTGGACAGTTAACCAAGTTTACTATTTGGAAGTGCTGAAAAGGCTGCATGAAAAAGTTAGACAACTTGAACTTTTCACCAACAATTCATGGCTCTTCTATCATGACAATGCACCAGCTCACAGGGCACTGTCTGTGAGGGAGTTTTTAGCCAGTAAACAAGTAATTGTATTGGAACACTCTCCCACTCACCTGATCTTGCTCCCAATGACTTCTTTCTTTACCCAAAGATAAAGGAAATATTAAAAGGAAGACAATTTGATGACATTCAGGACATTAAGGGTAATATGACGACAACTCTGATGGCTATTCCAGAAAAAGAGTTCCAAAATTGCTTTTAAGGGTGGACTAGGCACTGGCGTTGGTGCACAGCTTCCCAAGGGGAGTACTTCGAAGGTGACCACAGTGATATTCAGTAATGAGGTATGTAGCGCTTTTTCTGGGATGAGTTTGTGAAATTAATTGCCAGAACTCATATTTGGTAAACTGATACTTTGAAATATCCAGGTTTTGCTATGATCTTGCCTACCGTGCGAAAAACCTGGGCAGTACTCAGAAGTCTCATTCTAAACATTATTATATTGTAATTGAAATATCTTTGGGCATGATTTCATAAAGACTGTGAGTTGAATTTATACTCACAGTATATTTCCACAGAGCAAAAGATAGAAAGCATGATTAGTCTCTATTAATTATTATTTCTATGCCTTCCCCAAGTAAGGTGCATAAACTCTTAGAAATGCAATATTAACTTCACCCTCAGAATCATTGCTTTGAAATACAGTCTTTCATAACACTGAAAAAAGATTTAGTTCCAATGTTTTTGGTTTTCTTTTTTACCTGAATATGTTATCTATACTAGATGCTTTTCTTTCTCATACATACACACATGCACAGTAAAAGGCTCTCCTATTTGACTTGTTTTGGGTTTTTTATGTTTTACCAATGATTTCCTATAAGTGAAGAGCTGAATCATCCACTCAGGGCACATACTTTTAAGGGATATTCATTTCCTTCTCCGGAATCCTGGTAGACGGATTGCGACGTGCACAGCCCACATTTATTAGAGTTGAAGATGAGGAATACATTTTTAACTTGGGCATTTGTCCCTGAGCACACTGTGTGGACGCATTACTTTTAACACTCACGGAATACTTGCTGTTCTCAACGTCTGAGTTTAGAGTTCTGAGAACTGCAATCTCTTTCTCTAAAGACTTACATAACTGTGTTAATGCTACAGGGATGAATTCAAGAAGCTGGATTGGAGTATATGGGAAAATGTTACTGTTTTTCTATTGTGCAGAATCTTCCAGATCCTGTCTCAAACAATTCATTGTTGTCTCCTAAACAAAATCTGTATGCTTCACACTTCCATTTCCTTTCCTACCAAGAGACATAATTATTCTGACCTAACTTCTCATATTTCCATTCATCTAATATCGCTAAAGTGATTTTAAAATAGGGACATTTCAAAAGATTTTTTTTTAAATTAGTTCACAGAATGTCCTCCACTAATGGGAATATTCTGCAATTTTTGAAGAAATAAATGTATTTTTAAAAATATTCAGCAATACAGTTATTATTATTGCTATATTGGGCAGTAAAATTTTGATTTTTTTCTGTATCTATATGTAGGAGGCCAAAAGTGAAAGAAAGACAAGAAATCTGGAAGGGAGAAAATTCTGAGATTCTTTCTGTGGATATTACATCCTTGTGAAATGGTCTGGACGAAGCCCTGTATGCCCTCCCTCAGCTCTGTAGTTAAGCTGCGTGCTTCAATTGCCACAGTTTCGTTGGCCCCTTTTTATTAAATTCAACACTAGCATCAGGGTGTGAAATTGCTAGGGAAATAATTTGGAAAGATACTTTTTCATAGCCACAATTGGTGTCCTCTGGATTAATAAGTAGTTCAATGCAATTTAATTCATTTCAAGTTGATGCTACCAATCTATATGTGGAAGAAAATTATGCTTATCTCTGTTTAACATTTGGTGAGTGAATTACCTATTTGTGCTGCTTGCTCCCCTTAGTCCTTAAATGCTTTTAATTCCAATGTAAACATAATTATCTGCACAATTCCATACTTGAACACATTGTTAAATTTTTGCAACAGCTTTTAATCTCCTATTGCCAGTTCTGGTGTCTTGTGGCAACTGCTGTCAAGAAGACCTGCCTGAAACAATGATTTCATCGTGGTGCTTTTGGCTCAGAAAAAATCACTAGCTTATGAATGTCACATAATTATTCACATGGGCTTCTAAAATTCTCTAGTAATGATTATTCTGATTTTGCCAATAATTTGGCAAAATCACACACCATATTGTAAGCCTGATTTGGTGTGTGTGTGATGTATCTTTAATTACATTCTAAGCTGCTGAAGGACAGAGACCTTCGATTTTACTTTTGATATCTAGCTATCATTTAAATCTTGCCTGCTCTGTTCTAAGAACATTATATATCTCATCCCTAATTACACTGCATCTCCTACTAGGTATTTTTATCCCCATCTCATATTAAGGAAAGTAAGTCACAGGGGAATGTATGACTAGTGTCAGTCCACAGTGCTGAGTAAGTGAAAAGCCGTGATTTAAACTGAAGACCCTTGGCTCTAAAGCCCTTTCTTCACACCACAACATACTGCTTCCTAGTATTAGGTTCATTCTTGATGATATCTGGCCTCAAGAAAAGCAGTAATCAACAACAGGATACGTGCTGGATGAAAGAAAAACTACTGAGATCGCTGCTACCTTCTCTGTTTGCTTGATTATTAGAGATGTGTAGGAGAAGCAAAGTGAAGAATCACGAAGCAGATGGCAGGGAAAACATCCAGCAGGAATGGGGACACTCACATTGCTCTAATATGACACATTTCCCCTGATTTAGTAAAATACACAGAAATAGTAATAGTAACAGCCTGCCTTATTTAGACCCTAATTTGTAATGCAATTGAGAAGAAAAAAACCACAAGAGAATTGGCATCTGATCATTAACATTCTCTCCAGGAAAATGAAAGTAGTAAAATAATCTTTAGGCTATCTTATTTGAGGGTGAAAACTGACACCAAGTAAGTTTTCCATCAGGAGATGCCGTTGGCTGCTGGGAATTTGGGGTGGTTTTTGTTCATAAACATGTAGAAGGTGGTACATATAGAACACAGGAATTTCCTGAAGTTCTGATTCCATACTATACAAAGGAAGCACTCAACAAATATTTCCTACATATCTATTGAGTGTTTTGTCTTAGTTCATGTGTGATCTATTATTTAAAAATCCCTTTATCTTACTGGAAATAGAGTCAAAATATTTTTTCATGCTAGAAGGTTGTAGACATGAATTCCTTAATTTAGGAAAGAAGTCCTAGTATTCAGCCCCTGTGCTACCTAATCAGCTTTTGACAGTCAAAGGCAACAAGCAAAAAAATTTTTTTGGTAGAAGATACCACACAAAATGAATTAGCTATCATTTTATAAAATGTCAGAATTAACAACATTTAAAGATTATGACCTTGGAAATCTCTGTTGAAAGTCTACACAAAGCATTCATCAGGATTCTAGTTTTGACACTCAGGTTCTCTAGAAATCACCCTTCCCCCTTTCCACCTACCGGGTGGCATTCCTCCCCATGACATTGGTTCTCACCAATAATCATTTTAGCAGAATGAAGGGCCTTCATGAATGTACGTGTTACATGAACTTTACCAAGTTTTACAAGTCTTGAAATTATTTTGATAGAAATTTTGTGTGAAAGTCTTTCTTTTGTAGGAAGGAAGGCAGGAGTTAGTTGGGGATTTTATCAGTGAATTTTATCAGTGTCTAATACCATAGAAAACATTAGAGAATCAAGTGGAAGAGGAAGATTAGTGGTACACTGTAATAAAATATGTTTTTTTTTTTTTAACATGAGCAATAGCACTAATAGTACTTTCTGAGGGTGCAGCATTCATTTTTTTTTTCAAAAAGAAACATCAATATGAAAGATAGGCAATTATTACTACTACTATTCATTCTTGCCAGTATTTTTTTTTTTTTTGGCTGGACACACTAAAACTCAAATTATATAATTGAGATGAAAAAAACAAGGACATGGCTAAAGTTTGTTAAATAAGGCAAAACCTGCTTTGTAAATACAACATGGTTCTATACCACCAATGTTAATTTGATTAACAATATGATTATAATGTAACAAACAAACAAAAAAATGATGAAATTTTACAGACAAGCCCAATTCAGATGCATGCTGGTGTAATTCTCACATATCTGCAATTTAGAGAACTATACTAGATTGGAAATATAATAATATTATATTTGTTGTAATAAATATATTGCTGTAAGATTATAGAAATCATTTTTCTATTGTTAACTGAAATATAACTTTAAAATAGCATAAATTATACTATGCAGATATAAGTTAGAAATGCAGGTAACCCAAGTGTGATGGGGGCCTCTTGATCAGCAACTCATTATTTGCACTCATCCTGAAGAAGAACTTTTTGCATAATGTCCCCCAAAGTAGATACAATTCTAGAAAGCAACACCTTGCCAAGTAGATTTTGCTGGAAATGGAGGTTTGTTGCAACCACACAGCAGAATTTAAGAAAAATCTTTATAAGTACCTTCTATATCATTCCCCTTCTCTAGCTCTCTTTCCACACAGGCTTCTCCAGCCCCCAGGGCTACAGTTTAAACATCTGGAATCTGCTCTCAGGGTCTTCTCATTTCACTTGTTTCTTCTTTAGCAAAATTCAGTTATCTGTCAACCATCTAAATCTTGCAAATTTCCTTAGTCGCATCACCTACTTCAACAAGCAAAGCATGTTCCTTATAAAGCTTTGGGGGGTTGAAATAGTAAATATTTTTTCTGTCACAAAGAATGTATTTTTATTCAAAAGTGAAATAGATATCTGAAAATAAAAGATATATAAAGATTGGAACAAGAGAGTGAAAGGAATTTATGGGATAGAGTTATAGGAATTTATGAGCACAAGTTGGTTAAAGAGGCAAAGAAAGAAAGAAAGAAAGAAAGAAAGAAAGAAAGAAAGAAAGAAAGAAAGAAAGAAAGAAAGAAAGAAAGAAAGAAAGAAAGAAAGAAAGAAAGAAAGAAAGAAAGAAAGAAAGAAAGGGAAAAAGAAATACTGATCAATGATACAGAAATGATGTTAGAGAAAGTTTTGTTAAGTTCTGTTACATGGTAGCAATGTCTCTCCATTTGCAGTAAAATTTATTTATCAAAAGACACTATTTTAAGAGTGTAAAGCCAAGCTTCAGAGAGATAAGATTTTTAATAATTATATCTGAAGATGACTTTCATTCAGAACATTCTAAATTCAAACAATCTAAAAATATAGATAGATGACCCTTAAAAAAAAGTAGACAACTGACACGAATAAGAAATTCACAAGAGGAAATCCAAATGGCCTTTAAGTGTATGAAGAGGTGTAACACAACCTTAATCATTGGGGAAAAGCAAATTTAAAAGCAATGATGATATACCACTCTACACCCAAAAGAATGCCTTAAAAACTGCTAACAATGCCAAGTGCTGGTGAAGATAAGGAGCAATTTGAACTCTCGTGTACTATTGCTAAGGTATAAATTAGTATAATCTCCTTAAAAAAAAACTGTTTTGTGGTATTTAACAAAGCTGACTATAATTATCTCAACCAGTTCCATTTCCAGGTATGTGTGTGTGTATATGTGTGTGTGTGTGTGTGTGTGTGTGTGTATACATATATACATATATATATATACACATATATATGTGTAGACGTATATATATATATATATATATATATATATATATATATATATATATATAGCAGAAATGTGAACTGAAATGTATAATATAAGCACAATGCTACATATTCATAGCAGCATTTTTCATCATAGCTTTAAACTGGAACAACCCTAATAACCATCAGCAGTAAAAAATAAGTAAATCGTGTCACATTTTAAAAAGGGGATATCATAGGAAAGAAGGGTTAGTAGAAGAGAGAAAAGGGGGTCAAATATATGGTGATGGAAGGAAAACTGACTCTGGGTGGTGAACACACACTGCAATCTATAGATGATGTATTATAGAATTGTACACTTGAAGCCTGTGTAATTTTACTTACCTATGTCACCCCAATAAATATAATCAATGATGAATAATAATAATAAATATTAGAAGGCAAAAAAAAATAATAAAATAAAATGGAATATACAGCAATGATAAAAATCACTTCTACACACAACAACAGGGATGAATTTCAGGTGCATTATGTTAGACGAAAGAATCCCAGCAAAGAAGAACATATATGAATCCACTGGTGTAAAACGGAGAAGAAAAGCAACAAAACTCATTCATGGTGATGCAAGTTCAAACAGCAGTTTTCTGTGGAGGGCAACACTGCAAGGAGGCTTCTCAAGATATGGGTCTCTATTGTATTTTGATATAGGTAGAGGTTACATAGGTGTGTTTATTTTAATAAGCAGTGCAGATATGGTTTGTACACTATTATGGATATACAATATACATTAGTTTTAAAAGGTTAAAACAATGAATTCAGTGAATTTCTTTCTAGTCTTATTATTCTAATAAATGCAAATATAAAATTCCTGTTGCTTCAATTTTCCCATATTCAAGAAATAGATGCTTCAGTTTCTTCATTTGTTGCCATTGGCTGTGCTAATTTATGCTCTAGTATCCATTTGAAATTGTAAGAAAGCGAACAGTCTTTTTTTAATTTTGCTTTCCTTATAAGAGTGTCAAACACCGTTCCATGTGGGAGTCTGAGTTTGTCCAAGCTATAAGAAGATAAGATGCTGCATGGTAAGGGACACTAAATATTATATATGTTAAATCATTACATTCGAGATGAAAAGCCGTAAACCCACAAGAAGCAAAGAGAAGACTCATTTTCTGTCTTCAGTATTTGTCCTTAATATACAACTTTCAAGACAGAAGAATCAAGGAGTGAAGATGTATCAAAATCCCATTTTATTTTATTGGAAACATTGGGATGCACATGAGAGATTAGGAAAATTGTTCTACTATTGGTTATTTATTCTACAAAATCCTAAGACCTTCTCCTTGGTGAGGCCGCCCAGGTGCTACGTTAAGCCTATATAATAATGCTGGCGAAAGAAACATTATTAAAACTCTAAAGGGAACACATAGTCATTACTGAGGATGTATGCGTTATCATATTTGTCCAAAGTAGAGTCTTGGGAGAAGACATAAAAGGTCTTAAGATCATAGATTGGACTCAGTGGAAGATCTAACAAAGTCATTAAGAAAATTGTACTTTTTGTGTGTGTGTGGCGGGGTAGCCATTTAATGACTGGGGAAGAGAAAATCTCAGAGCTACACTTTAGGATCATTATTGTGGTTAAAAGTTAACTTGTTGGAAAAAAGAAAGACGAGCCATTCTTAAAAATCACATATTTGAGGGAAGGGGGAAAAGATATAATTTTTCCCCCAAAATAATGCTACCTTAGAAATGACATTCCACAGGACTTTCAAAGCCAACTCACATGTAAATAAATATTCAAATCCCAAGAGTAAGCGTTAGACGACAGAAGATTTAGGTTGACACTTTCTCTTCAACACCATAGCATTTGGTAATCCAAAACCTAATTTCTAATTTTAAGAAGATACTATAAGGAGTTTAAAGAGCCTCTTAAGTGAGATGAGGAATTGATATCACAAGTGTACACAATTGTCATTGAGGTTTACCTGAAGGACTGAAGAAAGTTTAGTCCCCACACAACCGCAACCAACCAAAATCTTTTCAACTTTCACAGTGGTGACTATCTCATTATTTCTTGATACAATGAAGACGGCTTTTTTTTCAGCCTTCTATAATAATGAAAATTTTACTACTAGTAACGGAAGGTATATAAGTGTATGTGTTTGTATGTATGTGTGCATATATATATTAAACCAAATATATATATATAAAACATATATAATATATATTATATTAAACCAAACATATATATTAATATATTATATATAATATATATTATGTTAAACCCATATATAAAATATTATATTAATATATTATATCATTATATTATATTAATGTTATATTAAGATATTATATTAATATATTATATTATATATTAATATGTTATATCATTACATTAATATAATATATTAAACCTATATATAATATATATTATATTAAACCAAATATATATATATATATATATATATGTATATATATTAAACCAAAATCTCCCTCATGACAGAAAAGGCAGAATAAGTATCTCCAAAAGTAAGTGGAGGTATATATTAAAGTGATTCTGCCAAAGGACAAAATTTCTTTGAATTATCATATTTTATCTAAAAATTCATGTACTGCACAGTACAACACATCCATGTTTCTTTTAATATACACTTTAATATTCTAAATTCTTACAATTTGCTTACCAAAAATTTAAAATAAATATCTTAAATTTCTTAAAATTCAGTAAAATAGACACCATAAAAGAGGTATCTCATGTATTTCAGACTCTGATGCTGCCTAGACTATTATGATTCTTCCCTTCTGTCTTACATCACAACTCTGACTTTGTTTGGAGTAACAATTTGCCAATTACCAATATTCACTAGGCCAAACTCTTTGTCAGGGGAGGCCATATGACCCATTTCAATTTCATGTGCTATACGGCACCTAGTAGCTGGGGATTCTGGAAAAGCTTTTTTTTTTCCTGAAAAACAAAAAGTGGGGAGAGAATCAGCTATAATCAGCTTTTTGCCTCTGCTCTTTCTCTTTTTCCTTTCTGGGGCATTGAATGAAGCCTGGAGGTGGAATAATATTTGAGCTGTGAACTCATGGACAAATACATTTAATGTAAAAATCTAAAAGGAGCCTGAATGTAAATGCCTACCTCTCTAGTGCTGTCTGCAATGTTGTGTGCTGCCCAATACAATAGCCATTTGTCACAAGTAATTATAGAGCATTTGAAATGCCGCTAATAAGATTGAGTAATGATTTTTTAATTTAATGCATTTTTTAATTTAAACTTAAATAGACTCATGTGCTTTGCGACCACTGTATTGGATAGTACAATGAGACCTATACCTCTGTTTAGTTAAAATATATAGCCATATTTCTTTAATATTTAATTGGCTGCACTCCTAAATAAACATACTATGTTTATACTGGGGCTTCAAGTTCTGTCATTACCTATTGGTGTGTGCATGCACACACACCTCTACTCTGAAAACCTTTCCCTTAAATGACTATCAACCCCATTTGTCACAAGTAATTATAGACATCCCATTCTGGTGGGATTGACCTACAAGTAATTGTAAACTCTTTACAGTGGAACACAGGATGAAGCAAAAGAATGGAAATGTGGGTATATACCCAGGAGAGGGATTACTGGGTCGTATGGTAATTCTATTCTTAATTCTTGAGAAACCTCCACACTGCTTTCCATAGTGGCTACACCAATTTACATTCTCACCAACAGTGTATGAGGGTTCCTTTTTGTCTAAAACTTGTTATTATTTGTCTTGTTGATAATAGCCATTCTGAAAACATTTATCCATAAGATATATGTGTTCCGATGTTCACTGCAGCTTTATTTTCAGTGGCCAAGACATGGAAACAACCAAACTGTCCTTCGATGAATGACTGGATAAAGAAGATATGGTATATGTATATGCAATGGAATACTATTCTGCCATAAGAAAAGATGAAATAGTGCCATTTGTGACAATATGGATGGATCTTGAGATTATTATGCTAAGTGAAATAAGTCAGATAGAAAAAGTCGAGAACCATATGATTTCACTGATATGTGGGGTATAAAACTGAAAACAAAAAAGGAACAAGACAAACAAACAACAAACAAAAACTCATAGACATGGACAATAGTTTAGTGGTTACCAGAGGGTAAGGGAGCAGGCGAATGGTAGATGAGGGTAAAGGGGATCAAATATATGGTGATGGAAAGAGAACGGACTCTGGGTGGTGAACACACAATGTGATATATAGATGATGTATTACAGAATCGTACACCTGAAACCTATGTAACTTTACTAACCATTGTCACCCCAACAAACTTTAATAATATATATATATATATATATATATATATATATATATATATGTATATATATATATATATATATATGTATATATATATGGGAAAAAAATTTAAAACTCTGGGAATATGGAGTACTGAAAAGAGATTGATTTATCACAGGCAACTTCCAAACATAAACAAGCTTCTCCATCTGCATTTCTCAGTGCAGGCAACTAGACATGCAGGCAACTAGCCAATGCAGAAAGACACATTTCTGGTGAGTTCAGCCTTTCCTTCTCAAAGACAAGTGAGCTTTGCTTACCCTCAAAAGGTAAGTCACATACTACATGTTATGCTGCTCTGATTTCTCCCAGTTTGAATTTAGACACGGTCCCTCTTCTGACCTAGCTTTGTTATATACTGGGGCAGGAGAGGATACTCAATAGGCAGAAAGCCCTAACTGATGGTATGCAATACACATATGTTCAATTTTTTCTTGTTTCTGATCGGTCACACAGATCAGGGGATGAACAGGGATCAATGTGACCCACCCAGAAGGAACAGAAGGCTAACTTCAGACAATTGAAAGGATTAGGTACTGCTGGCATCCTGTAAGGAAGAAACAAAGTACAAAAATATTTTGTCTTTGAATACAGTGAAAAAAGAAGGATCTGAGTCTTGCAATCCCTATGACTTCTGTGAACACAAAATATTAAAGACACCATTGTGGTGGTCATTTTCACCCTATGTTGCTAATGGCAGTACAACACAATAGTGTTTCCTACAGAGATATTGTTAGGCATCCTTTGGAAAAATACCTTAGTGAATTCATGAAATGAATTATTACTGTCTTTCATTTTAAACATTAGAGGATTTAGAAGCTACCCATATCCAACTATGGCATTTTTGTGTATCTAATACTAACTGAAGCCATGTTATTGAGTTGGAATTGCTCATTTTCAATCACTAGGGTTTCATTTTATAGACCATTGTATAAGAAATATTAGAAGATAAAAACATTATAAAGGTTTTTAAAAAAAAAAAAATTTAAGCAGAAACTATGGCAACCAGTCAAAAGCAGATTTATGGGGACATGTTTCTTTCCAAAAAACACAGTGCTAGACCTGGCCATTTCACTGCAGCATACAACTAAAGGAATTAAATAGATGCAGAAAAATACACTACTCTCTGACATGTAAATTCTCAATTACTGATGATATACTGAGATTTAAATTATATTGGAGATGATAGTAGATAGATATTATAAACTCAAGGAACATATCAAAGCCTAAAAAGAAATCCTGACACTTAAATAATTTGCTTTAAAGGCTTCTTAGCTATAACATGAATAACAGCTCAGTTGGCCTCTATTAGCCATTGAAATAGTGATAGTGAAGACTTGGTGAGCACTTACTACGTGCCAGACACTCTGCTAAACACTTTATATTTGTTGTCTCATTTTTTGCCCTTAATTAGTTTTTATAAAATTGATTATGATCAAGGCAACATTTTATTAATTTACATGAAGAATTCATAGTATGTCTTAGTTCATCAAAAGTATATTTCATATTAGTTTGTCATTGTTATCTATAAAATGAATAGTAACTTCCAATGAGGTTATGAGTATATTATAAAGACTTTTAAATTGCAACCAGAAAGATTAACATCCTTACAACACAACATATAGATGATGTGTTATAGAAATGCACACTTGAAACCTATATAATTTTACTAACAAATATCACCCCAATAAGTTTAATAAACATAAAGAAAGATTAACATCCTGTCGCGAGCACCTGTAAGGGCAGTCGCTATATTTCAGTCTCTCCCTGAAAGTCAGGGGGACACTAACCCTTCGGCAGGACCCTACGTCCCTTCATGGTACTCATGACACGAGTGGAGAACAAAGTCCCAGCACACAGGTTCAGATAGAGTGAGTAACACAGTTTTAACTGGGAGCCAATGTCCCTCCAGAGGCCAATGCTCTGGTAAGCACAGAAGGTTATACAGAATAGAATAGAATTTAACAACGAACCAAGTCCCAGAGTCAATTGAGATGGTTAAGGTCTGTGGTCCAGGAGAGATGACTGAGCCCACAACGGGTCTGAGGCAAGCTGGTCTTGTAAGGAAGCACTTCGGAGAGTCCTAATATCATGGCTTGCACCTCGTAGAGGGTCTTAGCCGGATTCCCCAATCAGACTTCCCACAGCATTGCTCTGGAGTTCTGCTTTTATCCTCTTTTCCTTGGACTTGTTTATTTCTTAGGTGATAACCTGGAGTTGTTTGCGAGGAGTTGTTTACCTCTTAGGTGAACATGTTTATCTCTCAATTTTGTTATGCTCAGTTTCACACAAAAACATACACATGTTTACTTTCACTTTACTCTTATTAGTCTCACATATGTGCGGCCATAGTCCTGTCCCTACTAGTAAACAACTTGTTTTGCAAACATTAATCCAACATATATAATACATTTTATATGCTCTATACACATCCTTATATCTGCATAGGGCTCTACCACTGATTTAGCAGGTATGTGGTTATGAGCAAGCCATTGGAACTATCCCTAACAATGTGCCTTACAAGTTTTGAGAAATTGTTTCAAGTAAGTACAAAATAATAACTGAGTGAGGAGGAAGAAACAAAAGAAATGATACTCTTGTACTGAAAGTTTTTGGTGCAAAAGAACAGGAACAGGACTTTATTAAGAGTGCTTACTGAAGGCAATGAAGTAGAAGAAGGAACGTAGTTTTCCAGAGCTAATGTAGCTTTCATCTGGAATTTTGCATATAAAAACATTGCAACTAATTGGGGGCGAATCAAAACAATGAAGCAAAATGGTAACAGGAGACACCTATCAGGATCAACTTACAACCAATTATTAAGTGTCTCATGATTGCTTCACCATGCTGGTTTCTATGAAGAGGAATACACAGGGAAAAGTACAAAGCATGGGGAAGAAATTGGCAGAATTTTTCCATCAGCGTGCCTGAAGTCATGTGCTGCAAGAACAGGAGTTCTCAGGGAAATGGGCTGAAATGAGGTGTTACAAGCGTGTAAATCGTCATAGTTTGTGTAATATTCACATTCTTTAACCAGTCAATGGCTTTTGTCTTAAGTTGGTGACTAACGCTTTTCAATGATCAACTCATTCACCTCCTCTGCTTTTTCCTCGAATAACTCATGAAATCACAAGTGACTGAGTCTCCAAGTCTTCCTGGCGGAATCAGAGAGAATTCTGATTCCGATTTGCCACATTCTGAGAGGAATTCCCTCTGCTACGCAACAGATGTGCCCGATTCTGCAAATACTCAGAGTATTTCGACAAGTGAAACAAATACAGCCACAAAGGAATGTCATGACTATGAGGTTCAGGTACAGTCACAATGTGTAGTGCCCTTGGAGAGGCAAGATCTGCATCAAAACTCTGAACCTGCCTTCTTCAAGTTCAGGTGCTCTCTCTACACTTTCAGCATTTGCCCTGGAGACTAAGCACCCAGACTAATGTCACCAGGCCAGGTGAGAACATTTCCAAACAGGGAAACTAGCCCTGGAATGTGAACAATACTGGAGGCTGAGAAAGTCATTCTGAAGCTGGCAAAAGAACTACCATTTATTTCAAAATGACCAGGAGAAAAAAAATCCTGATCCCATCCTTCAGTGTTGGAAGAAGAGCAAAATGAGAGGAACATCATTTTGTAATCTTGCAGAACTACACTGGCTAAGAGCTGTCGACAGTGGAAATTTGGCTGAGACTTTGCACATTGATCAGTCCTTAAGCTAAAGATATAAGAGGCATGTTCTTGTAGCATCCAGATGGACATGAGGCATTTCAAGGGAAAAGTGTGCATCTTATCTGTGCTGAACAGTAGCTACTGGGAAAGAGCACTCATTATTCGGGAAGAATAAAACTGGAGGAAGTTTAGAGGTGAAGAAATGGCCTGAGGCTAATGAAAATACTAGGCAAGACATAATGGGAACATTGCCTTAAAAATATAGCAGTAAGTTGACTCTTGAAATGTAGTACAACAAGAAATGTAAGAAAATGTTAAACTGCCCTCACTATGTGCTATTAATAAAATATAAGAAATATACATGCTACCTGAAATGGGAGGGAAAAAAGGAGAAGCAATCAATTGGATATAGACTAGCGTGATAATAACTGTGTGGCATTTTGAGCTTGAAAGCTGGCCTTCAAATATGGCTCCATCACAGCATTTATCAACTATATGATTTTAGTTCGTTATTTAGCTTTGCAGAATCATAAAGTTCCTTGTAGATAATGAAGAGAAAGTAAAACAGTGCTAAAATTTATAAAGATAGTTCAAAATACAAAAAGTACAGGATCATATCAATAATATAACAAGAGCTCTAATAAAAACTACCAAGAGGAAATCAATACATGACACAGCTGCAAATTTTTAGCTATTTAAGAAAAAATAAAGTTATAACCTAACTTACACCATATAGTATAATAATGCCAAGCAGTTTGAAGAATTATACGCGAAACATACAACTGAAAATGGGTACGACGGAAACCTAGGTGAACGTGGGTGTATGATCTAGGGGAAGGTGATAATAAAGGTTGTAGTAAAAAATCATGTGTTAAATCATAATGAAAAAAATCAATTTGAATATGTTATTATTAGACATGTTAAAAAAGAAAGAACAGGCCAGAAATGGAGTCACTTGTGCTGAGTTCCATGTCGCCAATACTTAATACCTAACTTAATCACATATTCAACCTCTCCCAGGAATGGAATCTTAAACCAGTCAAACTGGAATTACCTGGTCAGCACTAGTGAGGTAGTTTGTCTGATAGACTTCTGTCAGCCCTAAAGGAAGGTTACTTTGCCACAATCTGCCCTTTGTTAGTATAACTTCTTAGTCCAGCCTTTAAATAGCTGTTTTAAATAGCTGTCTGCATTTTGAACAGCTCTTTGGATGGGACACTGCCTGATTCATGAATCATTGAATAAAGCCAATAAGATCTTTACTCAGTTGAATTTTGTTTTTTAACAGACATAATTACCAACTAAAAAACAATAAAACCACCAGAAGCAAAATTATAAGCAAAAATTAACCAGGGGAATTATAATATGTGAGAACCAAAAAGATATTTCCCACTAATTAGTTTCTAAAATTCCATTAATAGCTCTAGTTTTTTTTTTAAAGATATGCGTAGATAATCCAGAGGAAATAGGAATAGTTAATAAACATACAATAATTTTCAATGTCATTGTAAATTAGTTAAACTAATATCTTACATTACTTATTAAATTCAACAAAGATTAAAGAATGATAGAGTGGTTGAAAGTGCACAAATTGGGCACTCTTACTCCTGCTGGGAGTGAGGTCCAGAACAGCCTTTCTGGGAAGCAATCTCATTTCATGTATTAAAAAAAAAAAAAAAAAAAAAAAGGAATCTTTAAAAATATTCCATACCCTTTGATCTAATGCGATATTTCCTACTATTGTACCTAGAGGTAATAAAAAAAAATCTGACAAGATTAATGTTCGGTTATATTCATTGTGGCTATGCTTTTCATAGCAAGATATTGGAAAATACCTACACGTTCAACATTTGGAAAATAATTAAAAACATTGGCACACCCATGTTGGGAGACCAGGTAGGCATAGATTTAAATCCCAATTCTCTCCCTTCTCTGTTTCTAAATTAGTTAATATATCTTACCCTTCATTTCCTTAAAAGCAAAATGGAGTAAATAATACTTATCCCAGGGTATTGTTGTCAAGTGTGAATGCTGATACTTTTCAAGTTCTCTACAGATATGAGACACTGAAATGTTGAGTTTAAGAAAAGTTATTAAAAAATGTTTGTGCGAATCAAATTATATTAATTGGTCAGAATATTTTTGAAGAAAATTTACAGATAAAACTCAAGAGAGTATTTTGTTCAGGGTGCTTTGTTCTTTCTCCTGACCTGGCTTGAATTTGCAACCTGATTCTGTAAACTGAGGTTCTATAGGTATTTGCCTGGGGGTTTATCATGCAAAGAAGTCTGCTTTCCCAAAAGTGGAAACAAATTTGCACACAAGTGGCAGGACTGGGGATGTTGACCCCAGGGAAGCTTTCAGGGTTTCCTAAGTTTCTTTATCACCAAACACTGTGCTACCTTAGTGGGTTGAGTAAATGGGCCACTTAATAGGGGGTTTCCCGCAACTGCTCACCATATCTAGGCAATGTTGTTTGGTATGAATACTGTGACAAAAGGGGTGTGACAGTCTGGAAGACAATTACAGGAACACCACATCAAATTATTCAAGTTTCCTTCTCCCCACTTATAAACAAATATAACTCCACCACTGAAAAGGTGAGATCTTGGGACATGGTAAGCTACGGAATTTAAAGCAATTCTTCGATAAATTCTAGTAAAATGTACTGAACTTCTAGGTGCTAGGCATGACTTTTCATGCTTCCATTCATGGACTCATCCTGTAGTTACAATGTCCCTGTGTGTGGATTCTATTATTAAAACCATTTCATAAAGGAGGAAACTGAGACACAGAGTGGATAAATGACTTATCCAGGGTCATACACCTAATATTTGAGATGGGACCCACATCTAAGGACTGACTTTAGAATCTGAGCTCTTCATTAATATGCAACTGTCACTCATTGATCACTTTATTATTACTATTAATAAAACAACTAAAGGTCACTTTTGATGTTTACCATGCACTAGGCTCTGTACATAATACTTTATAAAACTTATTTCCTTCAATCCTCACGTACCAAACTCTGACACATGTGCATTGTATTTTGTACACAAACTGTGACTAGCTGATACCAAAGCCTGAGTTTGTAAACTATTTCACTATACTTCCTTCCACAGGAAGCAGAGAAAAGGCAAGAGCATAGCCTAGTGATCATAGATTTTTTTTTGGTAAAGAAAAAAGATAAGAATAAATATGCATTTTGACCTATACATGGAATTGATTGGAAGATAGATTTTGTTCCCTGAAATTCTGAATATTATTTATACAAAGATTAAAGACTTGTGTATTTTCCCAGTTACCGAATTTGAAGAATAAGTTGCCATATAGAATGTGTGATTTTATGGGAAATAAAAAACTTGTTTCATCCCAAATATGTCCTTTGATTTCCTACTCCATATATGATATTAACATTAAAATTATTCCTAGGAGGTAAGGCAGTATAGCTCCCCCAATATATATGCAAATATATTACCTGATACATTAATTTCATATGGCTGCTGTAACAAATCAGCACAGATTTGGTGTTGTGAAACAACATACATTTATTCTACTATAGTTCTGGGGGTCAGAAGTGTGAAATCAGTTATACTGGGTCAAAATCAAGGTCTTAGCATTTCAGTGCGCCCTCCAGACGCTTTAGAAAAGAATCCATTTCCTTGACTTTTCCAGCTTTCTTGAGCTTCATTCATTCTTCAGCCCATGGCCCCTTTCTCTATCTTCAAAGCGAAATGTGTAGCATCTTGCATCTTCCTTCAATGGCTACATTGCTTTCTTCTGTATCAAAACTCCTTCTGCTTCTTCATTGGGGAATGCATTTATATCCCATGTGGGCAATCCATGATAATTTCTCCATCTCAAGATCTTTAACTAAATGGGCAAATTGTAAATTGTGCGAATTATATCTCAAGAAAGCACTTCTAAAAATGTTTGCCTTGACTTTCATTTATATCAAAGCCTAGAATGTCACCATTTCCTAGAAGTATTTAGAATAATAATTTTTAAATTTTACAAGTGAAAGAGACATTTCAGTTTAGATATCATAAAGGACAAAATACTAGTCTCTGTCCTTTTCCAGCTCACACAAATAGATGATAAAACTGTTCTTTAGAACTTAGGGCTATTCCCTCCTGCCCTGCACTCATTTTTGCATGGTTAGCAGACACTTAGTTCCAACAACCTTAGTTTTTGTACACTTTACGAAAAAGGGCTCCCAGATCCTGATGATACCTGACAGGACCTATGCTGATGTCATTTGTTTCTAACTTGCTTTAATTCATTTCATTCAGGCTTGGGATCAACCATCATCTACCAATAGGCATTCTGTGAATACCCAGTAAAGTAGTATAATAGTGTAATAAATGGTATATTTATTAGTGTGTTGTCCATCTCTCTTACCAGAAGGTAAGCTCCACAGAGTAAGGATTTTTTTTTTTTTTTTTTTTTTTTGCTGTAATCTGACTGAATTTGATTTGGTCATGGACAAGTTTTAAACTTTTATTCTTTTAGTTTTATATTTGTACATTACTACAGCAGTTACAAAAATATATGAAGTAGTATGGCCTTCTTCCATAGACTTCTTTCTCTTCCACAGTTTCATTGCTAGATCAAAATGAAAGTTACCTCAGACCAATTCTGCTACATGTCAGACATTAGTAAATGCACAGTCATTGGCAAGGTGGCACAAAACAGTTCACACAAACTATTCAGTAAAACAAAACATTCCAACTCTGCCCATTTAGGGGCTCCAACCACACTTGGACCAAAGGGCAGATAAAATAATGTTTTGTTACACTCATGGTCATCTTCAGGCATCAGACATAACCCTGCCTGAGGCTGATTGAAGGATACAAGGTACAGGATTTGCTAGATTCTTACGCTCCATGTGCAAAGGCAGGAAGTATTTCTAAAATACTTTAACCAATAGAGTTTCTCGAATGTTATTAGGTTGGTGCAAACGTAATTGTGGTTTAAAAGATTGAAAATAATTGCAATCATTTTTGCACCAACCTAATATTAGATTCTCTGTTGAGAATCTAAATATAGTATTTATCATGATACTCAACAGCCACTACTTTCACTAATAGAGATCAATTTCTGATGTCCAGTATGCTAATTAGAAAACCATTAGTTATTCAATACACAGATATCCAAAGCCCTTATTGAAGCTACCACTACAGTGTAGGTCTTCGAAAATAATGGTACTGACCACCCCAGACTGCATTCTTGACCGCAGAAGCAAATGACTCCTAGTTATTGCCCTTCGGTTAAATTGTGCATGAAATCTCATTCTCTCTAGGCTGTACTATTTAAAGTATGGTTCAAACATCTTAACATCTCTTTTGTGTACCACTGTATTCTTGTCACTAGAACTGTGACTTAATATAGCGTAGATGTTCTGTAAATATTTCCTGAATGACTAATTTCTGTATGTTTAGGCAAAAGTACTCAAAATTGTCCATCATGAGTCTTATTTTAGGATACTTATTTTCTTATGAAAAACTAATTTCATCGGTTTCAGGATTTTTCTGCCATAGAAATTACATGAGTTACATATATGTCTCATTTACATGAATTAATTTCCTCATTTATAAACATATCAGATGTCTTTCATCGTACAGTAAATTGTTTAACAGAAACGCAAATAATGCCATCTGACCCTCACTCTCAAATTTCTCATTCTGTAATAGTTATGGTACATAATCAGAAATAGTGTAACTTAAACTGCAGCTATGATAAAGAACTTTACCTAAAGAAAATAAAAGAGCTAAATGTAATATTCTCCTGAATCAAGTTCATTCTCATTCATGAGTTTTGCCTTTTCCTTTTTAATTTTGTATTCTTTTGGATGTGCTGACCAGAGGAGTTTTTCACTGAGACTCAAGTAGAATTTCAATTGAAATCAATTGCCTCTGTTTACTGGGGAAAAACTTAAATTGCACACAATAGCCTTTTATTATAATTTTAAAATATTATCAGTTTACTATGGTTTTGACAGAGAATTATTGTCTCAATCATGAACAAACGTTTGTCATAGTAGATCAGAATTAGTATTTAATTATATTAGATATTATACAGTATGTAAATGGCAGTAGTTAATATACTTATTACTCAAAATCATAAACATTTACTATAAAAAAGCTTTATAATTATAATGTAATTATAACTATAAATGTAGACAGGTAAGGATGTTTTCAAATTTCTAAGTTTAAACTCATGCCAAAAGATAGCTTTATGTCAACGTGGCAGATGCTGGCAGTTGGCTCATTCACAAATCACTGAAAACCTCTCTGCCTTCCTCCACTCTAGAGACTAGGAAGTAAAATATTCATTATTCAAGTCTCTTATCCAACCTCTTTACAGGGTCGATCAGGACATAGAGGTTTAGCCAGTAGAATGTGGAGGGACATCCCAGGCTTTACTTCCTGAGCAAACGTCAAAATCTCTTGAAAACAAGGCTTTTTCCTTTGACCTTCACCGCTCTCCTTCTTCCTCTCTGCAATGTGAACACGATGACGGGCAGTGTAGCAGTTATCTTAAGACTAGAGAATGTGGAAAGGTGTATATTAAGGATGGAGGAAAAGGAAGACAGAAGAAGCATCGTTCACTGAAGACATCCTTGAGTTGTTTTGCTAGACCATGTAACATCAAGATTCTTTATCAGGAAGAAATTTAACTGCCTCATAATCCCGACAGAGCAAACATATAATAGAATTGAACAAGTAGGAAATAGTTGCAGTGATTGAAAAAGTATTTTAAAGACAAGACAGAATCTTTTCCTTTCTTCCTCTCACAGAAAATAAGGTAAATTGAAGAATGTTATTAATATTTTACTTTTAGGTAAAACACAGAATGACAGAATTTTGTTGCAATATGAATTTGGACTCTGTTATCATTTGGTAGTATAACTTACGTAATTTTAATTTATTGTTAAATATGTATTAAAAATAAATCACAGGTGTTATGAGAGTGCTAATAAAAATGTGATTTTCCATTATTTTTTATTCATAGGCATAAAAGTTTCAATACTTTCATATGGATATGGCTTCTTGAACTTTGTTTATGAAGTTCTTTTATCCAAGGAAATTAAAATCCATAGTTTTGAAGGTACTAACAGTGAGTGGTGCAGAACTTTTGGCAGGTTTTTTTAGTTTAAAAAAATACCAATTTTCTATACTTTCAATGTGTTTCAGGATTTGTTTACATCACATCTCAGTATTCCATTGTGAAAACAAGGGTTGTAAATAAGGTTAGGGAAATAGAAACACTGCTGAAAGACACAAGCTTTTGTATCGTGGTTAATATTTTGCCAATTGTGACCCAAATGCAGTTTAATTTCTCATTTAAATCATATTTTATTTTTTTCCATCTGCCACCTTCATAGCCAATCCAGAATTTTCACAGCTCCTGGGAAGAGTTCTCTTTAGCACGACATTGGACGTGAAGAACAAGTTCTATGGAGAGAGAAAACATTACCAGACTCTCCAACTCCCATTTCATGTTTGAGAGGCAATAATAAAGGTCAGAGTCATAGGGCAGAGAAGGCAGTCACCTCTGCCTCCTGTGACAGCTAGACCTCTTGTTCTTAGTGGAAAGAAATAAGGACAAAAGGGGGCAGGAAGCAGTTAAACCAGACCTTCTCTGTTCCATGGAATTATGGAAGCAGAGGAGAGAGAAGGAAGTGAAATTGGTGAAACTTGGGCTCTAATTTTTCCTTTCTAGGTCTTGACATGGAAGGAAGAGTCAGACAAATGAGTGAGAGAGTGTCGTGCGGGATCTCCTGCGGGAAGGCCTGCGGGGTCTCTGCTCCCGCTCCCCACATAAGAACGCAGGACATGGTGAGGCCAAGAAGGAACACCCACGGAGCCATAGGTAGGGAAGTCATACCACTATGGTCTCACTGGAGGCTGGGTTTACACGACGTGCGACCTGCTGTCTGCTTTGCTGCCAACCGACCAACTGTCCTTGACTCTCCTTACTCTCCTTCAGTCTCCTCCTTCACTCTCCTCGGCTCCCCTCAGTAGCCGCGGCAGTTATATCAGTGGCCAATGGCTTAATGGCTACAGCTGATGGCCAACCAGCCACAGCTGACAGCCATCCACTATCTGAGCCAGCACCTCTCCACATGAGGCCAAGAGCCTCGAAACTGCTTTCTGGGGCTCTGTCCCCACAGAGAGAGAGAGGATATCCTGCTCCATTTTCTTTTGGATTATGGAATAAAACAGTTTCTCAGGAGTTATCTTCACCTGCTTGAGTCTTGGGTTTTCCACATCAGACTAAGTGGTCATATGACATATCAGGCAATTAAGTTTGACTCCCCAAAGTTCTTGCATAAATTAAGGTGGAACCCAGAAGGTATTGATAATCCCTACTGCTAAGCTTTCAAAGAGTAGTTGGGAGGTCACATAGGTAGGTGGGCCACCCAAGTGGGGAGTCACAAAAAGACCTGATATGAGACTGAATCTGTCAGGGACCATACTTTGACAAAACAAGAAGGAAACAGATTATGATGTTTACTGGTTCCTGATTTTAGACCTAATTTGGTAGTATTGCTTCTGATTTGTGCCATGCAACACACAAGTTCTAATTAATTCTATTTGAGCAATCCCATCATACATATTGAGAGAGAGAGGGAGACCAAGAAATAGAGACAGAGTGAAAGACAGAGAGACAAAAAGAGTTCAAGAGAAACAGAGAGAATGAAAGAGGGAGACAGAGACAGAAAGACAAAGAGAAATTTCCCCTGAAATTTTACACATTTGATAACTGGAAGAAAGTTTTTATAGATTAGCTTCTGGCTGTGTATGTTTTATATGTTTTGGGCCTTTGTTTGTTTGTTTTTTGTGTTGTTTTTTCCATCACTGCCCCCATACTTCTGGTCTCTAAAGCCACAAAACATGTTTATATGATATTAAATCCTGTTGCCCTATATCCTCATGTCGTGAAGTAGGGAGAGCAACACAAGCAAACGGTAGGGGTAATTCTGGGAAGCCATTTCTATATTGGGATGGCAAGCAGTAACAGAACTCTACAGGGGCTTAGGGGTGACCTTCAAAATTATAGCACTTAGCACAAAGTAAACATAGTCCAAACTCAAATTTTCCTTCCTTTGGGGGAGCCCCAAAATACCAGCAGCCACTCTCCTTTCATCAAGATGAGAAAAACTGCAATGAAAGTACTATTGGAGTGGGAAAATATAGTGGTCTTAACCAATTAGAATCAAATACATTTACTCTTAAAATTCTTATAATAATAGACTATGATGAAAACATTGCAAATATTTTGCAGCAAATACTCTTCGGACTGGAAGACTAAAACATATGAGCGACTCAGCATTTTTTTCCCATAGTGTATACATTTTTGATTAAATTATCTTAATTAGAGAAAGTTGAAACTGGATAGAACTAAAATGTAAAATTTTTCTCACTGAGCATGGGTACAAGCTCAGTAAGAAAACCAGATTTGTTATAGAAAAAAAATCTGCATTTAAAATCTACATTCAGACTTTAATGTGAATAATTTTTCACCCTGAATACAGGGATATTTTGAAGAAACTGCCTGCCTTTCATATTATCTTTATTAAAATATTCCTCTGTTTTTAAACAGCTGACATAACTGCCACCTCTGTTTTGAAGCCTTTCCTGATCACCAGGAAGAACTGAACTCACACAATATAAATTTCAAGGGTACTTGCTTTGCACTTATTTCCTGATACTAATTACTTGCCACTTTATATTTTAGTTACGGGTTTATATGCATTATCTCTAGGGTGGTCATATAATTTATTGACCTAACAAGGCCACCTTTGAAAATGAAAGGGGGCATCTTATTAATTAAGCGAGGAGTACATGTATAAATCAGATTACCCAGTAGATACTGGGAAGGATGGTTGCTCTTTATCTCCCTATTTGAATGAAAGCTTTTAAAGTAGGTGGATTGGAGCTTTGATTTTTGTTCCTAGATGGTACGTAGTAATGTTCATTAAATTCAAAATAGAGGAATTTAAATTAATTTGTTAGATGATTGCTTTACTTGTTAATTTTAGAAACTTTCCTTTTGAATTCTAAATAGTTCTTCTTTCTGGTTTATAGGTTTCAAGTTATGACATGGACATAGTTCATATAAACAATTCACATAAACAAGAATTTTATAGACTATAAATTAATAAAAATTTTTCAATGGTTGATTTAATAAATACATACATACAAATATATAAGTTGTGCAGACACATATCATGAACACAGGTCACTATGAATCATGCAACAAATATTATGTTTCTCCTTTTTAATTTAATGAGCCACATACCAAATTTGAAAGATTTGGATTTCAGAAAAGAACTCTACCAATAAAATTTATTAGAATAATGGAGACCGAGGAAAATCAAAGTGGCTCACCACATTCCAGAAAATTGTGACTATTAATTTTAGTATCTGGATCATTCATTATTCTAATTGATATACTTAACTAAAATATACTTCATATTTTTGTTGATAAAAACAATGGTACATTTTTTTCTGTATTTTATATCTCTAGATAATTATATCAAGAAATTCAAGAATTGTCAACAATCTCATGTTGAATGCCTTTTCCTATAATTTTTAATTCAGTTTAGGTTTTGCATATGATTGTGCTATGAATTCTTGGATCCATTATGTGATATTTTTAGTAATTTTTTTTAAACTAGTTTTTCATTCATTCAATAAATATTGATAGTTTATTTTACTTCATGAAAAATAAGTCATTCACTGTTCTAAAATCTGGGGATTAAACAGGAAAGATGATATATTTAATCAGAAAGGAACATCATTTTAATTACAGTTTTAAAATATTTGAATTGGGACTTTGTCTTATATTTGAACATATAAAATTTATAAATAAAAGTTTTTAAAAATAATAGCATACTAAACTAAATACAGTTAAGGTACATTAGGTATATACATGATTGTTCTCTGCATATAATCTGGAAAAAATGCAAATATAGAGAATTCATTCAAGTTTATTGTCCATCAATAGACTAATATGTAAATTACTATATAGACTTCTAAGAGTAAACTTGTTTTTCTCTGGAATAATGTTACACTCTATCATAGCTCAACTTATCAGGTCAGATTATATTTAATTTTTTCCAAGGTAGCAGTTAATTTCAAATTTCAAGATTCAGAATACTTTCTTTAGCCAAAAATATTTCTCCAATTAGTTTCATATTAAATACAATGCTATGGGTCATATGACTAACATAGATACATAATCTTTGAATTATGCCCATAAAAACAAAAAATATCATAGTTAATGTATAAGTCAAGGTCCCAGCAGGAAACATACAGTATCTTCAATTAGGATAAACTGAGGACAGCTTATTAAAGAGATTATTTTAAAAATTTTTAGTGTGACAATCTTTGTTTGAGGAACTGTATAAGGAAATGACTTGTGCACTAAATACCCAATGTGTCTGTCTTCCTTTTTGCTGGTCATCTGTCAAAGATTATTTATTGGCTAGTTCAACTGGAAGTCAGAGGACAAGACAGCCTGCTGAGATAACCATTAAGATACACTTTCCAGAAAGGAGAGCAGGGTGGAGAGTTAATCTAAAAGGACAAAAGAAGATACATGGCACAGTTCATCTTTTTTGCTTCTCAGTATACACTGTTGTCTTTGGCCTGGGTGACAGGTGTGTTTCAAATAGAGACACAAAGTGCTGGTGAATGTTCATTCAACCATACTGCTACCGGAAACCTAAAATATTAACTGCAACTAGTGTTTGTATAAAAAAGTGAGTGGAAAAGAGGGAGGAAAAAAATGAGTTAAATAATGTAAAATATGGCTAAGTCCTCACTTTTTTAGCTAGTCAGAGACCTGGGTTGGTCATCAAAATTGCCTTAATCCACAAGACATTCCATGTTCTACTTGCCCTGTACCAGTAACTTTTCTGCCCGGGATTGTTTAGTGTGGTAACCCAAACCATCTTTCCTATAGAATCTGACATCTTGCTTTTCCACAGTTTTCCACCAACTGATCAGGGTTATTAACAAGCACCAAAGAGTAGCAAGAGGTGACCCCGTGAATCCCCTGGATTCTAATAATAGCCTTTATTTTGTTCATCATTCAAATACTTCCCTACTAAAGGGATCAATAACCCCAGTAAGTTCCTTTCTTGTTGATTTGGAGGCATGAGAAGTCCAAAATAGCCAGGAATGGATTTGCCTCTAATTCATTGCAACCCTGACTATATGTGCGTGTGTGTGTGTGTGTGTGTGTGTGTGTGTGTGTGTGTGTATTTAGGAAACACTCCTGCTTGGGGCATGAGAATCCTTATACCCACTGCAAATTTGCAGTGACAGAAAGAAAAATTTTTCAAGGGGTTACTATTTTAATAATGAGATGGACTACCTTCACTGTCAACTCTTGGTTCCTACACCTATGCAATCTAAGCATATATGAGCTACTGGTTTAAGGCGTGTGTCACATCCTGTAAGCCTACTGGGTCCTATTTCCTCCAAACAGTTGAGGTGCTTGCTTATAAGAGCATGTAATCTTCAAAATCCATTAGGCTACTTCTGTTACCAGTTATTTCAAGCATTCTCAAAAGGAGCAAGAGCTTCCCTAAGTGGGGGAAATTAAATTTGAGTTTGGAAAAATATGAGATGTTATAATAGTATTTTTAAATTGAGGTAACATTGGTTTATAATATTATATGCGTATGTTTCAGTTGTACATTATAATTTGACACCTGTATACATTATAGTTTGCTCACCAACAAAGATCTAGTTTTCATTCATCACCATACATTTGACATCTCACCGTACCATTTTTCCCTCCCCTCACCCTTTCCCTTCTGATAACCACCAATCTGTTGTCTACATCTATGAGTTTGTTTTTGTTTGGTTTGTTCTCTTTTTCTTGATTCAACATATGAGTGAAATCATACAGTATTTGCCTTTCTCCATCTGACTTGTTTCACTTAGATTAAAACCTCAAGGTCTATCCATGTTGTCACAAATGGCAAGATTTTATCTTTTTTAAGAGATATATATATACACACACACACATATGTGCTTTGGGAAATATATATATATATATATATTATATCTATTATATATTATATATCTATTATATATTATAATATATATATATATCTATTATATATTATATAGCTAATATATATATTATATTATATATATAATATATATATTATATAACATATAATATATATATATTATATATATATTTCCCAAAGCACATATATATTATATAATATATATATATATATTATATATTATATATCTAATATATATATATATATATATTATATATATTATATATATATATATATATATAATATATATAATATATATATATATATATTTCCCAAAGCACATATGCTTTGGGAAAGATTTATGACTAACAAATTTCCCAACCTCACTTTTCTACCTTTTCCAGATCTCCTGCCACAGGTTCCAATGTGGAGTCGCTCCTATAAACTGAAGCTACAGGGAATGGTACTCCCCTTGATATAACCTACAGGTCAGCTTCCTACGTCAGAGAGTAGAATAAAAAAAGTCAAGTGGTATACAGATGCTACTCAAGAAAATAATATTTAAGGGTAAACAGAAAGGAGAGATTTTCTAAAATTTACCTGTGACTTTATTATAAGTGAAAGCTTATGGGTTAATCATGATCCTTGAGATATGTTTCTGAATAAAATATTATTGTATCAATGTCCGTCTAAATTAAGGTGGGAAGGAACTGATGAAAATATACTGAAATAATGTATGATAGTGGACAAAACTGTCATAAATTCTAACAAAGATATAGTTATCATTACCTTGAATTCAAGGTAAACTGTATTACTTATCACGTTTAAATAGAAGAGTGTATACAGAAGATTTAAATTTTGTTTAAAATGTAAGCAAAGATGATTTTCTTTTTAGCCTAAGCATAACATATCAACATATCAATAGCATATCAATATGTCATTGAATTAGTGAATCGATATATATTCCAAAACAACCCCTCTGTACGGTTTGAACACTTGCTAGTCATACACTTCTCAGCTTGTTGCACATGTCCAACCACAGTTAAAACCGGGTCTCAGTCTCTTGTTCACTCTCAGGACTCAGGATTTGGGTCACTGGCCTCTCTGTCTAATCTTCCTTTGGTGATCTCATTCATATATATATATATATATATATATATATATATATATATATATATATAATTAGGGTGATGTGTGTATATATATATATGTATATAATTACAGTGATGAATATGAATATATATATATATACACACACACACATAGTGATGACTCCTAAGTGTAAATCTCATGTTCAGTCCTTTTCCCTGAACTTCATTCTCATACATTCAATTGCATTCTGAACATCTTCATTTGCATGTCTAATAGACATTTCAAAATTATTATGGCTCTAACCATCTCTATTTTACCTCCCAAACCCCTCATCCTGCATTGTTCTTAAGTCAGTTAAAGGGACTCATCCTTCTTGTTACTTATGTAATAAAACAGTTGGAGTTACCCTTGACACCTCTTTTTCTCTCATACTCCACATCCAATCCATACACAGCTACTTTTGATATATATCCAGACACTGACCACTTCTCAATACTTTCTACCACCACTGCTATCTCTTTAGCCTAGATTATTGAAATGACCTCCCAACATACCTCGCTGCTTCTCCTCTTGCCTCTTAAAATTGATTCTCAACTTAAAAGCAAGAGAGATCCTTTGAAAATGTAACAGGTCAAGTCACTTTTCTGCACAAAATCCTCCAGTAAATATCAAGTATATTATGAAGATTAAAAGCTAGAGTTTTTAAATTGTCTACAAAGTGCAACATGACCTGGTACATTTATGATTTCATTTCCTTCTACTCTTGTTCTCGCTTACTTTTCTCCAAACACATTGGCCTCCTTGCTTTTTTAAGAACCACATTAGACATTGCATTTACATAAGGCCTACGACAGGGCCTTTTCATTGTCTTTTCTCTCTGCTTAGAATGCACTGCACCTAGATGTTTACCTACATCATTTACTACATTACCTCCTTCAACAAAATGCTGAAATGCTCCCTTTCATAGAGGTCATCCCAGAGCATCTTTTCAAAAATTGTAACCCCCTACTAAGGCATTCTGTTTTCCCTGCCCTGTTTTATTTTTCTCCATAGCATTCTCCACCTTACAGTATACTGTTTATTCATTTGTTTTGTTTCTCTTTGTCCTTGTTTCTTCACAGAACATTATAGAATCCATAGTTGCAGGATTTTGTTTCCAATTTTGTTCACTGCTATATCTCTAGTTCTTGAAATAGATCCTGTCACATGAGGCATTTAATAAATATTACTGAATGAATTAGTGGATGAATTTGCATTGTTTTTTTTTAATTCCATATGTCATATTATTGCTTAAAAATAGTCGACAGGCTGACCTTGGTCTTACACATTCATTAGAAAAATTTCTTTCATGTTAAATAAGCATGAACTCATTTGATAATTCTGTGAAAGCAAAAATAATATCAGCCACATCATTTTAATAGGGGTTACCTAGTTCCATGAAAAAGCAACTTTAAAATGACTTCTAGTAAATAATGGCTTAAATTCATAGCTGAAGAAATTTATTCGTATTGGGTCTCTAAACGAAGATAATGAAAACCACTTCTCCTTGTTACATAAATTTTATCGTTAATTAACAAAAGTAAATTGTATACCTATAAAGTACATACAGTGAAGAAATGTACATATAAAAAGGAGTGCAGGGGGAGAAATCTCAGTAGTCAAACATTCAGAAGTCTAAAAAAAGAAAAATTCAACAAAAGAGAGGTGGAATAGTCAATGAGGTATGAGAAAAAAACGGAAAAATTTGGTGTTATGTAAATATGCAAAAGAAAGTATTTCCAGGAGGTCAAATGTGTCAAAGGATGCTGAATTGTCAAATATAACCTTTTTCTCAGGCAAAGAAAACACAAAACATATTATTCATGCCTGACCTTTAATCAAAGATATGTGTTAAAAAGGCAAGGGAATTTTCAAGTACTCCATATGTACCTGTTAAATGAATTAGAGGTCACACAAGGATTTTGTACCCATGATATATCACCTAGTTAACTGTATAACTCTCTTGGCATATGGGTCCTAGCTTGTTCTTCAGATCAAATAAAGATGACCATGAAGCAACAATGTGGACAGGCAGACTGTTCTGGCTGGTAATTCAGGCAGTATAAAAGAAGAGAAAAAGATGCTTGATGAACACTAAATTGTATCGGGAGTCAAGTAATGAGAAACCTGTAAAATTTCTTAAAAAGCAAAGAGATATCTCATACACAAAAATTATAATCAACGGCAATTTCATGCCCTTTTATTCTTTTTATAGTAATTAGGTAAAGAAACATTAATAAGAGGTAGGGCCACACACCCAAATAATTATATAAGCACCTATTTTTAAATAACTTTATTGAGATATAATTAACCTAATTTACCCATTTTTTAATGTAGTCACAGAGATGTGCAACAGTTTCCACAATCAATTCCAGAGCATTTCCTCACTCCAAAAAAGCTTACACCTATCAAGAGTGACTCTTGTTCTCAACCAACTCCTCTCCCAGCCCTAGGTGATCAAGATGGCCTTCCTCTCAGCTTAACTAAATTGTAGACAGGTTTCATCCTGGCTATAGACCCTTGGCCTTCCCTTTCCTTACAACATTCACTTTAGAAAACTTGTCATTGCAATTTTTTTCTCTGCCACTTTGAAATGCAAATAAATGAAGTGAAAACCAGTCTCTTACTAGTTTTCTATTCTTATGATTTCTATTTCTTACGATCTAGAAATATCTTTGACAAGGACCTTTGAAATACAATTACCAAAGGAGACAGTGCCGCTATCTCCCAGGCTCTGAGGGAGGGTAGGAGCTTAGCTATATTAGCAAACATACATGGCCCAATCACACTCACTCACTTTCCCCTAATGTCCTCTGGTACTTTTCCCCTCACTCACCCCAGCATTTAATAATACTTTCACTTTTTGTTTCAGAGGAGTCCAATCTCTCTCCTCTAATGCAACAGTCCTGAATAAAATCTTCCTTGACTGTTTAACTTCTCTGGTGCAATTTTCCTTTGACATAGGCAACCACTAAAAGGTAATCACTAATCTATTTCTATATATATTTTCCTATTCTGGACATTTCATATTAATGTCATTATAATATTTGGCCTTTTATAACTGGCTAACTTCTTTCATTAGTATAATACTTTCAAGTTCCATCCATGTTGTAGCACGTATCATGACTTCATTCCTTTATATTGCTGAGTAATATTTCATTGCATGGATATACCATTTTTGATAATTCATGCAGCATTTGGTAGACATTTGAGTTGTTTCTACTTTTTGGCTATTATGAATAATGCTGCTATAAGCATTAATCAACAAGTTTTTTTGTGTGGACATATTTTCATTTCCCTTGGATATATATATCTAAGAGTGAAATTGCTGGATTATATAGAACCCTATCTGTAATACTTTGAGGAACTGCTAAAGTGATTCCCAAAGTAACCTCAGTTTTACATTCCCACTAACAATATGTAAGGGTTCAGCTATCACCATATTCTTGCCAACACTTTTTATTACTTATTTAATATTTGTATTTTTTATTATTTATTATTCTATCAAGCAAGTCTACTGGGTATATGATGGAATCTCATTGTGTTTTTTATTTGCACTTTCTAATGGCTAATGAAATTGAGCACCTTTTAATGTACTTATCATCTTTGGAGAAATATCTGTTCAAATCTTTTACATGGATCTAAATTCAAAATGATCTTATCTTAATTTTTCAGATTTTCAGGAAATTTTTAAAGGGATATTTCAACTGTCATTTAAGTGCTGTAATAGTGTAGCAAAAACAAATAAAATAATTTCATATGGGTCATGAGGAAATATAAAATTTCTTCATTAGTCATGCTATTAGTTTTTGGATCTCAGCCAGTGTTAATTTATATAAAACATTAAACCATGAAGCATATCTTCGAAGCTTGAAATTATTTCCTAAAATATAGAGTTGAAATGCAGAGGTGCAATTTCTTGGTTATATGACATTATATATGTTAAAGTTCCTTCTTATAATTCCAAGTATGCCTCACTCTAGAAAAATAATAGCATAAAGGAAATCTACATTTACAAAACTGAAAAAATAGACGAAAAATTGTATATACATTATAAAATATTTTTCACTTTTGCTGGAAAAAGTAAGAAAGAAACTACAGGATTTTAAAAAAACCCACGGGGTGGCCGCATCCAGGGCGGTGGTGGCAGTTACAACCGCAGCAGTGGTGGCTATGAACCCAGAGGCCATAGAGGTAGTCATGGAGGCAGAGACCGCATGGGCGGAAGTGACCGTGGTGGCTTCGATAAATTTGGTGGCCCTCCGGACCAAGGATCACACCCTGACTCTGAACAGGACAATTCCAACAACAACACCATCTTTGTGCAGGGCCTGGGCAAGAATGCCACCATCGATTCTGTGGCCGACTACTTCAAGCATATCAGCATTAGTAAGATGAACAAGAAGACGGGACAATGCATGATCAATCTGTACACAGACAAGGAGATGGGCAAGTTAAGGGAGAGACAATGGTGTGTCGTTCAATGACCCGCCTTCTGCTAAAGCAGCTATTGACTGGTTTGAATTGTCCATTGGATTTAATCATCGGACTAATTAACATTTGGTTTACATAAAATATTTATGAAACGCAAAAGAAAAAAAATCCTCTATGTATATCTTCATGTTCAAATAACAAAATATGCAGAAATAAATACAATTCAAGTCTCACAGTATTATTAAGTCAGTCTGACTAAAAATGTACTACTATCCCCCCTGTGGTATGGTGGAAGTGGTACTAGAACAAGATTTGAGTTTACTCTCTAGTTATGCAGCGTAACAGTTGCATGAACTTGAGCAAGAGAGGGGAAAATACTTGGTAAATCCTGAAGTTTAATGTAAATGTAAGTTATTACTATTCTAAACCTGAAAAAGGAATATAGAAAGCAGTGGACATCAGGGGAAGTCATCTAAGGGTTGTATAATACGATATAAATATGTAATTGATTTCTTAATCAATTTTGGCGAGAAAAACTTGAATTGACTACATGATGACTTTTAAGTAGCTGATAATCAATCATACAGATAATGATTAATAGTCATTTTCCTTCTTCACTACAATCAGAACAAGAGTTTTTATACTTTAGGGAAATTAAAATAAAGACTTGTTCTAAAATTTCTAAGTGTAATAATATTCTGTATCAAGGGATGTTTCCATATTAAATCAGAATATCTAGATTTATTGAAATATATGTCTGTGAGATGGCATTTTTTAATTAAATCTTATTGCAGTGAAAATTGTTAATAAAGTAACATTGGTTTCATGTGTACAATTCTGTAATACATCACCTCTACATCACATTTTGTGTTCACCACCCAGAGTCAGTTCTCCTTCCATCACTATATATTTGATCCCTTTTACCTTCATCTACCACTGCCCTGCCCCCTTACCCTCTGGTATATTTTGAAAAGATTTTTAAAAATACAATAGCTTATGGTGATACCTACAAGGTGACCATTTGCCCACTTCTGGAGAGATTTCTCCCATAAGCAAATTTATGATAACAGAACTAACATTGACCTACAGCCCCTCCCAACAGCTTTCCTGCTATGTAAGTTTATTTAGTCAAATTGCTTTCTTACTCTATAAATTATTTGAAACTTCTCCACTCTCTACATTCTACCCCCTACTCCCTTCCTGTCAGGAAACGATCTCCCTTGCTATATCTGCTTACACATTCTCTCCTCTATCCATCCCCTTTCAAAACAGGTATCCCTCAGTATATCTATGTCTAATCCTTCTCTGTGCTTCTACCCTACACCCTCTTAACTTCCTAGGAACATGAATTCACATCATTTCTTTTCATTTCTCTGTCTTCTACATTCAAGGTTTCCCTTTCCTGTGTTTGCATTTAAACATGATCAAGCCTATACTCTCAAAAACAACAAGCACAAACCCTGTCTAAATCATACAACCTTTCCTAGCTAATAATCTATTTTCTTGCTACTTCTGCTAAAAGATATATGGAAGTTTTTCATTTTTAAAATATTCTTCTAACTCTTAAAAGCTACATAAAATGTATTTTCAAATTACATTAAAAGAAAAACAATTGCAACCCAATTCACAGCATTTTCCTAAAATGTTTAACTGATGAACTATAAATTGTTTAGATACTTCTTTGAAATTTTATTTTAACAACATTTGTTTCAATATGAGGGTGAGATATATTGTGAATTTTCTATTTTTGAAGATCATTTGATTAGTCTAGATATTCTGAATATTTCCAATGGCACATTACAAAATTTATAATTACCCATAAAAAATTGCATCTTACTGGAGCTTTCTCCAGTTTCACTATGGAAGAATTCCTCCTAATCAAAAAGTAATAAAGTAATATTGTAATAATAAATCCATTCTTACCATTAAAGATTTACAGACTAATTAGAATATGAATTGGTCTTTGTCTAAACCATCTAGAGATCTTAAATCCAATGTATTAGAAATCCACAGAAACTTGCATAGCAAAGGAAATAAAAAAAATTATAGGATTTACACTATCAGATTACAAGAATTACCACAAAGCTATAATAATTAAGACAGCATCATGTTGACAGAAGAATACACGAATAAACCAATACTAGAATAGTCAAGAAGCATATTTATACATACAAAGTCATTTTTTTATTTTGTAAATAAACATGCCAATGTGGAGAATGGATGGTCTTTTTAATAAATGGAACTAGAAAATTAAGTATAAATTAGAAAAACTTCTACTTTTATGTTTACTATTATAAAGAAGAAATCTAATTTTTTTACTACTATACAAATGAGAAAGGTAAAACAATACTATTTCTAGAAAGGGATATAGGAGCATATCTTCACCACCTTACAGTATGTAAAGATTTCTTAAACAAGACACACACACTAAAAAAACAAATTCACTAAATTAAGAATATCTGTTTATCAAAAATTATCATTAAGAGAATTGATAAGACATACTGGAAGAAACACAATAAATACACCTGACAAAAGACTCCGATCCAGAACATATAAAGAACTCTAAACAAACAATAATAAAAAGATAAATAACTCAATTTAAAAAGTAGCCAACAGACTGGCTAAGTACTTCACAAGAGAGGATGTTCAAATGATCAATAAGCACATGAAAAGTTTCACAGTTTTATAATCAAAGAAATTGAAATTAAAACTAAAAAACACCCAACACAGTGGATAAAATTAAAATGAGAGAACATTCCAAAGGTGTAAAAACAGAGATGGAGTAAGGAAAACCATCATATTGCTGGTGATAGTATAAATTAGTCAAACCACTGGTAAACTTTTAGGTAGTATTTATCAAATTAAACCTACACTTTTCCTAGATGCATTACTTTACATTTAGATTTCTTACGTGTACTAAATGACTTATTCATAGAAGCTTTATTTACAATTCCCAAGTACTTGAAAAAACGTTAAATGACCATAAACAATAGAATACATTGCGCGCGAGCGCGCGCACACATGCAGAACAAGCTGTGACATTTAAGTTCATGAACTTCTTGAAATAATGTTGCTTACCTTTTTTATTCACGGATTATTCATTATGAGGGATTATTCATAATGAATTTGTACCAACTAGACAAACAATTAACCAAGTTTATTATTTGGAAGTGCTTGAAAGGCTGCATGAAAAAGTCAGATGACCTGAACTTTTCACCAACAATTCGTGGCTCTTGCATCATGACAATGCACCAGCTCACATGGCACTGTCTGTGAGGGAGTATTTAGCCAGTTCACAAATAACTGTATTGGAACACCCTCCCTACTCATCTGATCTGGCCCCAGTGACTTCTTTCTTTACCAGAAGAGAAAGGAAATATTGAAAAGAAGACATTTTATTGACATTCCGGACATCAAGAGTAATTCAATGACAGCTCTGATGGCCATTCCAGAAAGAGTTCCAAAGTTGCTTTGAAGGATGGACTAGGTCTTGGCGTCAGTGCATAGCTTCCCAAGGGGAGTACTTTGAAGGTGACCATAGTGACATTCAGCAATGAGGTATGTAGCACTTAATTGGCAGACCTCATATATATTCTGTATATGCATACATAAAGAAATACTACATAGTAATAAAAAGAACTAATCAGTCATAACCACAATGGCATAAATGGATATCAGAGACATCATTTTGCTTGAAAGTCATACATACACACGTACATATGTACTGCATGACTCAATTTATATTAGCTTCAAGGATAGATGAAATAAATCTATGGTTATAGAATATTGGTTAAGTCTGGAGGAAGGTTCTAGGATGGAGCACAAGAAAAGTGAATCAATCCTCTGGAAGTCAACATATTCATCTTAGTACTGGTTAGATAGGTGTATTAATATGTAAAAATTATGTTAAAATTAATCCAGCACCTAAAAATAGTTCAATTAACTTTATAAATGTTAATTTTAATTTTAAAATAAACACACACACAAATACATGCACAAGAATAGGTATGATCAGATGCTTTGGAAATGTAGAGTAGAAAGTCATTAATTTCACCTGTGCAAACCTAGGTAAGTTCAGTTGATGTAGTGCCCAGCTAAATACCCCCATCCTCTTATATGCTTCATGCCTAACACTGAGCATTAGCTAGTCTGAAAAACACTCAGTCTGGTTATTATTTATTTATTTATTTAATGTTAGTACAAAATGACTCACAGGATGTAAAGTACAGCATAGGGAATATAGTCAATGGTATTATAAGAGCTGTATACGATGTCAGAAGGGTAGTAGATTTGGGGTGGGTGTTATCACTTTGTGAGGGGTGTAAATGTCTAATGATTATGTTGTTTTGCACACCTGAAACTAATACAATAAAAATATATATTTTAAAAAACTGATAAATTCTACCTGAATACCAAAAATAATCTCACGAGTTTAGCAAAAATAATTAATCAACAGGAATGTAATTTATCTTTAGCTTTGTGAGTCCAGATAAAAATCCATACATCCAAAATATCTTTCAGGATTAAGTATTATCATTTTAAAATAATTTTCATACTATCTGTCATATTTGTCTCCTTATGCCTTTAAATTGTTTACTCTTCCAGTCAAAAGTTTAAAATATGATATTAATATAGTTTTTATTCATAATATTGATCATATTTATCTATTACTAAGATGATGATCTTGCCAAAAAACAAAAATTATGTGAAATTGATGTGACCAGTAATTTTTTAGAAATCTGGGCTTTGAAACACTGTATTCCTATTGTACTGTATTGAAATGTATTCCTATTCCCAGCTCCCTTTGGCTATGGCCCCCGCCTATAATTAACTTCTGTTCCCCTGTACTGTGAGTCTGCTTCTTGTTTCTCTTTTGATACTCTACTATACCCCGGTGTTAATGAGAGTAGCTTTCATAAGAAAAAAAGTGATTCAATATTCTCTGCTTAAAAATGGGAGAGCAGGCAAGTATGGAGATCTACAATCAAAATAAGGAAAAGAGAGTAGACTGACCTTTATACTGACCTTCAGCTCTCTATTTTTCCACCCCTCAATCCAATCTATTCCCCCCAAATCGTTTTATTTTTTTTTAATTAATTTATTTATTTATTAGTTTCAGGTGTACAAAACAAGGTAATACTTAGACGTTCATCATCCATATCCCTCACACTGTGAACCCCCATCCCCCCATCCACCATCCCTCCGACCCCACACTGAACCATCACATTATATATATAAAATTATAGTTGGCATTCATTAATGTCCAGCCTCTGGTGTCCAATGCCATGATCAGGTATCCACAGTATCCCTGAGGTGGTCTCCCAAACAGGACGCATGCCCATCGGATACCCAACAAAATCTCCACAACATTATAGAATACCTTCCCCAAATTAATTTTCAAAAAAAAAACAAAACAAAAAAAAAAACCCGAGGCCATCTTGTGGTCACCAGCTGCCTCCAAATCCCTTCACCTTTCCCCTTATCCCCAACCCCCTCCCACACACCCATCTAACCACTCTCGGTTTTTTCTCTGCGTCCCCAAAACTGTCTCTGATTAGTTCATTCACATAGTCTTTTCTTTAGATTCCATATATAAGTGAGATCATATGGTACTTGTCTTTCTCTTTCTGACTTATTTCACTTAACATAATGTTCTCTAGATCCATCCATGTTGCTGCAAATGATAAGATTTCTTTCTTCTTTATGGCTGCGTAATACTCCATTGTATAAATGTACCACAGCTTCTTAATCCAGTCATCTACCGATGGGCATTTCGGTTGTTTCCATATCTTGGCTATTGTGTAAAGTGCTGCAATAAACATAGGAGTGCATACAGATTTTTGAATTGGAGTTTTGGATTTCTCCGGGTAGATGCCTAGGAGTGGAATTACTGGATCATAGGGTAGTTCCATTTTCAGATTCCTGAGATACCTCCATACTGTTTTCCATAGTGGCTGCACTAATCTGCAGTCCCACCAACAGTGCACTAGCGTTCCCTTTTCTCCACATCCGCGCCAGCATTTGTTGTTTGTTGATTTATTGATAATAGCCATTTTGACTGGAGTGAGGTGGTATCTCATTGTGGTTTTTATTTGCATTTCTCTGATGGTTCCCCCAAATCGTTTTAAATGCAAATATAATCATGTCACTTTATCTAAAAGTCTTCAATGTCCTTCCTCTGATCCTAGGATCGAGTTCAAAATCCTTAACATGGCTTGCATCCTTTGGTCCATGCCTATCAAAACCCGTGTTCTACAGACTGTATACATACACCGAGGGTGCCAAAAATATGTATGCGTATTTTAAGAAAGAAAAACTGTATTAAAATTATAATACTCAATATATATCGATAACAAAAATGAATACAAGTCACATTAAACTTCTGCAATTATAAGAGGTGCTCAAAGTGGTTACCATCAGGGTTCAGAGACTTCTGATTACAGCAAACTACTGCTTGAGCAACGTTGACCAAAGTGTCCATTTGTATACATTTTTTTGGGACCTACCTACCCCCAAAATAAGAAAAATATATATATGTATAACTGATTAATTAAGTGAAGCAAATCAATTAAAATAAAATACCAGATGCCTTACATATTCCATATACTATTATATCAAATAAAGTGCTTTGAAATGGGATGTTAACCTAACCTTTTCTTTCTCATGTGAGCTTTAACTAGGCCTAATCCTGCTAGAGTTCTGGAATTAAAATGTATTTAGCATAGTAAGTGCAAACCTCTTCATAATCAAATGATAAATAAATAACAAAATTCTTTAAAACAAAATCTATGTAAAAGAACTAATAAGTCCTTAATATCCTTTGTCACAAAATATTCAATTTTCATCTAATAATTTATTGGAATAAAAGGCTAAGTACATATATATGAATATATGTGTATACATATAAATACATATATTTATTAAATATATATGTGGCTGTATATAAATATAAAACAAATGTTTTTCAGGCCACCATTCCTTACTAGTGGTCATGGAAGTACTCAAGACTTAAGAGCTAAACAGAACTAAATGACATCTGAGTGATATTTGCTCATTTCACCTATCAGTAAATATCAATGACAAGTCCAATTCCTTCAAAATCCATGCAGGATTAATCAATCACTATTTTTTTTCTTCCAGATATTGTCTAACATATATCTTTAGCTGTTCTATTGTGACTAATATTTTTCAAATCTCTTTCCAGTGTTTGGTGATATAGACTTATTTTCTAACATGTCCCAAAATGAATTTTATAGACTTTCAAGTTTTCTATTGGTTTTAATAGGTGTTTCGTAAAATAAAACGGTCCAATACCAAATACTTTTGGAAAATGCTGGGTTATTGTATAATTCAGTTTCCTCATCAGTAAAATGTAGATCAAATTAACACATATCAGGCAGGAAGTTTTGCCTGTTCAACTCTCTCCCATTTTTGTTAGGTTTCGCTGGGAAACCTACGTACCCCATCTACATCCCCCATTTCTCAGCTCACACTGCAGCCAGGTGTCACTGTGTTCCCAGTTCCTATGATGGAATCTGAACAGAAGTAATTGTCTCTTTGGGGTCAAGATTATGAAGAGAGTGTTTTTTTTTCCATGCTTTCTTTCTCATTCCACTAACTGATGGCAGATGAATCACTGCACAGAGAATAGCTGCTCACCTACCAGAAATAATACCTTTGACTTTTAAACTAAGGAACTGAGTTTGAGTCATTTGTTAAAGTATTAATAGTTTACCCTATTCTAACTAATACAACTGGCCAAGGATTGTTGTGAAGAACATTTTGGCACATAGCCTCACCCATAGGAAAAGCTTAGTAAACGTTATCAGTAATGCTTTTACTGTGAAATAATTCTTTATATTTGCTTAGTTGCCTTATCAATCAGTTTTTTTTCTATAAGAGCTGAAAAAATGTCAATTAACTCTAACGTGAGAGAATTTAAACAATAAACCCAACTTTTTAAGGTCATATTATCAGGATGCCATTTGATCCATGAAGTATTTATTATCTGTAGTTTGCTACATGCTGGTTTTAGAGATGATGCTTAATTCGGATCATTTATTTGTTCATTTATAAAATCATTACTATAATAAATATAAACGAAGGAGACATTCATTATGCAAACCCTTGGAGGATCAGTATTGACAGAATAACTTTTCTATTGAATAACTTTTCTATTGGCTTCAGATAATGCACTAAAAATGGATATGGATAGCAATTATTTTCCAGCCTTCATTCGTGTTGAAGAGAGTCGGTATCTAAAATAAGTCAATGGCTCATTTGAAAAAGTGGTAATACTACATTTTTCTGTTTGCCTTTTCAAGCAAATCACAACCAAATTTCAACCAACTCAAATTGCGGTCTAACCAAATCTTTAGTAATCTGTTCGATAATCAACAAACTATCAATCTTGCTAATGTGTATAAATCCAATCTCATGTAAAAGTTACTATTTGACAGGCAGTATCAGACATGTTATTTCTCAGGAGTTCTCTTTGCCTTGACTGTCATTTTCTTAGTCACTTTCAGAATTTTTCATCAGTTTTCTTGTTTTTCACAGCAGCACCCTTTTATGACAAACCATCATCCTCAAGTTCCTTGCATCATATAAAATTTCTGTCATCCACAAACCAGATGTCTTTCCGCCGGTTTGGAGTACACCACAACCAACTAAATGGCAAATGATCTCTACTTTCTTTTTCATTCTATAGGAAATAATATAAATCAAAGCAAGTAAAACTGATTTGTGAATTCAATTTAAGGATCTATTTTTGCACAGTAATAAACAATTTAAGTATACAACTTTTGCCACTTTGACACATTTTATAAGTTAAAGAAAAAAATTAAAACATTTCCTACAAATACACTCATGGAAGGCAATAGTCTGAGGAAATGTAGACTAAAAATAAGCATACATTTTTGTGTTTTTTGCCCTGCAAAAAAATTTGGGAATAGAAGAACTCACTCCATTCTTTATCAATGATCAAGATGATTCTGTAGATTTCCCAAAAAACTCTACTTAAAGAATGATATATTTAAAACTGGATAATAATGTAAACTAGAGACCAATGAATATAAAAAGACAAATATACATCAGCGATGCTTTTCAAAATCCTTTGTAATTAATTTATAAATGATGTAAAGGTCACAAATATCTTGGTAACTTAACATCCTGAAATTAATAATAAACCTTCACTCAGACATTTTCAAGAATAAAGATTTCCTGGCCAATTATATATCTGCTACTAAGCACATTTCCTGTGAAATTTAAGTAAACTGCTTCCAATTTAATATGATTGAAATCTCCATGCCTAAATTAAAAGACAAAATTATGTTTACCTTAAAGAAAAAAATAAAAGTGTTGTATTTCTTAAATATTGCTTGAAGTTTACAAAAAAGGAATCCTTTTTTACCATAAAACACAAGACAATGCTCCTCAACACATGAATAACCACAACTCTTTAGTGTTGATTGGGGATATAATACCCATACTTCCATTTCAGTTGTGAGTCTATTACATCAGAAACTGATTACCTAATATAACTAAATAATATTCTAAAACTAAAGGCTTAACAGTGTTATGTTAGTTAAAGCAGGATACCTTTAACAGATTACCACACCTTTCCAGTTCTTGCACTCTCCTGAATCCAATTCCCTCCCCACATGAAAAGAAAATCGTGTTCCTATACTATCCCTAACCAAATAATGTCTGTATGTTATATTTTTTTTCAGTCTTTTGTCCCGCATGACCTATTCCTAGTGAAATCGAATGCTGGAAAAAAATACCTACAAAGGAAGGAATCATTTTAAAGGACTGCGGGTGGTCTGGGTGGTTAGTTGGCTTCATTTACATAGAAATATCAGGAACTTGAAAATATCAGGTGGAAATCTGATGGTGGAACTCAATAGGAAAATATATCTATGATGGGGCAGTGCTTCTGTGTCCACTAAATGCTGTCATTCTATCTAACGGATCTGCTTTTGCTGGTCTATCCTTTACACAGGAACTAGATAGTGATAGCTAACATTGATTTCACATGCGTCATATGCCAGACATCTTTTAAAGCACATTACATTTACATACAGTAAAGTATTTATTCCTGACAGCAACCAATAAAAGTAGATACTGTTACTATTTTTTCTCACAATTTGACAAATAATACTACCAAAGTTAATATTGCCCATAGTTATAATTAGCATATAACTCGCTGTCCATTTTGGGACACCTTGAGAGTGAAAGTAGAATAATTAAGGGTAAGAGAGCAACACATTAGGATTATCCCAGCCAAACCCAACAATATAGTCATCTCGCTTATATTTCACAATGGATTTAAGAAAATGGAAGTTACATTACATATTAACCATTGTTTTTCCAGCACTTAAAAATCAGCACAATTCTAAATTTTTTATTCACTAGTTCCAAATACTTGGGGCAATTTTCAGCAATGTTTGTCTTACACCTCAAATAAGCAGGGAAACAACTTGACAGAAGAGTTAGGCTGAAAAAAATACAGAGAATTTTATGTTCCCTTCAGATACACAAAAATTTCAAACTTTAAATCGCCTAAGTCATTTCTTTAAAAGGGGTAATTAGAGTAAAGTATGTAAACCTAAACCCATTTGCAAAGGTTAATTGCTCATCTCAGAAATGTCAACATAAAACAATTACTAAAAGATGTCGTCCAGTCCATTCACTTAACACATTTGTGCAGTACACACAAGGAAGCTAATATTTTAGATTTAGTCTAAATACTGCATGATACAGTCTCAATTATTTACAGAAATTGATTTAACTGAAATTTATTGATGAACTACTATGTGCCAGGGAGGTAGGGATGTTTAGAACACAGTCAAATTCTACTTAGGGATGGGTAGATGGGGAGGAGAGAAAGAAAAAAACTAACAATGTAAATAATCATATAATCATAATGTATGAGATATTACTAATTGCTATAAAAGCTTATAATTGAAATAGTGCCTGTAGGGTAGCAGGATACTTTTGATTGAGTTATTAAGGAATTACTTTTTCAGGAATGTTACTATCAGGGGTAATATTTGAGCTGATATTTTAATTGCAGAAAGGAATTAATCATGTAAGGCTTGTGGAAAATATTTGATGCAGAGAAAAAAGCAGATTTAAAGGCCTGAGATGGGACCCAACTTGGTAGGTGGAGAGCAGAAATAAGCCAGTGGACTAGAGCTTACCATAGCAGGTAAGCAGGGTATCAGTGAGATTGGGGGAGTCAACCCTGGCTGGAGCACCAGTCTTGTAGACCTTGGTACTTGTGGCTTTAATCGAAGTGCAATAAAACACATTTAGTCTTTTCAGCGTGTAACATGGGTTGGTACGTCATTTAGACATATCGTTCTGGCTGTAGTGCAGAGACCAGATTATCAGAAGGCAGAATGGAAACACTGAGGCCAATTAACAGGTCTTCCAGGCAGCCACACTGGCTTTGGGCTGGGATCGGGCTTTGCAAGTGGGAAGAGGTTGATTTATTTGGAATGTATTTTGAATTAGAACGAGCAAGAGTTACTGGTAGAATTTCTGGTAAAACAATCACCGCTCCCTTTTTTCTGCCATTAATGAGATCAATTTTTGTTTTGTTTTGTTTTTCACCTCTCACAGGATTCAAGGAGTCAATTAATAGATTTCAGGTGGTCAGTGCACTCTTAAAATTGTCTACAAGATAATTGACTGTATACTCACACACACACACACACCAGTGTGACAATTAAGTGCGCGAAATTGTTGCAAGGATGTTGCTAACCTTTTTTGACATCAGAGGGATTATTCATTATGAATTTGTATCAACTAGACAAACAGTCGATCAAGTTTACTTTTTGGAAGAGCTGAAAAGGCTGCATGAAAAAGTTAGATGACCTGAACTTTTTGGCAACAATTCATGGCTCTCGCATCACGACAATGCACCAGCTCACACAGCACTGTCTGTGAGGGAGTTTTAGCCAGTAAACAAATAACTGTATTGGAACACCCTCATTACTCACCTGATCTGGACCCCAATGACTTCTTTCTTTACCGGAAGGTAAAGGAAATATTGAACGGAAGACATTTTCATGACATTCAGGACATCAAGGGTAATACAATGACAGCTGTGATTGCCATTCCAGAAAAAGAATTCCAAAATTTCTTTGAAGGGTGGACTAGGCGCTGGCTTTTGTGCATAGTTTCCCAAGGGGAGTACTTCGAAGGTGACAGTAGTGATATCAGCAATGAGGTATGCAGCACTTTTTTTAAAATGAGTTCGCGAACTTAATTTTCAGAACTTCGTGTGTGTGTGTGTGTGTACACACAGTTTTGAGGAGAATTGAATTAATTACCTTCATCAGATAATCAGAGGGCCATGACTTAAAGCAAGAGAGGAAACTATTGAGCTTGTTTTCCTAAATATTGCATGTATGTTTTCCCAACTGGCTGTCTCTTCATCTCTTGTGCTACTCCTGTCTGGTAATTATGTTTCTACTGAACTGCTTCTTCCCTGTATAAATCCACTATGATTATTTATTTCCCTCAGCATCTCTGCTTGTACTGTATTCTCTGTCTCTTAGCATTTTTGGTTTCTCAGATTTTCCTCAGCCTTCAAGATTTGGCTAAGATATCAAATTGCCCACGATGTATTATCCAAACTCCTAAACTGAGGTAACTTTTCTCTCTCTTACCAAAACTGTGTTTTAAGTCTTTTAAATTTGTATCCCTTGTGTGGAGTATAATGCCTCATTTGTGACAGATACTAAAGGAAGATAGCTGTTTTGTTTGTACAACATTTCCAAAGAGTAAAATATCATTTTACATTGTTTATTGTTCGTATATAAACTAATATATATATGCCTTACTGTTCTTAGCTCATTCCTCTACTTGAAGCTCATGTAGAAGCCCTGTATTTCTTCTCAATATTTTCAATTTATAAATGTTCTTACTCAAGTATAGGACAAAACAAAACAAAACCTGGTGCTTTTCATTTGTGGTTGTTTAAATCTTCAAAAAATTAATTCTCAGACAATTCTAGTATATTTCCTCTTTGGTCTGTCACAGTGGCTTCTCACTATACTTTCCAATGTATACAATATAAATAATTGCAAATTTATTTAATATCATTTGTATTGTATCATATATATTTTAAACAATTTTTAAAATTATGAAGTATTGTAACCACATTACAGAATATTGAAAGAGAAAAAAATGTCACTCAAAATGCTGTGAATATAGTACAATTACTATGCTGTTATGTTTCACCTCAGTTTAGGGTCTGTTTCATCTTTTTTACATACTTAACAATTTCTGCCCCCTCTTTTATTTAAAACTCCAAAGATTTTCCTTTTCTCTACAAACTATAGTATTAATTTTTAATAGTATGCAATATTCTTATGTAGCTAAATGATTATTTATGTAAGAATTTCTCTACCAGAGTATATTTGTGTTTTGTATCAGGGTTATTTTGTCAGATAAGATCCACAGTACTGATATTACTGGATCAAAGATTATTAAAATAAAGATGTCTCGATACATATTGCCTAACACATTTCCAATATAGTTGTGTAATTGCACACTCTGAATGAAGGTTAACCCTACTTTATGTCACTTTCTCCATTATAAATATTTATTACATTTTGCTTAGTGAGTATATAGGGAATGCTTTCTTTATTTTGCCTCATTTTGCATTAGTTTGCTTATGACTGAAGTTTAACTTTTAAAAATCTACATTTAGGTACTAATTATATTTCCTCTTTGTCTAGTATGTTAGTCATAATTTACTTTTTCACATTAATTTGCAAAAATTATTACAAACAATCAATTATCCTGCCACATATGCAATTTTGTTTTAAAAGTAATTCACACTTATTGAACACTAATTGAACTAGTCTATGTCCCAAGTACTGTGCCTGGGGTTTACATACATTAGCTTATTCAATTCTCAAAAAAAAAATAATGAGATAAGTGCTATTGTTACCTTCACGTTACAGATAGCAAACTGAGGTATAAAACAGTTAAGTAACTTTTAATAAGGAAAGTCAGATTCCAAGTTCAAGCAGATTGACTCTAGAACTACACCTACTCCCCTAAAAAATTCTAACCTCTTACAATCAGCATATTGCTTTTGGTCTTTGAACATATATATTGAAGGCTCTGACTAGTATGTAGAATTATATTGTGCTTAATTTGTATTTCTGTCCCTTGATTAAAAGAGGGAAAAACCTAATTCCTGCTCATTTTTTGCTTAGCAAAATACACACAAAAGTAATGTGTTGCAGTGTTAGCTCTTTGAAATCAAAACTCTACAATTTATTGGAAGCACATATGCATGTCATTTCATCTCGCATCTCCATATATAGTCTGGAACATGAATAGCACCCACTAGAAACGGGCATGCACACCACTACAATTGTGCATTGTAGATATGAGTTGTCATATTCTAGTATCCAACTACTAATTTATAAGATCAGGTAAAATAAATAGTTTAACTTATCTACAAGTTACTTTTAGTGCTGTCTTCTGGAATATTGGGATTTTACATATTCATGGTACTAAATCGATTGCGACTGCTATACTATATGTAGATATAAAGAGTTTCTTTGTTTCTCTTCAAAATAGTTCTTCAACCAAACACATGATCTACATACTAATTCCTCAATGTAAATAGTGGGTTTAATAATGAGCCAAGAAATCAGTATCACCGGGGTAAAAACTCTGGGGCTCTGAATCAGAAAGACTGAAGAAATCCAAGATCTATTGCTTACTGTGTGACCTTGGGCAAGTGAATATATTTCAGTTTCTTTACATTTACAACAGGGATAATAATAGCATCAATCCTCTCTCAGGTATATTTTGGGGGTTAAATATAGTCAATAGAACAGGAAAGCAAGTTAGAGATTAGGTGTTCAATAATGTTTGCTATTATATACAGATTTAATGCAATCCCCATCAAAATCCTAATGGCATTTTTTAAAGAAATAGAACAAAAAATCATGAGATTTGTCTGGAACCACAAAAGACCCCGAATAGCCAAAACAATCTTAAGAAAAAAGAACAATACTGGAGGTATCACACTCCCTGACTTTAGCTTGTACTACAGGGCTACAATAATCAAAACAGCATGGTATTGGCAGAAAAACAGACACATAGACCAATGGAATAGAATTGAGAACCCAGAAATAAAACCACATAAATATGGACAGATAATTTTTGACAAAGAAGCTAAAACATACAATGGAGGAAAGACAGCCTCTTCAATAAATGGTGCTGGGAGAATTGGATAGCCATGTGCAAAAAAATGAAACTGGACTGCTATCTGTAACCATGTACCAAAATTAATTCAAAATGGATCAAAGACTTAAGCATAAGACCTGACACAATAAACTGCATAGAAGAAAACATAGGTACTAAACTTATGGACCTTGGGTTCAAAGAGCATTTTATGAATTTGGCTCCAAAGGCAATGGAAGTAAAAGCTAAAATAAACAAATGGGATTATATGAAACTTAAAAGCTTCTGTACAGCAAAAGAAACCATCGACAAAATAAAGAGGCATCCAACTGAATGGGAGAAGACTTTTGCAAACAGTGCCTCCGATAAGGGGCTAATATCCAAAATATACAAGGAACTCATGAAACTCAACAACAACAAAACAAACAACCCAATTGAAAAATGGACAGAGGACCTGAAGAGACATTTCTCCAAAGAGGACATACAAATGGCAAATAGACATATGAAAAAATGCTCAATATCACTAATCATCAGAGAAACGGAAATAAAAACCACAATGAGATATCACCTCACCCCAGTCAGAATGGCTGTCATCAACAAGACAAATAGTAACAAGTGTTGGAGAGGCTGTGTAGAAAAAGGAACCCTCATACACTGTTGGTGGGAATGCAGACTGGTGCAGCCGCTATGGAAGGCAGTGTGGAGGTTCCTCAAAAAATTACAAATAGAATTACCATATGACCTAGCAATCTCTCTCCTGGGTATCTACCCCAAAATTTTGAAAACATTTATCCATAAAGACACGTGTGCTCCAATGTTCATTGCAGCTTTGTTTACGGAGGCCAAGACATGGAAACAACCAAAATGTCCTTCAATAGATGAATGGATAAAGAAGTTGTGGTACATATACACAATGGAATACTATTCGGCGGTCAGAAAAGATGATATAGGAACATTTGTGACAACATGGATGGATCTTGAGAGTATAATGCTAAGCGAAATAAGTCAGACAGAAAAAGCAGAGAACCCTATGATTTCACTGATATGTCGTATATAAACCAAAAACAACAAAAGAACAAGACAAACAAATGAGAAACAAAAACTCATAGACACAGACAATAGTTTAGTGGTTACCAGAGGGTAAAAGGGATGGGGGGAGGGAGATGAGAGTAAGGGGGATCAAATATATGGTGATGGAAGGAGAACTGACTCTGGGTGGTGAACACACAATGGGATTTATAGATGATGTAATACAGAATTGTACACCTGAAATCTATGTAATTTCACTAATAATTGTCACCCCGATAAAAAAAAAGAATCAACTCAAAAAAATAATAATAATGTTTGCTATTAACACAAAATAAGGTCAGAAATGAGTAGTAACCCCAAATACTACCTTTAATATTTGTTGACTATGAATATAATTAATTCTTGGGTCAGTGCATTAGACCCTCTGAGATCTTTCTCACCTCAGTGGGTGTGCATTCTAATAAATTAGGCCATTGTAAAAAATACACACTTGACCTGGTTGTCAGTGAACCACACCTTTTTTTTCAGTTGAGAGAATATTTGCTCCCCTCCAATTAAGTGCTTTTTTCAGTTAAATCAAAACAGAAAATATAATTATTCCAGTTTATTTTCCAGATTGCTGAAAGCGATGGCTTCATTTATTATTAAGAACAGCAGCTGGTAACATCTCGGAGCATGTAAATCAGTTATCCTGCTATGATTTGGTTTTCTTCTCTGGTTTTGAGCGGACTACAGCTTTTTTAATGATCCAACAGGGAATTATGTTTAGTACAAGAAGAATCAGCAGGTTGATTATCAATATCAAATGGATAAAGCACAGTGAAGATATAAAGTGATTTGAGCTGATGGAATTAGAACTCCTAGTATATCACAAAAACTGAAGTATCATATATTTAAACATAAGAAAATACTCTCTTAATGTGATAAATAATTTTAATGCTGACTCACTTACCTCTATCATCTGAATTAATTATGATCAAGATCAAGGCCAATTTTTGGTTAATATCTCTAGAAAAGAATAATGAACAAACCTATTTTATTTTTTGGCATCAGTTTTTGTATGAAATATAAGACTTTCTTTTTTAATTTTAAATATGAACAAACTTTCATTTAACTAAATGACCTAAAATCAAAATAAAAATTGTTGCAAAAATTAACATAATTAATAAAATCATTTTCTTATTAGAAATTTTACTAAGTTTTTATTGATGGTATTTAATTGTTATCACCAGATATTATTGTTTCATGTCTATTTTATCTAGTCCATTTATAGGGTAAGGAACCAGGAATGTGGTAGAGTAAACGTTCTATCCCATTACAGAAAAAATAAATATTTTCTAGCCAAAAAACTTGGCTTTTCCCTTTTATCATCTACTTTTTGATTATAAAATAATTAGAATTGTTATTATACAAATTGTGGCATAATATTATTCATGTATTGCAAAGCAAAACTCCTATTATCCTTCTGGATGAATATTATGATGTGTATTTCATAAGCCTCTCCCAGTAAGAAAAAAATATGATTAATAATAAATATTAAAACTCCAGGCTCTTTTCTAGACCATGTCAACTATTTGATCCAGATTTCCCTTTTCACTGGTTTTCTAATGCATGCATTCATGATAATATTATTTTCATAAAAAAATTTATGTTCAGAAAATTTCATAGCTAAACAGTGTATTACCTTCTTCACCATCACATTTATTTTATTATGTCTACAAGTAAAATAAAATTCAGAAACCAAGATACTGCTGAATTTTAAAAGACACATAAATATTTTAAAAGCAAGAAAATGAGCATTTCCATTTGGAGAGCCAAGTAAGAGTTCCTAGTGGCCAAAATATCCCAAATGAAATTTGACAATATTACAAAGATATTGATTTTAAATAATTTTCCAGCATGTTACTGGCTATTTTCATTTTAATTCATGCGTGTAGTTGATTACTCATATTTATACCTTTTCGAAATTATTTCAAAAACCAGAGAATCTGGAGTCATTAAAATTAAATTACTTTCATTTTTTGAGTACTTTTAAGGAGAGTTAATTGCTGAGTTAGATTCTCCTACTATGACATCTACATGTTGAGAATAAAATTCCACTTTTTGAAACTACATGAAAAGGTCGGTGTTTTGACCTTTTGATATTCTGCATCACTCTTGAAGATTTCTTAATTGTATACCACAGATATAACCTGACTCAAGTAGTTTATTGAACACTTTTCTGTAAGACCCAAGACCCCCAGAACTGGAAAATGGAAGACAATTGTCCTGAACATTTGTAGGCATTATAGTGAGAAGAGGATGAAAGGAAGTTGAAGCACAACCAAGGAGAATCTAAACAATTTCTTCCTAAATTCCAATTTCCAAATATTCCTCTTTTTTTTCTTCTCGTTTTTTTTTTTTCTTTTTCTTTTTCTTTTTTTGGAACTTAAGTGCAGAGAAGTAGATGAATAGCTTATGATAAAGTAGCTTATGGTTCATGGTACACTATTAGCATTCATTCATATGTGGTCTCCTTTCTGTCATTTTCTTCTTCTTTTTTATAAAAACAAAAAGTCCCGTAAACCTACTACCCACTAAAAACTAGACACTAACCCTAATTTATTTTTACTATGGCTTCTTCCTCTTATTGAATATGCAATCTGAATAAATATTTTATTTATCATTACTATATGTTTGGATCTGCATTATTCACTCAACATTGTTACTAAGATCTACTGCCTATTTTACTGTACTTGACTATTTCCAGTACTATTCATATTTCTTGACTATTTTAGAAATCTCATGTAAGTAGAATGATTCAGTATTTTCCTTCTGTGACTGGCTTGTTTCACTTAGCATCATGCCCTCCAACATGTTCATCCACGTTGTTGCAAATGGCAAGATTTTCTTCTTGTTTGAAGCTGGATAATATTCTGTTGTATGTATATGCCATGTTTTTCTTATTCATTCATATGTCAATGGACATTTGTATTTTTCTACATTTTGGCTATTGTGAATAATGTTGCTATGAACACAGGAGTGCAGATATCTCTTCAAGATCCTGATTTCACTTATTTTGGATACATACCTATAGTGGTATTGCTGGATCATATAGTAGTTCTATTTTAATTTTTTGAGGATCATCTTTACTGTTTTTTTCATAGCATGGGTACCATTTTACAGTCACACCAAGGGCACACAGTTCCCAAATACTCCACAATCTCGACAGCACTTATCTTTCATTTTTTATAACAGCTATTGTAACAGGTGTGAAGTGATATCTCATTGCAGTTTTGATCTGCATGTCCATGACAATTAGCGATGTTGAGTACCTTTTCATATACCTGTCGGCCATTTGGATGTCTTCTTTGTAGAAATGTCTATTCAAGTCCTTTGCCCATTTTTAGATTTGGATTAATTGGTTTGTTCTATTGAATTGTAGGAGTTTCTTTTATATTTGGGATTGCATGTGTCTCCTAGTATAAGTGTGTTAAAGTTTCTTTTGGATATATATATATATATATATATATATATATATAGTCAAGATATATATATATATATATATATATATATATATATATATATAGTCAAGATATATATATATATATCTTGAAGTGGAATTACTGGAGAATATGTGAATGTTCAATATCAACATCCAATGGCAAGTTGACTTGAGAAATGGTTTATTCATTCAGGAAGTATTTATTTAAAAAAAATGTATTCTGCCAACCATCGTTTGTATCCATGGAAGACATCAGCGAATGAAAACAAAGAATCAAGCCTTCATGGAGTTTACACTTAGGTAGAGAATACAGAAATACATATAATAAGTAAATTATATAGTATGTTAGTGACAAGCACTATGGGAAAAATAAAAAGTATAATACGTTTCAGAGAATTGAGAGAACTGTAGAGCAGGGGTGGGCTGCAATTTAATTCCACTGAAAACTCATTTGAGCAAAAACTTAAGGAGGTGAGGCAGTTGGCCATATAGATATCTAGTGGAAGAACATCTCAAGTAGAGGGAATATCAGTTCAAAATGTGTTGTGCAAAAATGCCATTGTAGCTGAGGAAGTGACTAAGTAGGAGATGAAATCAGGAAGATAACAGTCTCTGGTGACACCGATCATGTAGGAATTGTAGGTCATCATAAGGACTTTGGGTTTTACTTTGAATGAAATGGGTTATTGAGTAGATGAAAGACATGATCTGACTAATGTTTAAAGAGACTATTCCTGATGCTGTGTTGAGAATATACATACAGAGGCAAGGATAGAGGCAAGGAGATCAGTAAGGAGGCTATTGCAATATTCCTGCTGAGAGTTAATGGTAGTTTTGACCAAAACGGTACTATTGAATTTTGTAAGAAATGATTGGATTTTGGAACATTTGAAAGTTAGACACAAAAGGATTTTCCAGGAGAGTGTGATGTGTAAAGATAAATAAAAGTCAATGATAACTCCAAGACTTTTGGCTTTATCAAAAAGTTTGAGTTGCCATCACCTGAATTGATAAATCTAGCAAGAAAAAAGTTTGTGGAAGAAAGATCAGGAGCATAGTTTTGGATGTTTTCATCCAAGTTTGAAGTATCTATATGGTATCCAAATAAAGATTTAAGTAAATGTTTTTATACTCCTATCTGGAATATGAGAGAGAGAGATCTTATCTGGAAATATAAATTTGGTAAAAGTTGGAGTATCTTAGATAAACTATAAGGAAGTGATTGTAGATAGACAAAAATAAATAAATAAATAACAGAACCTAGGACTGAGTCTTGTTACTGTCAAACATTAAAAGGTCAATGAGAAGAGCAAAAATTAAAAAGAAAGAGTGACTTGAGGGGACAGAAACAGAATCAAGAGTATAGTGTCCAGAAAGTCAACGACAGATGCATATTGAGGAGTACATAATGATCAACTTTGTCAAAAGCTGCTGAGAGGTCACATTGGCCATTAGGGTTTAGCAACAGACAAATCATAGGTGACCTTGAAGAGAACTCTTCTACTGGAGTAGGGGTAGTGAAAGCCTGATTAGAATGAAATAAGAGAGAATGGGAAGAAAAAAATACCAGTTTACAATAACACCAACAATATATAAATTCCTGCATGGAATGATAGAAATAGTTATGCCATTTGCTAACCCGTATGCAAGTTATAATCATCCTCAACTCTTCTATTAATATCTTCCACATTTAGTCAACAAGTTGTCCTTGGTGACTTATTTTGAATTTTTTCTCTACACTCCATCTTCAATTAACTTCTCTTCTTTATGCTATTGAAATAGCATGCTCCATGGTGTTCCTTTCTTCCCTCTCTGCTATATCTAAAACAGATCCAACTTTTCATAGATTATTTGGCCTTCTACAAATCACAGACACATAAGTTTAACTGAAGTTCTTTGCTTCCCCTCATTTAAGTTGATTAAGATTAAGCAACTTAAATTCTGTGGTAAATTGCCATTGAAAACTCATTAGAGCAAGAATTATAGGAGGGGGGCCGGCCCTGTGGCTCAGGCGGTTGGAGCTCAGTGCTCCTAACTCTGAAGGCTGCCGGTTCGATTCCCACATGGGCCAGTGGGCTCTCAACCACAAGGTTGCCAGTTCGATTCCTCGAGTCCCGCAAGGGATGGTGGACTGTGCTTCCTGCAACTAGCAAGGCAATGGACCTGGAGCTGAGCTGTGCCTTCCACAAGTAAGACTGAAAGGACAACAACTTGAAGCTAAATGGCACCCTCCACAACTAAGATAGAAAGGATAACAACTTGACGTAAAAAAAAAAAAAAAAAAAAAAAAAGTCCTGGAAGTACTCACTGTACCCCAATAAAGTCCTGTTCCCCTGCGCCAATTAAAAAAAAAATCTTAAAAAAAAGAAGAATTATAGGAGGTGCGGGAGTTGGCTATATAAGTATCTAGTGGAAGAACTTTGAAACAAATGGATAAGAAAAACTTTTCTAAGAATAAGTTGTGGAAGTGTCAGAAGGGAGTAAGAAAAACTTGCATAACAAGTTACAGATGATAGAAGAGTTCTTGAGACTTCTCAGAAATAAGAACAATATACAAATCTAGTCAAGGTAAAATGTCAAAAGTATGTCAGTACTTTTGAGATAGTAGGACAAGGAAAAGATAATAATAGCCTGTATGAAAGTGGTCTAAGAATGGAGATTCATGAATGTTTGAGTAAGGAGTCTGAAGTTGTTTTTCTGGGAAGACTAATACTGATAAGCCTTCTTTTCTGCATCTTGCCTCATCTAGATTAAATATATTTTAATAGCTGTCAATAAACTGATGTAAACAAGCTATTTGTTCATATGCTTTCTATTAAGCAGCCAGATCTGAATGTACTTACTTCTAAAACTTCAGAATCTCCTGATATATTGAACTGCCATGAACTTGGCTTATTACTACTGGGATAAGTATGGAAATTTGAAAGTGCTACTCTTTTATTCAAAAACTTTCAGTGCCGCCCCTCCCCCCAATTATAAGATAAAGTCATACATTCTTTAGTGAAATGGAAATTCTTCACATTTAGTAGCTTCCTTTCCTTTTTAGCATATATACTTAATACTTTATAGCAGCCGTGGTCCATCAGGACATAGATAGTACACTTGCACTGGGTAATTATGGAGACTTTAATAAAAGTGTCAAATACATGTTAGGTATCATAGTAAAAATAATTCAGGAGAATAATTGCCAAAACAGCATCATAAAAACACTCTTTGTAGTTGGTTTATGAGGTTTCTTATATGTATATATCTTTTTAAACTGCCTAGTTGAAACACAAATAGTTGAGGGCAAGGCATAAATGTCCAATTCAAATATAAGCAATCAGACTTTATAAAGTACAAGGCAAATTAAAGATGAATAATAGAACTTACAAAATTGTCCATCTCTATAAATTATGCTCAAAACATTAATGAACGTAGCCATATTCTCATCTTTGGTGTCTTTCTCCACTCAAATTTTTTCTATAGTAAAGAATATCACTTAACATTTGTAGACATAATGTGTTTTTGTTTTTAATGGGAAAAGAAGTGAGAACAGGACTATTTTGCCACTAAATCTGGGGCCTATAGTTTAGTATCAGTTGGTAAAGGAGAGCTCCTAGCTGAGGTGGGGAACATGTGATTGAAAGGAAGCAATGCATTTATAGTAAACAACATGTGTTTATTCATATCATTACACGAAATGGATCTTCGAGGTCAGCAGGGCAGAGCACGCTATGAGCCCTACTTGATAGCTGAAGAGTCAGAGATTTAGAGTGCTTGCAACTAGCTCAGCGTCCCACAGAATATTAATAATAAAGCTAGAGTATGAATCTAAGTCTCCTAAAATCAGACTTCAGGAGTCTTTCATGCAATTCAATTTTTATCCAGTCAAGCAACTATGAGTACCAGGTACAGATTGATGTTCGTTCAAAGTTAGAAGAAAAGGAGTTCTATCCTTTAGTAAGTTGAAGTCTGGTTTGAGAAAAAAAAACCTACAAATTTGACAACATAATTCAGAACTTCATCTGAGACTTACAAAATATTTTGAAAAATGTAAGCGCTTATATAGAAACAGTGGAAACCCACTGTAATGAATGTGTGCTGATAGGGATCGCATGTAGTTAATGTGTCATATACCTTTTCTAAACTGGTTTTCTCTGATTTCTTACCAAGCTTTGCCCCAAATACTTTATAAAACACTGATTAAAACATTCTGGATTTTATGAGCACTTACTTTGACATGTTAAAGTAATATAAATGCATAAATGAAAAATGGTTATTATATAAATCTAGAGAAGGAGTATATAATTATTCAGGTTACTTAATGTCAACATTTAATTACAAATTACACAAAATTCCAAAATATCTCTATAGTGTGGTAAAATTACCTTTGATATTTTAAGCTGTAAATATCAGTTGTTATGCTCTCTAGTACACTTATGGCACAAATTTACAGTACTATGCCTTACACATATATGCACTCAGGATGTGAAAATATTTTTTAAATTAATGTACTTAACTAAGAAAATCACAGTCATTTTGTTCCCTGCTCTATCTCTCAAAAAATTACTTAAACATTATATTAGGATAAAAGCTGATTATTTACAGTATTCCTTGGAAAAAGCATGAATACGTACTTTTATCTTTTTCTCATGGGTATTGAGATTTCAGTGGAATTTTTCACAGAACTAGAAGAAATAATTCTAAAATTACCCGGAACCATAAAAGACCTAGAAGAGCCAAAGCAATCTTGAAAAAGAACAAAGCTGGAGGTATCATGCTACCTGATATAAAACTATATTACAAGCTACAGTAATCAAAACAGCACAGTACTGGCAAAAAATGGATACAAAGATCAATGGAACAGAATAGAGAACCCAGAAATAAATCCATCCCTACATGATCAATTAATCTATGACAAAAGAAGCAATAATTTGCAGTGGGGTAAGGACAGTTACTTCAATAAATGGTTTTGAGAAAACTGGAGAGACATATGCAAAAAAATGAACCTGGATCATTGTCTTACACTATATACAAGAACAAACACAAAATAGATTTGAGACTTAAATGTAAGAACCAAATCCATAAAACTCTTAGAAGAAAACTAGGTAATAAACTCTTGACATTGCTCTTAGTAATTTTTTTTTTTTTTTTTTTTGCTATATCTCCTTGGGCAAGGGAAACAAAAGGAAAAATAAACAAATAGGACTACATCAAACCAAAGAGTTTTTGCACAGTGAAGGAAACTGTCAACAAAACAAAAAGATAACCACTGAATGGGAGAAGATATTCACCGATGACACATCTGATAAGGGTTTAATACCTAAAATATATAAGGAACGCATACAACTTAACACCAAAAACCAAACAATCTGATATAAAAATGGGCCCAGTATCTCAATACACATTTCTTCAAAGATGGCAATAGAAATATAAAACCATGCTCAACACCACTAATCATCAGAGAAATGCAAATTAAAACTACAATGGGATATCACTTTCCTCCAGTCAGAATGGTTATCATCAATAAATCAATAAACAAGTGTTGGTGAGGATGTGGAAAAAAGGGAACCCTCGTACACTGTTGGTGGTATTACAAATTGGTGCAGTCACTATGGAATACAGTATGGAGTTTCCTCAAATTAAAAATGGAACTACTATCAGGTATGATAAAAAAAAATGGTGAATGTTTAAATTCTAAAAATTTATTACAGTAAAAGACACATTGCCATTAATCCCACTCAAAATACTCCCCCTGGCTTTGAATACACTTACCTCACTGTTCTTGCCACTTTCTGAAGCAGTTCTGAAAGTCCTTTTCCGTGAGTGTCTTTAGTTGCATTGTCATGGCTACCTCGGTATCTTGAATCATTTTGACTTTGGCACCAAGATCCAGAAGTCTCTTGGTGCCAGATGTGGTGAATAAGGTGGATGAGGACACACCATAATGTTTTTACTTGACAGAAATTGCCGTACCAGAAGCGACATGTGACATGAAGCACTGTCACGATGGAGGATGAAGTAAAGACACTCACAAAAGAGGACTTCCAGAACTGCCTCAAAAAGTGGCAAGAATGATGAAATAAGTGTGTTGGAAGTAAGCAGGAGTATTTTGAGGGGGATTAATGGTAATATGTCTTTTACTGTAATATATATTTTTATTTAAGCATTCACCATCTCTTTTTTTTTATAGTTTTATTTTATTTTATTTTATTTTTACATCCCTCACACCGTGAACCCCCCTGCCCCCATCCACCACCAACCTCACTAACCATCAGAGAAATGCAAATAAAAACCACAATGAGATACCACCTCACCCCAGTCAAAATGGCTATCATCAATAAATCAACAAACAACAAATGCTGGCGGGGATGTGGAGAAAAGGGAACGCTAGTGCACTGTTGGTGGGATTGCAGATTAATGCAGCCACTATGGAAAACAGTATGGAGGTATCTCAGGAATCTGAAGATAGAACTACCCTATGATCCAGTAATTCCACTCCTAGGCATCTACCCGGAGAAATCCAAAACTCCAATTCAAAAATCTGTATGCACTCCTATGTTTATTGCAGCACTTTACACAATAGCCAAGATATGGAAACAACCGAAATGCCCATCGATCGATGACTGGAATAAGAAGCTGTGGTACATTTATACAATGGAGTACTACGCAGCCATAAAGAAAAAAGAAATCTTATCATTTGCAACAACATGGATGGATCTAGAGAACATTATGTTAAGTGAAATAAGTCAGAAAAAGAAAGACAAGTACCATATGATTTCACCATCTCTTTTGATCACAGGTTGTATATAATCCAGCCATTCCATTTCTGGGTATTTATCCAAAGAAATTCAAAACAGTAATTTGGAAAGACATATGTACCTGTTTGCTCATTGCAACATTATTTACAATAGCCAATATACGGAAACAAACTAAGTGTTAATAGATGAATGGATAAAGATGTGTTGCATATATACAATGGAATATTATTCAGGTATAAAAAAATAATGAAATCTTGTCATTTGCAACAACATGAATAGATCTAGAGGGCATTAAACTAAATGAAAAAAGTCAGACAGAGAAAGACAAATACCATATGATTTCACCTATCTGAGGAGTCTTAAAAACAAAATAAATGGATAAAAAAAACAAAACAAACTCATAGATACAGAAAACAAATTGATGGTTGCCAAATGGGAAGGGGTTGGGAGAGATGGGGGAAAGGGGAAGGATTTAAGATGTACAGATTGCCAATTATGAAAACAGTAACAGGGATGTAAAGTAGAGCATAGGGAAAATAGGCAATAGTATTGTGATAACTATGTATGGTGTCAGATGGGTACTAGACTCACAGGGTGATTACTTTGTAAGTTATATAAATGTCTAATCACTAGGTTATGCACTTGAAACTAATATAATATTGTATGTCAACTATAATTGAAAAATTATTTATATAAAAAAAGAAATTTCAGAGAAACATAGTGTAAAAAAAACAAATTCAACTGAGTAAATTTTAAAGATCTTATTGAATTTATTCAGTGATTTACTAATTTAGCAGCATCCCATCTAGGAAGCAGAAAGGGACTCTGATGAGCTGTACAGAATGAAAGTCTTTTATAGGCAGAAGGGAGCAGGAACAAGGAAGTTATATTAGCAAAAAGTGGATTGGTTGTGGCAAGGTCTCCTTCCTTTAGGGGCTGGCAGGGAGGTATCATGCAGGTCACTAGTGCTGACCAGCTGATTCCTGATTGACTGGTTTAAAATTCCATTTCTGGGACAGGCCAAAACTGTAATTAAGTCTCAAGTTGGTGACATGAGACTTAGCATAAGTGACTCCATTTTGGACCTATTGTCTTGTTTTTGACAGTACCAATAGAGATGAAAACTGCATACATTTCCTGAAGCTTCACCTCTAGCTTTAACTTGATCAATAATGACTTAACCCTGCAAGGGGAACAGAATTATAAATAAATTATATACTTAATTATATTGAGTATAACACTGAATGCAGAGAGAAAAACAAAAATAAATATAAGTGTAATGATAACGTTTATTGATTGCTTACCATCAGCAACACACAGCATTTCCTAAGGGTGTCACCTATATTATCTCATTTAATACATACAATTGTTAACTTATTTTTCATTATACAATTGAGGACACTGCAGTTTACAGAAGATAAGTAATATACCATATATATATATATATATATATATATATATATATGCAGTGGATATGTGATAAAAATTCAAATTTTTCTAATTCTAGCACCTGATTTTTATGCTTTGTACTCCACTACTTTATAATACCTGGGTAATTACCTTTAACATTGCAAAAATGTAACTTTTAAGAAAATATTTTTTTCTTCCTTTAGAATATTGGAAATTACATGGACTAATTGATGACACACAAAACATTTTTACTTGCTATATTTTTCTTGGATCACTTTTGACTAATATAGATTATTTTATTTCATTTTGATCTTTTAAAATAATAATAAAAAGTCCAGTTCTAGTATAAAAATATCAGTTTGATATGAATGCATAGCAATTCTTTTCACTGTTTGATAAGATTTAAGTTATGTTTTTCTTCTGACCATTCCTTTTAAGTTTATCTTCTCTAAGACACATCATACCTATCCATCAAGTATTACTAAAACAAGTGAGCAAAATGGTTAATTCAGGAAATTTATATTTAAAAATTTAGTTCTTATTCCAAATTATTGTACAAAAGATTGTCACAGAGGCATTTACTAAGAAGTGAATGTGTCTGTTCCATTACTCCATAAAACAATTCTAGAAACCATTACAGAAAAATGACTAACTCTGAAAGACAGATGTAAGGAGTATTTTCAGCTAAAGTTTTCAAATCCTTTAGACATTAAAATAAGCCATTATAAAGGAATAAAATTACATTTATTTTTACTATTCTAGAATATAAAAAATAGATAAAAGGAAAACAATATGGACTGAAATTCCTAAATGTACATGATGAATTATGTCAGCACTAACAAGAAAAAGGACCTCAGAATCATTATGCATCTTTTTATCTATGAAGCCAGTTACTTTGCTTTGCCATGCATGGTGCACTCCTCTTGTTAAAAAAGCAGGACTTTTTAACTCTTCCTTGATTTCAAAACTATACCTTCAATGAAAACACTTTTCTGTAAATTTCTGTGGCAGGGGAAAATTTATGAAATCTTATGAAATATGAAATTGGTAGGCAAAAGAAGGGAACCAGGTTTACCCAGCACAGTGCTAGAATCTTTAAAATCACTTCATCATTCATAGTGGGCATTATTTTCCCATTTTGTAAGATGCTGCTTCTTCCAAAAGAAGGGAGAGCATCATGGTTTCCATTAGTAATATGTACGCTTGCAATTTTTGTAATTTGCTTTCAAACCTTGAATGTGTCCTGGTGATCTTTAGCTGGCATTTTTCTTGACTTTTCACCTTGGGTTCTTGACCACAACCTCCTGACTTTACTTCCTTTTGTACTCTAGGGATCTCTGTATTATTAGATAAATAGGGACTCTTTACTCTATTATTAGATAAATAGAGTAAAATTTTAATTTTACTCTACTAAGTTTCAGGAAGTCTCTGAGATTCTATATTGCTTCCTTATATTGTGCAAAATATATTTTTTAAACATTTAAACTGTTTTGCAGTTAGCCTTCTGTTTGCAGTGTCAGAACGTCTGCAACACAGAGAAGTATTCCTATGGAGATGTAACCACAAGAGCCTCATAGTTCCACGATGCTTGAATGACTCCCTTATATCACTCGCTGTTTCCCTCACTTAGCCACCCTTACGCTTCAGTGGGTTGCATGCTTTCATGGGAACAACAATAACAATAATAATTTTAATGGATGATTAGAACTTACCAGATAATCTGATCAGTGAAGGAGAACAGTCTTCTCATTTGTAAAAGGTACATTAAACATTTGTTTCCATCTAACTCATAAACTTTTTAAAGATATCTCTATTTTCTTTGTTTTCTATATAATTTTCTGGAGTTACTCACATATGAAATGTTCGATTAATTGTTAATACAATTAAATGTAATATCAGTAACTCAGAGGATATTTCAAAAATGATTTACCATCTTTAAAGATGCTTTTAATGTTATTTAAAATAGTGACAGTTTCATTAGTTACTATAGCAACCTAAAATTCTGTTTAAAAAATGTGACATTCCATTTTCTCAGAAGGCATTTTAATTAAAACATACCCAAGTGTTTACTGAAATCAATTCCTAATCTCACTATCATAGCATGAGGGCACATAATATAGATGTGTCTGACAATATAAGGCGTCATAACACTGGAAAAGAATTTAATATGGGAAAAAAGTCCTCTTTTTAGTTGCTTAATTTTTTTTTCATTAATTAGGCTTAATTACTTCTACCACCACTACCTATAATTTAATACTCTTACACTCTTGACTTCTTGAACCAATTGAAGTTGCTATTACTTGGATACTAGACACTATTTCATATTTCTTCTCCTTTACCTTGAATCTTGCAAGTCTACAGGGTAAAGAACCACCTTTTCATTATTAAGACTCAACAGAGATATCCTACTTTAAGATTTCTTAAGCATTTTCCTCCTTAGGAAGAATTACGCTCTCCTTTAAGTACCCCTGGTGTTTTCTATATAGGTCACTAACATGTTTTCTACATGCTGAATTCTCTTTCCTCTTCACTGAGTTGTTATGTCTCAAGGGCAGACCTGCATTTGTTTCCAAGCATCTAGCTCAAGAACTCAAAATAATGGGCTCTCAATAGTAGAATTAATGCCTAATGTATACATGCATGCAAGAATGAATGAGAATGAACAAAGTCACAGAAGGTAATAATTTATAAAGGCGCATATTGGAAAAATCTCATGAAAATATGAGAACGCATGTTATATAGTTAAGCTTTCATGTGTCTCAACTAAACTATTCTCTTGAGCGTTATATGTATTGAAATTTTTCTTAAAAACTGTTCCTGTTCAGTTTAGAATATGTATTAAGTGAAAAGGGTACTTATAGAACAACATGTATAACATGATATTACATAATATGCTATATATGGAAATTGTGTGTGCGCGTATGTGTGTGTGTGTACGCGTGCATGTGCACATGCTTAGAGATCTTGAATAGGTTCATTAAAGGATTAGAAATTGTCACATCAGAATGTGAACATTTTATATCACTTTTTCTTTCTTATTTCAATTTTTAAAATTTATTTGAACTTTTAATTTGATCATACAAATTTATTTAAAAAATGTTCCATAAATGAAAATAGGTAGCAAATATTCATATTAAATGAAAATATAGTAGTAAAAATGTGTATAAATGCAGGGATTGAATAATTCAAAGTGATAATAGTATTTTCCAAGGTGAAGGGATCAGTTGTCATTATTTCTCTCTATAAAACATATTCTCCAAATAATTATTCATTCATGAAATCTTTTTACAATGAAAAAGTATAAGCTTTAAATTAACACAACCACAAAGAAACAAAAACAGGAAAAAAAAATAGGGATAAAATGCCTTGCCACACTTGAAAATTTCTAAGTGGTGACTTCCAAGATTTTTAAGGACAAGAGTAATGTCAGTTAAAAAAGGAGGCTTAGGAGGCTTAGCAAACCGATATTCCAGATGATTTTGTAAATTCTAACAATAAAGTTTCTAGTAGATAATGATGACAAACATTTACATACAGTTAATGTGACTTCTGCTTTGCACACTACGAGTGCCTCAGTGTACTAATAGATCATTCTCACTATATTTCAAGTATGTTCTAAATAGGACACTTTTCATGAGGCACAGTTGGCTTCATATGAGGTAAAGAGGCCTTTTGTTATTCTCCTCATAATTAAAAAAAAGGAAAAAGTATAATCTGTTGCTGGAACAGTATATGGCCCCAATAAACTGAGTTGTGCTGAGGACATTTTCCAACAGTAATGGGGCTCTAACAATATTCAGTCTTAGACGGGATGAAGTGGAAAAGCAGAGCCTGAGACTTCCCCACCTCAGAGTCTTCAGGAAGCTGAAAGGATCTGTTTGAATACTAGCAAATGCAACAGTAAATAAATCCTCTCTGGAAGAAAGATTTCCCAACTTGTGTTGTGTTAGATTATCAAGAATAACATGAAAAAATAAAGTCAATGAACAAATACACATGTGAAAGAAGTCAAGCCACTATAAGCCAGTCAGATGAAACAATGAAGGAAAAACATTTAGACATTCAAATATAAAGATACCTATTGAATTGCAAATACTTATTAGAGTTACATATGAATTATTTTTAAACATTTAAACTGCATTATGACTACTATATAAGCAAAAACACACAATTAGAAATTAACTTCTAGAAATAATCATATGTAATTGCGAAATAAAAAGAACCATTTGATAGGTTAAAGTGAATTAGAAGGAACCAAAAAGATAGTGAATACATTGGACTATAGGAGGTGTGATCAAAAGATATGGTGAATGTTTAAATTTTAAAAAAAATTATTACAGTAAAAGACACATTGCCATCAATCTGCCTCAAAAGTCTCCCCCTTGCTTCAAACACACATGCCCCATCATTCTTCCCACTTTCTGAAGCAGTTCTGGAAGTCCTCTTTCGTGAGTATCTGTACTTCATCCTCCATCACAACAATGCTCCATGTCACACATCATTTCTGATATATGGCAAGTTCTGTCACATAAAAACATTACAGTGTGTCTTCATCTACTATTCACTGGATCTGGCACCATGTGACTTCTGGCTCTTCCCCAAAGTCAAAATGATCATGAAAGGTAAATGTTTTGAATTGATTCAGGACATCGAGGCAGCCACAACAGCTCAACTAAAGACACTCATGAAAGAGGACTTCCAGAACTGCTTCAGAAAGTGGCAAGAACCATGGAATGAGTGTATTGGAAGTGAGGGGGAGTATTCTGAGGGGGATTAATAGCAATGTGTCTTTTACTGTAATAATTTTTTTTAATTCAAACATTCACCATATATTTTGATCACACCTCATCGTATATCCTAAGAAATGATTAAAATGCACAAAAGAGATAAACAGATGGATATGTATTTAAAACATTAAGAAGTATGGAGGGCAGAGTGAGAGATCTAGTGAGCATCTGATGGGAGTCTCAGAAGCAGAGAATTAAAAAAAAAAGTTAAAGTCAAAAAAATCCAAAGGATAAATATAAGCACACTAATCAAAACATTTGAAGAAATGATGCTTATGAGTTTTCTAAACTGATACAAAAAATAGCAATATACCTATCAAGGAGACACATTTTATTCCAAGCAAGAATATGACATTTACAAAGAAATAACAGTTAAAATGAAAGTTTTCTCAACAAGATTAAAAATGCAAGCAAGAAGGCAGTGAAATAAAACTTGCAAAGTATACAGCGAAAATTATTGTCAACATAGAAATATATACTGTATTTCTCCAAAAGTAAGACCTAGCCAGACAATCAACTCTAATGTGTCTTTTGGAGCAAAAAATAATATAAGACCCAGTCTTATTTTACTACAAGACTGGGTATCATATCATATCATATCATATCATATCATATCATATCATAACATAACATAACATACTATACTATAGTATAATATAATACCGGGTAGAAAAAGATAGGATAGGATAGGATAGGATAGGATAGGATAGGATAGGATAGGATAGGATAGGATAGGATAGGATAGGATAGGATAGGATATCGGGTCTTATACTAATTTTTGCTCCAAAAGGTGCTTTAGAGCTGATTATCTGGCTAGGTCTTATTTTCGGGGAAACGCAGTAGCTAACAACACTATCTTTAAAGATACGAAGTTGAGTGACTTTATACATAAAACAAAACTTGAAATAAGGAAAATAAGAAAGCATATTAAATGTAAAACCTGAACAGGGACAAAAATGTATTATAATTACTTATTATAATGAATGTAACTTGGTGAAGTTCCCTATTAAGAGAGAAAGTGTGACACGTGGAATTTTTGTTCTTTTTAGTTCTTTGTTTTAGTACTCAATAAATTATAAACATGAGACAATTCGTTAGCCTGATACAAGATGTAAAAATATTCTCTCCCTCTATTCCATCTGCTATTACGATCAAGTCATGAGGTACCATTCTTCTTATTTATGTAACTGATATTTATGCAAATCAGGTTACTGTTAGTACCTAGTAAATTTTGCTGCTTTCTAGCTTTAAAAGAATAATTGAAGACCTATTACCCACTCTACCATTCCCTCAATCTCCAATTATCTCTGGAGGTCATCAATGTGTATTTTATATGATCTCAAAGACATACTCTCAAGTCCTGCTCATGTCTATCTAGATGTGAACTCTCTTGTACACTGACGATGGTTCAGTTCTCATGGTGTCAGAGCTGCAAGGTGATTCTCACAGACACTGAGATAAGACAACTGACCTCTCAAGGTCACAGTTTGTCTCCCAAACCCTTAGACAGCACTATACATCCCCTATATTTCCTCAATCCCTTTGAAAAAAAATTACTTTTAAGCTATGGTACTCTCTCTAGAGATTTCAAACATAGTGAATGGAAACAAATTTGAGCGTAAAGCAACCTGTGCTCTCCTCATCTCCCTCTAACCTATCACTGCTTCCAAACACTTCTCACAAAAATCTCCTCTCTCTCTCCCTCACATGTACATGGTATCTGGTTCCTAACCACATATTACTTTAAAGCAAAAGAAGCAGTTTTAAACAATGACAATGTTCTATATTTTTAGCAACTTGTACATCATGAGAACTGCCTGAATAATTAGAACACTCAGCTGTATGCCATACTGGTATACACCTGCTAAATCATACAATAGCAGTGCAGTCATGCCCCACTTAAGGATGGGGACACATTCTAAGAAATGCATCCTTAAGTGATTTTTGTCATTGTGCAAACATCACAGAGTGCACTTACACACAACTAGTTTTTGAAATTTTGATTTTAAAGTTATTTATAGTTTTAGTAAAAAAAGTTACAGTTTTATAGTATGTGCTGAAGTGGAAGCCTTTGGTAATTGATTAAATCTTACTGTTTTTGTGTGTATGTGTGTGTGTGCGGGGGGTTTCTGTAGAAACAAAAGACTAAAACTCAAAATGGCCACTGGCCTTTTATTCAATGTCAGTCCACTGTGAGATGAAATAACTTTTTCAATTCCTAACAATCATGGAGGATGATAAAGTTATATAATATCTGAATATCGCCAGGCAAGATAAGTCTGACACGGGCTATTGGCATTGTCACATTGGTTTGTGTTATAAGCAATTGTGAGAAGTAGGCATTTAAGATTCAAATATTCCTCTAAAGGCAGAAGAGTACAGGAATGATACATCAATCTTGTTTCTGTTTTTCTAGAAAATTTCCTCAGATCTCTTTATACTAAAAACCATATGTCTCGTTAACAAGCTCAAAATTGAAAATCCCAAAATGTCTGTGTGTGTGTGCGTGTGTGTGCATGTGTGCATATGTACATACACATATTTACCTATGCTAAGAATTTGAAACTATCCTTGGTAATTAATACATCTCTGCATATCACTTTATGCAACCTAAAGGCAGGTTGGAGGCAGGTAGAAAACAGTAACAAGTCTCTCAAACCACAGCATTTCAAATCCTAGTATAAGCTCAATTAGGACACCCAGCTACCCTCAAGCCTCCACTTTTTTCATGTTTTTTACTAAGATAAATTAATTCCATCATCACCCAAATGTATCACATTTCACGAATAAACAAGAATCTAGACAATGACAATATAACACATTTTCTGTTTGCACTTTCTGTTCATTTATATCTTAACAACTAAAGATTGGCTGTTGCTTAGGTTTAAAGCCAATCTAAAATTTTGATATAAGAGTCAGGCAAATGAATATGAGAATAAATAAAATATATTGCAAGTGGTGGATGGAAAATGTACATACTGTCCTAGCACTTCTGCAATTATAATCAAAATATGAATACTGGGACAATAAAGAAATCTTATTTGTGCTATTGGATACAACATAAAACTTTGAAAGAATAGCTGAAAATATCATCACCTCTACCCAACTCCAAATAGCTAGAGTAAGAAATTCTAGTAAATTATGTTCCTCTGCTAAATTTTGCTCGTGTTGAATATTATAGGCCAAACTTAAAACATGAACCCCAATATATAGAGATGGGGCTACCTATATGCCATGAGTAAGTAGATCTTACACTGAGTTCTCTGTTCATATGTGGGCAAAATTTGAACTGATCTATCACAGCATTCTACATTGTTTTTACACATCTTGTTTAGCAATGCATAAACACAGTAATGTAAAAAAGTTTAATGTCATAAAATCTTTTCATATGTTTTGCTTTCGTCATGATAACAAAAAATATAATAATCTGAATTTAAAAATTTAAAAAAAACATTAAACATGATCAAATATGCATTCATAATAAAAAACATAATAAACCCTCAGAAACTGGGAATGGAAGACAATCCCCTCAAGCAGATGGATTATTCAATTAATTCAATTAACACAAGCCCATAACAAACATCATACACAATCGTGAAATAATAAGATGATCTCTTTTACAGACCTACGTCGGAGATAGTATTGCACTTGCAATTCCAGAGCATCATAATAAAGAAAATACCAATCCTTTTGCTGGTGGAGGGTCTTTCCTTCAATTTGCAAATAACACAATACCTGTGAAGCATGATAAATCAAAGTGCAATAAGACAAAGCAGGCCTGTATATAAAACAAGAACCTGATACTGTGATCAACATTTTCACTCAGTACTTTTCTGGAAGTCCTAACGAAATTTAGTAAAATAAAAGAAGTAATTTTATGGTGATTAAAAGTGAAAGTAAACATAAACCATATCATAGATGATATGATTGCCGAAGTAGAACACTCACACAAATCTACAAAATTTTTAAACTTGAAAATAAGAGTTGGCAAGTATGCTATAATTTACATAAGCGATCATCAAACTACAGCCTGCTGATTAAATCCATTGTGCTGCCTGTTTTTATAAGACCTATGATCTAAAAATGATTTCAAATGCAAGAAATTCTCTTAACTTCAGCGAGAACAGTTTTGTTCCTTTGCTAGATTTTGCTTCTTGGTCTGGAAAGCTGAAAATAATTACTAGCCAGCCTTTATATAAAAAGATTGCCAACTCCTGACTTAGATCTCCAGATAAATTCCTTTCAAAACCACAAACAATCAGAAAATTTAATTTATAAATGCCATTTACAAAAGTTAATATATAGGGTAAGACTAATATATCAAGAGAAGTGTTAAGACTTTTGTAGATATATTAATAAAGATAAAACATTAGAGATATTTTTAAATTATATAGAGAAAATTATAAGGTTAGCATGCAAAAAATATAAATAACTCCTACCAATCAGTTTTAAAAAGTCAAATATTGGAGTGACGTCATCAAAATGGTGGCGTGAGGTGAGCCTCTGTAAAACTCCCCTGGAATGTACAACTAATCGAACAACAATAACTCCACAAAGGATTCCCTGCACAGCAGACAGGCAAAACGAAGAGGCCCACTACTGAATTCACCTAAAGGTTGGTGAATCATGCGAGCCGGAGAGGAGGGAAGGGAGAAGTGAGGAGATGGAGCCGCCCAGGCGCAGGACGCAGACCTAGCTCAGTGCTCCGGGCTCGCTGCATCCCGGAACCACTGCAGCTACGGGAGAGGGAAAAACTCAGACTGCTAGGGCTCTGCTTATGGCCCACAGGTCTGAGGGGGCAGCATGTAACACGGCTGAAACCAATGCTCATGGCAGAGACCTCGGAACAAAGACTGAGGGAAGAAGGCTGAAAACAGTGGTTTAAGACCTCACTGCCGAGCAGAGAATGGAAGCCTTAGGCAATGAGACTAGCCATTCCCTCCCTACCCTCCCAGAGCTCACCCCACCCCACCTGCCCGGTGCTAGAAGCAGACAGTAGAAGTGTTAGATCTAAAGCACAGAATATTTGCTGTTCTGAGAACTGTGGACCACAGACACAGATTCGCAGACCAACTAGTTCCGGCAAAGGGGAGGAAGCTATGGAAGTAGGACCGGCTGTGGTGGTGGTCGCAGTCATTACTCTGGGCCACCTCTCACAACGCACCCCGCCCCTGGCCCCACCTATCTGGGCGGATCCCTGCAGGAGTAAACAGACTGCTGAAACATATGGGCTCTGAATCAGCTGCAGAAAGAGCTTTGGAACTTCAAAAGCTCTCAGCATACCCAAAGAGACACTGCGCTCTGTGACCCAAGTGAACTATTAACAGAGGAGAAGCCCATCTCCCAGGGAATCCTCCCTTTGTGTGAGAAGCTGGAATAGTGCAGAGACAACATAGCACTATCATGTGAGAGAGAAGAAAAGGGCTGCAGTCGGAGAGAAAATAAAACATTCTACCAACAAGTACTGGGGAAAAAAAGAAAGACCTCTTCCTGTCAACCTGTTGCAGAAGCCTCTCCTGTAGATGTCTAGGAAGAGAAATAATAAATCAGTAATTGCCATGAATAACCAAGGCAACAAGACAGCTCAGAAAGGAAGTGAAAAGTCTCCAGAAAAGGAACTTAAAGATATGAAAATATGTGACTTAAATGACAGAGAATTCAAGATTGCAGTTCTGAAAAACCTCAAAGAGATGCAAGAAAACACAGAAAGGCAGTTTAATGAACTCAGAAACACAATCAAAGAACAACATGAGCATTTTACAAAAGAGATTGAAGTTTTGAAAAAGAACCAAATGGAATTTCTGGAGATTAAGAACTCAATACAAGAAATTAAGAATGAAATAACCAGCTTAGGTAGTAGAGTTGACCAGATAGAGGAAAGAATCAGGGACATCAAAGATAGAATCCCAGAAATTACACAGATGGAAGAAGAAAGAGACTTGAGACTTAAAAGAAATGAAAGAACTCTACAAGAACTTTCTGACTCCATCAGAAAGAGCAATATAAGAATAATGGGCATACCAGAAGGAGTAGAAAGAGAGAAGGGAACAGAGGATATATTCAAACAAATTGTTGATGAGAACTTCCCAAACTTGTGGACAAAACTGGATCCTTGAATCCAAGAAGCAAATAGAACACCTAATTACCTCAATCCCAACAGGCCTTCTCGAAGGCACATTGTATTAAAGGTGTCTAAAATCAACGAAAAAGAAAGAATCCTCAAGGCAGCCAGGGAAAAGAAGACGGTAACCTACAAAGGAAAGCCCATTAGATTATCATCAGATTTTTCAGCAGAAACTCTACAAGCCAGGAGGGAGTGGAACCAATATTCAAACTATTGAAAGAGAGAAATTATGAGCCAAGAATAATATATCCAGCAAAGATATCCTTTAGATATGAAGGCGGAATAAGGACCTTTCCAGACATACAGAAGCTGAGGGAATTTTCTAATATACGACATGCACTACACGAAATACTAAAGGAGGCTATTCGACCACCATCAACAGGGACAATTTGTGGCAATCAAAACATAAAAGAATGACAGGAAATCCTCACATATCAATAATCACCCTAAATGTAAATGGACTGAACTCACCAATAAAAAGACACAGACTAGCGGATTGGATCAAAAAACTAAACCTAACCGTATTCTGTCTCTAAGAGACACATCTCAGCTACAAGGACAAGCACAGACTCAAAGTGAAAGGGTGGAAATTGACCCTCCAAGCAAATGGTACCCAGAGAAAATCAGGTGTAGCCATAATGATATCAGATGAAACAGACTTCAGGATGAAGAAGATAACAAGAGACAAAGATGGACATTTCATAATGGTAAAGGGGACTATACAACAAGAAGACATAACAGTCATCAATATTTATGCCCTCAATCAGGGAGCACCGAAATATACTAAGCAACTACTAACAGAACTAAAGGGAGAAATTGACCAAAACACAATTATACTAGGGGACTTAAAAACATCATTGACAGCTATGGAGAGATCATCCAAACAGAAAATAAATAACGAAATAGCAGCCCTAAATGACACAGAGATGAAATAGAGATAATTGACATATATAGAGCACCTCATCCTAAAACATCATACTATACATTCTTTTCTAGTGTACATGGAACATTGTCAAGGATAGACCACATATTGGGACATAAAATCAGCCTCAGCAAATTTAAGAAGATTGAAATCATACCAAGCATATTCTCTGATCACAAGGCTTTGAAATTAGATATCAACTGCAAAAAGAAAGCAGGAAAAAAGACAAATTCATGGAGACTAAACAACAAACTTTTAAAGAACGACTGGGTCAAAGAAGAAATTAGAGGAGAGATCAAAATATACATAAAACAAATGACAATGAAAATACATCCTACATCCCAAAATTTTTGAGAAGCAGCGAAAGCAGTTTTAAGAGGGAAATTTATATCATTACAGGCCTATCTCAAGAAACAAGAAAAATCCCAAATAAATAAACTCATGTTACACCTTAAAGAACTACAAAAAGAAGAACTAGTGAAACCCATGGTCAGCAGGAGAAAGGAAATAACAAAAATCAGAGCAGAACTAAATGAAATAGAGAACAAAAAGACAATTGAAAAAACTAATGTGACAAAGAGCTGGTTTTTGAAAAGATTAATAAAATTGACAAATCCTTTGCTAGATCCACTAAGATACAAAGAGAGAAGACACTAACAAAATCAGAAATGAAAAAGGGGAAGTTATCACAGACACCACAGAAATACAAAGGATCATCCAAGAATACTACGAAGGACTATATGCCACCAATTCAATAACCTAGAAGAAATGGACAGTTCTTAAGAAACATATAGTCTTCCAAGTCTGAACCATCAAGACCTGGAAAATCTAAACAGACTGATCACCAGTAACAAAATTGAATCAGTCATCTAAAACCTTTCCAAAAGCAAAATTCCGGGACCAGATGGCTTTACTAGTGAATTCTACCAAACCTTCAAAGAGGATCTAATATCAATGCTGCTCAAACTCTTCCAAAAAATTGAAGAAGAGAGAGTACTCCCTGACTCATTTTATGAGGTCAACATTACCCTGATACCAAAACCTGGTAAGGACAACACAAAAAAAGAAAACTACAGACCAATGTATCTGATGAATACAGATGCTAAAATCCTAAACAAAATTCTAGCAAATCGAATACAACAATGCATTAAAAAGATTTTTCATCACGACCAAGTGGGGTTCATACCCGGGGCAAAAGGATGGTTCAACATCCACAAATCTATCAATGTGATACATCACATAAACAAAATAAAGGACAAAAATCATGTGATTATATCAACTGATGCAGAAAAAGCATTTGACAAAATACAACATCCATTTATAATTAAAACACTTAATAAAATAAGTATAGAAGGAAAATACGTTAACATAATAAAAACCATATATGGCAAGCCTTCAGCTAATCTCTTAATTAATGGTGAAAAACTGAAACCCTTTGCTCTACATTCAGGGACATGACGATAGAGGACAGGGCTGTCCCCTATCACCTCTGCTTTTCAACATAGTGTTGGAACTCTTTGCCAGAGCAATCAGGCAAGAGAAAGAAATAAAAGGCATCCAAATTGGGAATGAAGAAGTGAAATTATCCCTCTTTGCAGATGACGTGATGCTATATATAGAAAACCCTAAAGACTCCACCAAAAAGCTATTAGAAATAATCAACGAATACAGTAAAGTTGCCGGCTACAAAATCAATGTACAAAAGTCCATTGCATTCATATATACTAACAATGAAATCTCAGAAAAAGAAATACAAAAAACAATTCCTTTTGCAATTGCAGCAAAAAGAATAAAATATCTAGGAATAAACTTAACCAAGGATGTGAAGGACCTATATGCTGAAAACTATAAGACATTTTTGAAACAAATTGAAGAAGACACAAAGAAATGGAAAGACATTCCATGCTCATGGATTGGAAGAATCAACATAGTTAAAATGGCCATATTACCCAAATAAATATACAGATTTAATGCAATCCCCATCAAAATCCCAATGGCATTTTTTAAAGAAATAGAACAAAAAATCATCAGATTTGTTTGGAACCACAAAAGAACCCGAATAGCCAAAGCAATCTTAAGAAAAAAGAACAATACTGGAGGTATCACACTCCCTGACTTTAGCTTGTACTACAGGGCTACAATAATCAAAACAGCATGGTACTGGCAGAAAAACAGACACATAGACCAATGAAATAGAATTGAGAACCCAGAAATAAAACCACATAAATATGAACAGATATTTTTTAACAAAGACGCTAAAAACAAAATGGAGGAAGGACAGCCTCTTCAATAAATGGTGCTGGGAGAATTGGATAGCCACGTGCAAAAAAATGAAACTGGACTGCTATCTGTCACCATGTACCAAAATTAATTCAAAATGGATCAAAGACTTAAGCATAAGACCTGACACGATAAACTGCATAGAAGAAAACATAGTACTAAACTTATGGACCTTGAGTTCAAAGAGCATTTTATGAATTTGGCTCCAAAGGCAATGGAAATAAAACTTAAAATAAACAAATGGGACTATACGAAATCTAAATGCTTCTGCACAGCAAAAGAAACCATCGACAAAATAAAGAGGCAACCAACTGAATAAAAGATTTTTGCAAACAGTGCCTCTGATAAGGGGCTAATACCCAAAATATACAAGGAACTCATGAAACTGAACAACAGCAAAACAAACAACCCAATTGAAAAATGGGCAGAGGACCTGAAGAGACAGTTCTCCAAAGAGGACATACAAATGGCAAATAGACATATGAAAAAATGCTCAACATCACTAATCATCAGAGAACCGGAAGTAAAAACCACAATGAGATATCACCTCACCCCAGTCAGAATGGCTATCATCAGCAAGACAAATAGTGACAAGTGTTGGAGAGGCTGTGGAGAAAAAGGAACCCTCATACACTGTTGGTGGGAATGCAGACTGGTGCAGCCGCTATGGAAGGCAGTGTGGAGGTTCCTCAAAAAATTAAGAATAGAATTACCATATGACCCAGCAATCCCTCTCCTGGGTATCTACCCAAAAAATCTGATAACATTTATCCATAAAGACACGTGTGCTCCAATGTTTATTGCAGCTTTGTTTACGGTGGCCAAGACATGAAACAACCAAAATATCCTTCGATAGATGAATGGATAAAGAAGTTGTGGTATATATATACACAATGGAATACTATTCGACAGTAAGAAAATATGATATAGGAACCTTTGTGACAACATGGATGGATTTTGAGAGTATAATGCTAAGTGAAAAAAGTCAGATAGAAAAAGCAGAGAACCATATGATTTCACTGATATGTGGTATATAAACCAAAAACAACAAAAGAACAAGACAAACAAATGAGAAACAAAATCTCATAGACACAGACAATAGTTTAGTGGTTACCAGAGGGCAAGGGGGGTGGGGGGTAGGAGATGAGGGTAAGGGGGATCAAATATATGGTGATGGAAGGAGAACTGACTCTGGGTGGTGAACACACAATGGGATTTATAGATGATGTAATACAGAATCGTACAACTAAAATCTATGTAATTTTAATAATAATTGTCACCCCAATAAATTTAAAAAAGTCAAATATTTCAGTAGAAAAATGGGCATAAGCACTGGAAACACAAATAGCCTATGAACAAAAAAAAATTTGTGCATCACTAGAAATTAGGGAATTGCATATTAAAGCCATAGAGAGATAATAGTTCACATCCATCAGACTGGTAAAATATATGTTTTGACAATGTCAAGTAGTGGTGAGGAAATTGGTCAGACAGCATTCTAATATTCTGGTACAATCTCTGTGGAGAAAATTTTGGCAGTATCTATTTGATGTTAATGATATCAATAACCAATTCCCCAGAAATGTCATCACTGGGAATTTACTCTAAAGCCATGCTTGTTTATTTTAAAAGAGGATGAATTTGTACTAGAACAGAAGCTTCGGGAGGACAAGGAATTCATTTTCCTCCTGTATCCTTGATGACTGATAAACATTTGTTAAATGAATAAATGAATGAAATAAAATCAATTATCAACAAAATGTCCACTAACAGGACAATAGTTTCATTTTGACTTAGTCATGCATAAAATCCACACAAAAGGGAAAATAAATGAACTAGAGCTAAATCAACATGATGAGTACCAACGGCATAATATTGAGGTAAAAAGTTACAGAAGGATACATACAGCATAAATATAGAATACTACATATTGAAATAATACTATGCATTATTTAAAGATGGAAACATAGTGCTAATATAAAGGCATTTATGGAGCTGCTTTTCTTTAAAGATTAAGAAGGGAGATTAGATTGAGGAGAAGCACATAATGAAACTTCCAAGAGTTTTTTTAATGCTTTATATTTATTTCTGTGCAATGAGTACATGAGTATTCATCATCATATTTCATAAAATTTTCATAAGTATATTTATTAAAATAAAAAACAATAGATTGAAGCATTCTGAAAACAAAGAGAAGGACTGTTTATAAAAAAATTGAGCTGTAGTGTTTGTTTGGCACAAGGTGAAATGCAAAAACAGAAGCCTTTTTTCTCCTATGTTCTCTGCCCCTGAGAATAACTGCTAATGAAATTAACTTCATGAGTAGAATATGAGTTTGGGAAATTAAATGGTAGTTTCATCATGAAAGGTCTTGAATGTCAACTTGAAGAGTTTAAATCAGTTTCTGAAAACAGTGTATATTTTCTAGCAAGGAAATGATATGTGCTCAAAAGAGCAGTTCAGGATGATGTGTTGAGCAGCAGTATGCCAAATATATAGGAAAGACAATATAGAAACCACTAAGAACATCTAAATGTTATATTTTATGAAAATCTGAACAAATATAAAAAAATAAAATTTTGTGACCAATCAAGAAGGATTTTAAAAAGTTAAAGATGACTTAATGTTTTTACATCAGATTGAAGGGGTAAAAAGATGGCAGCATTCCCTAGACAGGGGTGCAGTCTAGGAGAAAGGTTGGAATTAGAAAATAAAATTTTAATGGAATTTTCTAAAAAAAAAAAAAAATTTAAGTTGGAATTAAAAACAAAAACAAAAAACGTTGAGTTGGTTAAATAAGTGTCGAATTTGAATTTACCTCACTTAATAGAGAGCAGAATAGTTCCAAGTAAGAAACATAATTCAGGAGTTCAACAAAAAACACCTCTGTACCCACACCTTTATTTTTCTTTTAGTTGATGGCTGAAAATGTTAGCTTATTATGAGAAGAATCATTCTGCAAGCTTTACATTTGGTTGTCTCAATTGTCCTTTGTGGTAGTGTATCTGTTTGTTAGGGTTGCCTTAACAAAGTACCACAAACTGGGTTGTTTAAACGACAGAAATGTATTATCTTGTAGTTCTGGAGGCTGGAAGTCTGAGATCAGAATGTCACAGGTTTGGTTCTTTCTGATGGCTGCGGCAGAAATTCTGCTCTTTGCCTCTTCCAACTTCTGGTGTTTGTTGGCAATCTTTGGCATTCCTTCACTTGTAGACCTCTGCCTTCATCTTCATATAATATTCTTCCTGTGTGCATATCTGTGTCCAAATTTCTCCCTTAATGAGGTCACCAGTCCTATTGCATTAGGGCCCCATCCTACTCCAGTATGACATCATTCAACTCATAATATCTGCAATGACCCTATATCCAAATAAGGGGTACTAGGGTTAGGACATCAACATAGGAATATTCAAGAGACACAATTCAAGCCATGATAGGTAGGAATTATTTTTTTTCTCAATATTAACAGATGAGTAAACTGAGGAAGAGAAGGGTTAAGTAAGAGGTTTTTTTACTTAATGTATACGGGTCATACTAAAAATGTATCACTTTAGAGAAAAGTTATAAATTCCACTTTAAGAAGGATAAATAAAGCATGTGAACAGTAGTTACTAAGGGATGAGAGCGAAGAGAAGGGTACAAATGCAGAAACCTGGGTGTCTGGAAGACTCACTTCACCAACCAGCCATATTCCGAGTCCTTCCCTGAATCTACTATTTTCTTCACAGGTCATTAAAATCAATGGAGAGACTGTAAACGGGAATATGAGAAACAGTGCAAGAGTGGAGAGAGTTAGAGATGCTGGAAGTTGGTCTTTGTCTAACTCAGTTTGCTTTAACAGTAAAATCTTATCCTTACAGACCAAAATGTATGTAATTCTATAGATTGATTCTAAAGAGTTACCCTATTTCAGGTCTCTATTGTTACACCTTTCAAATATTTCCAAATGTTTGTTTTCTGTATAATGCTATGAGGAGCAGACTTGCTATTACTACCCTGATTCCCCAAAAATAAGACCTAGCTGGACAATCAGCTCTAATGCATATTTTGGAGCAAAAATTAATATAAGACACGGTATTATATCATATCATATCATATCATATCATATCATATCACATCATATCATCATATCATATCATATTATATTATACAAAGTCTTATATTAATTTGTGCTCCAAAAGATGCATTAAAGCTGATTGTTCGTCTAGGTCTTATTTTGGGGGAACATGGGAGGTATATTGTCTACTTCACATTACTTTCTTAGAATAAACACTTAGACATGAAATTGCTCAAAGCACACATAACTACCAAGACTCTTGATATATGCTTCCCAATTGTCCTCAGATTTCCTTGGACAATGCCTCAATATAAAACACTTTGCCATCTAGTCCCAATATCCTTTGGCTGCCTTATTGCTCATCAAAGCTTTTTTCCAATCGTGGGAGTTGACTTATGGCTCTCTGAACCTGCCGTGTGCTTTCACGTATCCCTTCACTATGACATAAAATCACAGTCTTCTTTCTAAGTCCAATTTACTGCTATTGCTTTTTTGGGAAACTCTCTGATTCTTACAGCAATATTAACCTATTCTTCCCATGCGGTCCTTTTGCAGTTGCCTCTGATCGTTACTACAGTTATCACAAGGTCCTGGTTATGTTGCGAGCTCCTTACAAACAGGAACCATGTCTTCTGCTCTTTATAGCTTTAGCAAGGACTAGTAAAAATAACATGTAATCAGATTTTGGCCAATGTTTGTGAATAAGTAAAAGGAATATATACTCTCTTTCCCCAAGTTGGACCCAAATTCTCATACCCAATTTTTATCATCCCTTGGGGCAGCAAACCATTCCAACAATTGCTGACTGTAGTTGATCTCAATTTCAAATTCCCTGAGACAAAATTCAAAAAGTTGAATAGATTTACAGAAAGAAATATGTAGGATTTTAAAATATGGATATAATTCACATTTTATTAAACGATGTATGTATGAATGGCTTCATACAATTTTATCATGTTTACTGTTACAGCAAAATCAAAAGCAGACTAATTTCATGTGTTTTGAAGAGAAAACAGATTTCAAAGATGTTTTTTATAATAATCAAGAAAAGTATGAGAATTAAAAAGCACTTCTGCCATCAAACGACCATAGGATACTAAACATATTGTATGTCAGTCTCTTTCTTTAAGAAAGATATATATTTAATCACCTGTATCAAAACTTCATGGATTTTTCCACTTAAAACAAACAATATTTTCATAAGAATTCTTATGTCAAATTTAAACATAAATTATCGAAACTTCACAACTAAGAATTGTTCAAAAGCCAAGGTTAGCTTCATTTTAACCTGCTAGTATTTGTGTCCGTCACAGGTCAGGGAATTTTACACAATAATTTCAAAAGTAAATTAACTCTGTTGCTTTCTGTGGACTGTTTGTTTTAACTCTCCTCTTTAGCCTGATGGCTCAGACTTTCATAGACATTTTGGTACCTACTACTTCTAAGTTCAACTTCATGAATATGTACATATCCTATATATCACCTTACTCAGAACTCTACTTCCTATTCAATCATTAATAAGCCAATCTTTGTTAATATGAGAATGATTATCCATTTCTCCCATGATACACATCTAATCTGTCTGGAAATTTTGTAGAATTCATAAGCCAAAAAAAGAAAAAAGTCTTTATTATTTGATGGCATAGCAGACATGTTGGAAAATCATTTTCTGTCAGTAAAGAATTTGGATCAACCTAATGAAATTACCATAAATTCAAATTCTATAAAGGTCAGGCAACATTCATGAGCAATGCAGATCTTGTGTGGCAAGCTTGAGTGCAAAGGTTCCATTGAGGGGCCCTGCTCTGTTCCTGAAGACTTTTGCCATACAGGATACCAAGAAAGGAGCCCAAAACCCAACTTGTAGTTTGCTATCAAGTCAAACATTTAAAAATTGTTGTTAAATAATTCAATGTTTCTTAAACCTTGTGTGAGCCAAATAAAACATGCTTCCCGGAAGGATGTGGCAAGTGGACATCTAGTGTGCAACCTCTGTGGTATAAATTGTGTCCAACATATTCTGCCCCTTGGTTTACTGGCTCAAATTCCCAGTCCAAACTGTCTTTGGGGTTCTGAAAAATGCCAAGTGAAGCTTTGAAGTTAGCCCCAGATCAGATTATTCGTAGCTATCTGGAAATAGGATGCTTAAATTTGACATAAGAATTCTTTGAAAATATTGTTTGTTTTAAGTGGAAAACTCCATGAAAAATCAGGCTTTTGCTACAGAAATTTTAAAAAGTAGTTGAGAAACATTTAAAAAAAATCAGCAAGGCAAATTTAGCATGATCTAAATTATCAATTCTCCTAGCTCCTGCTTAAATTGTTATAGGCTATCTTCATCTTTCATAAATTATGTGGTTATACTTTAATTGGAAATTTAAAAAATATTAATGTGTTAAGTAATATTCTTATGAGTTCACACCAATTTAATCATCAGTGACATCGTTTCTTAATACTAATAAGTGTTACAAATTAACCTTGCTCCTTCAGTATTTTTAATACCATTTTTTCTGTTGTATTAATAAGTAAAACCTCATTGTAGAAAATACAGAAATAAGGAAATTAATAAAGTTTGAAAAGTAATGATAAATATCCTATGTTTAGAAACTTCCAGGTTGATTGCAGATATACACATACATTTATTGGCATTGTTTTAGGTCAACAAATACGGATATGTGCAATTTTGAGAAAGAGCAGATCATCTAGATGTACAATTTCTTTGACCAAGCTCTTAATTCATATGTACTTAGACATTTTTTACCATTAAAAATAATACCTCGATATGTTTAAACTTCTATATGCGACATGTTTTATTATTTCTTTAGGATAAAATAAACTGAATTTCTAGGCATTTTGTATGGACATTTTAAAGATTTTGTGATACATAACAAATTTTCCTCCAGAAATTCTATGAATTTTAATTCCCCAACAGCAGTGTACAGAAAGGGCTTATTTCTTTCCCCCATGCTGACATTAATCTTTTAATCGTTGTCTATGTAATATGTGAAAAACAGGATCTTAATGTTGTTTTAGTGCATACATGTTTGATTTTGCAACAATTAAACTTTTCCTGATATCTCAGTCATTCTCTTTCTCCTTTTGCAAATCTTTTCTTAGACTTGAGTCATCTCAGGCTGTTTGTCCTTTTATTGGTTTATAGGACTTCTTTATATATTCTTTAGATTATTCATCTTGTGCATATCATATATGCTTCGAATATTTTCTTAAGGTTGTAATATTTCTTACTATTTATGTGGGTTTTTTTTTTTACTATAGACATCTTCTATGTGCATGTAATTAAATTTATCAAACTTCTCATTTAATTATAGTCTTCACAGGATTATCAGAAAGAAAATATTCCATCCCAAAATTTACAAAAATGTATTTGGCTGTATTTGTATAAAAACTTTTATGTTTTTTATTATAATTACAGTTAAATATTTAGTCTCTCTGTAATTAATTTTCTGAGAAAGTGTGAGGTAAATGAATAACTTTATGCTTTTGCAACTGGTAATTCGTTACCACAAATTTTTTTTACTTTTTTCTAATCATTTTATTTCATTTTAAATTTAACCCTTTAATCAAGCTATGTTTTTAAAATGCTTTTAAAACATGTAACCAGTTTTCACATCAACATTACAAATGAGTTATCTATTTCCTCCTGTTTTAAAATTATTTGTCATAAAAATACTCTTCTACTGTTATTAAACCATATCCAGGTTTTGTAATTACGGCTCAAATCTTTATTTGCAGAATTCTCCACAGGAGTGTTGTAAAGAATTATTTTTTATTAAAGTATAGTTGACATTCAATATTATATTACTTTCAGGTGTACAATATAGTGATTTAACATTTATATACCTTATGAGGTGATCACTACTCTAAGTCTAGTAACCATCTGTCACCGTAGAAAGTTATTACGATATTATTGACTGTATTCCTTATGCTGTACATTACATCCCTGTGACTTATTTATTTTACAACCAGAAGTTTATATCCTTCAATCAATCCCCTTCATTTTTTTGCCCTTCCCCCCACTGCCCTCGCTTTGGCAACCATCAGTTTGTTCTCTGTGTCTACAAGTCTGTTTCTGTTCTGTTGTGTTTGTCCATTAGTTTTGATTTTTAGATTACAAATATAAGTGGAATCATATGAGATTTGACTTTGTCTGACTTATTTCACTTAGGATAATGCCCTCTAGGTCCATCCATATTGTGGTAAATGGCAACATTTAATTCTTTTTTATGGTTAAGTGATATCCTATTGTGTATACACCACATATTCTATACCCATTGATCTATTGGATGGGCACCTGGGTCATCTCCATATATTTGCTATTGTAAATAATGCTGCGATGAACATAGGGTTGTATATATGTTTTTAATCAGTGTTTCGTTTTCCTCAGATAGGTGCTCAGAAGTGGAATGCTGGGTCGTATGATAGCTCTATTTTAAATTTTTTGAGGAACCTCCATACTGTTTTTCATAGTGACTGCACCAATTCATATTCCCACTAGAAGTGCACGAGTGTTCCCATTTTTCTACATGCTTGCCAATACGTGTTATTTCTTGTCTTTTTTGTAATGCATTGTGACTGGTGTGAGGCGATATCCCTTTGTGGGTTTGATTTGCATTTCCCTAATGATGAGTGATATTGAGCATCGTTTTATATGTCTGTTGACCATCAGTTTGTCTTCTTTGGAGAAATGTCTATTCATGGCCTGTGCACATTTATTAATTGTATTGTTTATTTTTGTTTTTGTTTTTTGATGTTGAGTTGCATGACATCTTCATATATTTTGAACATTAACTCCTTTTCATATACATCATTTGCAAATATTTTCTCTCGTTCAGTACATTGCCTTTTGCTTTGTTGGTTTCCTTCATGGTGCAAAAGCTTTTTAGTTTGATGTAGTTCCATTTGTTTATATTTTTGTCTTTTATTTCCCTTGCCTATGGAGACATATCCAAAAACATTTTGCTAAGATCAGTGTCGAAGGGTTTACTGCCTATGTTTTTTTTCTAGGAGTTTTATGGTTTTGTGTCTTATATTTAAGTATGTCATTCATTTTGAGTTTAGTTTTATATGGTATAAGAAAGTGGTCCAAATTCATTTTTGCATATATATGTCCAGTTTTCCAGACAATATTTATTGAAGAGACTCTCTTTTACTCATTGTACATTCCCACCTCCTTTGTCATAGATTAATTGGCCATACAAATGTGGGTGAAATTCTGGGCTTTCTATTTTGTTTCATTGATCTATGTGTCTGCTTTGTGCTAGGACCATACTGTTTTGATTACTATGGATTTGTAGTATAGTTTGAAATCAGGGAGCTTGATACACCCAACTTTGTTATTAATTTCATGAAAAGATATTCAAGAAAAGAAATACAAATCACAGTACACTCAACAATCAATAACATCTGCATAGCCATGATAATTTAAATATTGATTACTGATTTAACTAAAAATTGTAATTTTCATATTGAGTGGAAGAAAGGGAATGGCAAGAACACAAGGAAACTATGTGTTCATCTCCATAAAAAAAGTACAAATTAAGAAATAATAGCATTAACATGTCACTTGCAAAATGTAGGTAAATATCAAAAGAGACAAATGAAAGACAGAGAAGTGATGACTACTGGGAATTAGCAGTGGAGAATATGATTTTCAATACTACGTATTTTTAAACTGCATGTCCATATTACTTTGATAAATATTTTTGATAAGAAAGCAAAAATGAGGAAGAGGAAAGAGTAGCCAATGGAGAGAAAAATGTAACATTCTATGAATTCAGTAAAAATCCCTGGAATTAAATGCTATAATATATCTGATGCAGCAATTATTTCAAAACTTAATTTTATTATAATTGTGGAATATATATATACTGAATATATATATAAATAGTACTGCCCAGGCAGAAATTGAATTACATGAGAAATTTAGTTTATAATCTGAGGCCCCAGACTCTTTGAGCCGGAAGGCACCAAAGATCACCTGTACATTTCTCACTGCTCTTTCCAGTCCATCTACCATTCCCTTTATAGCACAAAGAGGTGGGGGCATTAAGATATTACAGCACACTACAGCTGAAGGAATGTGCCACAGCTACGCACTTGCTCACGTGCCTGCAATTTGTCAGGTGGGGCTAGCAAAAGTAAAGAATCTTAATTCTATGAGGAAAAAATCAAATGACCTGATTAATAAAGTGTTACTGGTGCTCGCTTCGGCAGCACGTATACTAAAATTGGAATAACACAAAGATTAGCATGTCCCCTGCGCAAGGATGACATGCAAATTTGTGAAGCGTTCCATATTTTTGGGTGGAAGATGAGGGTAAGGGGGATCAAATATATGGTGATGGAAGGAGAACTAATACTGGGTGGTGAACACACAATGGGATTTATAGATGATGTAATACAGAATTGTACACCTGAAATCTATGTAATTTTACTAACAAATGTCACCCCAATAAATTTTTAAAAAGTAAAAAATAAATAAAGTGTTATTGAATTAAAAACAAAGGTCAGATCTTATTTACTACTTATTACTACTACTTATTTAAACTCATTATTTTAAATATCAAAAAATTTAATTTTTAAATTTTGTATAGATGTTTATTAAGTGTAGACTTTTTTTTAGACCTTTAAAACTATAACCAGATTAGAGAAATTAAGATGAACACTCACAGCAGTTAGCATAGCAGTATTTGTTTTACTTTAGAGTGGGATATGTTTAAAATTGACTCTCTGGAGCACGATGAGGCAATTGTTTATCCTCAGTGATCCGTAAACAAATTTGCTTTTGGCCATTTTTATCGTTAGAGTGGGCAATTATAACAGCCTTTCATTTCCCAGAAGCATTTTCTGTGGTGTGATATTACGGATATTCATTTGGCTTTTTTTGTAGTCGTAATCAGATATAGTATGTTATGACGTTAGACGTGCATTTAGTAAACTTTTTGTAGGATTTTATGCTTCGTTTTCTTGCATGTTCACATGGAAAAGCTACTTTCTTCACTGCACAAATCCAAGGGAACACTAAGTAAACCTTAGAATTGTGCAATGTGAATATGGGTCTACCCACATCCTCAAACAGTTAGTATTGAGGGCAGAAATGAGGCACTCGGTAGAGATTTTTTTTCAAGAGCACTTTATATTCTGAACTGAGGAATCAGTGACAATTAGAAAGATAGGTGCCAAATCATGACTAGGTCCAAGATATAAGGATGGAGAGAGCACAAAGGCACCAAAGCAGGATAGACATAAAAAACATATACTATGTTGAGTATGCAAATTAATCTGAAAGATTAGAGAAATAAAATGTAATTTTTCAACAATTTCTGTAAATAGAGAATTTTGAAATTTCCAGAGAAATTTCTTCTTCATCATTTCATCTCAAGATACCAGTGAGTCTTTTGAGGCGAGATGTTGTCACTGAGCCAAAAGACTTGGAAGGGATAAAAATTGAAAACAGCTGGTTGGGCTCTATGTGCCAGGAGTAAAGAAATGTCTGACAAATTGCTTAACTATAAATCTGGAAGACAAATGTCATAGGTAGTTGACACAGAAAAATTTGAATTAAGGGAATTTTGAAAAGTAGGGGAATATGAAGCTTTTCTGCCTCTTGGAGTCCTAGTTGATATAAATTACAGAAATATAGATTCTTCATAGACTTGATATGTCAAAGGACATTTGGCATTTAACAACATCAGATTTATTTGGTATCATGCATTTTTTTATTGTCAATAAAATAAATTACTAAAAGTAGCATTACTAATTATGTAGTTTAAAAATTATAGTTGCAGTATGAAATAAATTACATAATGTGGCTATAGAAGTAAAAATTCTTATTTTTTTTTTTGGAATTTACATCTTGACCAAAGGCTGTGCTCCTTCCTCTTTTGAATTTTCTCTTCTTGGCAAAGAAGAAGCTTGCAGGACTTCCTGTAGACATTAGAGTAATTCCTATCCCAGCCATTCTGCCCCAACTCATTAAAGATCTGGGACCTATGCAGTGTCATACAGACTGCATTACATTTAGGTGTGAGCTTAAGAGGAATTCCAAACAGAAGGCTACCATGTTGATTTCTTCACCGCAGAGAAATTTAAAAAATCATTAAGAGCATCATGTAGATTTACTGTCTTAAAAATTTATGCACAAACATTAATGAGAAGAACATAGAATTTAAAACCTGCCTTTAACGAAATTGTTAAATACCCCATAGCTTTATATTTGTCCATTTGGATTTTGTGGCTATTGTTCGAATGAAGTAGAAGTGAGTCACTACTATAGCAGTCTGACATTCAGGAAGCTGACAGGTAATCACTGGTTATTTTTAGAACTTTGTTCTATGATTTATCTCCTTATTGCTTGCATCAGAAATTGAGTTGTATTTGAACTACACGATTATATACAGAGGAATCACCCAGTTAACATAAAACAAACTAAATACATTTCTGTTACTACAACAGTTTTGGAGAATGCACTTGCATTTTTATAAAATAATAATAAATTAATCATGAAGACCCACGTCTTAACAAAGCTATTACTATACAACTTTCCAGTTATTGATGCAATATTTTAACATGGGAAAGGGCAGATGGATTTAGTAAAATGCTATATTATGTGCCATAGTATATGCTAAAATGCTATACTATATTCAAAATACTATACAGAATTCTATTAAGATGCTAATGTTGAGACTAAATCTTGGCTAATAACATAATTATAACCACTTATTAAGCATCACAATATACTCAGAAATATACTGTGTCTTATATACCTTATTTTCCTAGAAAGAGTTTTAACTAATTTTTTGATTTTACTATTGAATGCCAACTTTAGCATTTAGAGTACATGCAGGAAATAGATGTCACACTCAGAACTGCACATACTATAACCTATATCTATAGATTGGTTCTAATTTTGAGTTCAATTATTCTTCATTAAGATATAGAGTCCATATAGTACTTTCAAAAAATGACCTCTTTTCTCCAATTCTACAACTTTTCATCATAATCCTTTGTTGGTGTTCTTTTTTCCTCAGATATTTGCAGGTATTCTTTTTGTACCTAAATGTCATTCTTCTGTTTTGTAAATCATATTTATTCCAAATGTCTTCAATTCTAGCGTTCTGCTCATATCTATAAACATATATCTTTAGATTTTGTCCTTTCTTTTTTTAAAAAATATCACCTATTTTTCTCCATTTACCTTTTCAAAGGTATTTCACAGACCTATTCTCTTTTAAATATTTTACAAATTCCCATGTGTGCTTTCACCCACCTAAAATAAGAGCTGTAAAAAAGCAAGACAGCTCAGCAAGCAGCAGGTATAAAGTTTTAAGACAAGAGAGGCTAGAGCCTTTTGGAATGTGAATTGCACATCAATCAGTAAGAGGGAAGGGAAAATGTGCTTGTGAATTTCTTCACTGATTTGCTGAAATAATTTTTTGGTCATGCAATAGCTGTTTATGCTTTTAATTTACAATTTATGGTTATGCCAACCCTCCCAAAAAAGAGCCCTGATGTATAGAGTTCTTTCTAGGTAATAAATAGGTTTATTACTTCTTTAAACAATTGGACTGCTCATTAGCCCTCATTATCTATGACAACAGATTAACTGTTTATTCATCCTGGGATAAAGAGCCCTGAGATAATTTGGCTTATTATATGGAAGTATAATTCTTTGAAATAAATCAAAATGCACAATGAAACACATTTTCTAGATATTAAACATAAGATTAACTTTGAAATAGTAATATGTTACTTGTCACTAAAACTTTGAGAGCATCAAGTACACAGTATATCACTGTTTTATGAAATACTTAGATTTAGAATATTGATATAGTTGACCAAGATGGGCTTTCTTTAATGTCCCCATCAGTTTGACTAAACTTTAGACAAGTTTCTTCCTATCCCTTCTCAGAATATTTACTTTAGAAAGCTTGAATTATAAATCATTTCTCAGCCCCTCTGAGAAGAAAATCTTCTAAAACACAGGGATGTCTTTCTCAAGTAGCTGGGAGTCATCTGTTTGAAATATAATCTTCAAATAAGATAGTACCCATATACCCCAGTTTCTCTCTTACTTCTGTAGTGCCAAATAGCAAACAGAGATGGCCTAATCACATTGACCAAACCCAACCTCCCACAAATATCCTTCAGTGTTTTTCCATTCTTCTACCTTTTGTTTTGGTGAAGTTGAACTCGATCTTTTTCTCCTATTATAATAGTTTTTCTCCTCTGTTGCAATAGTCTTTAATAAAGTCTTCTTTGCCTGTGTAACGGGTCTGGAACAATTTCTCTTTTAGTTAAAACTATGGGAATATTTGTGTTAAATTGACAGAGTTTCAATTCTGACTTGTAATGTAGCTTTCATTCACTCAGCTAAGCAGTGAAGACACAAAATTGAATGAGACTGTGATGCTCAAAATTCCTTGAATGCCTTTATTGGTTTCTCACCTTCTTGGTATTATTTTGAAATGAAAAGAAATAGACTTCCGGTCAAGATGGCAAAGTAGGTAAACACTGTGCTCACCTCATACAACCACATTAATATTACAACTAAACAACAGAACAACCATCATTGACAATCACCTGAAGTGAAGTCTAGCTGAACCAAAGTCCTACAATTAAGGACATACAGAAAAAGCCACCTTGAAACCAGTAGGAGGGTTGGAGACACAGAACAGGGTGATGCCACACCCACGTGTGGCAGTTTAGAATTAGGAGGGATATCTTGGCTGTGGAAGTCCCCCTTGAGGAGTGAGGGGTCTCAGCTCCCCACCAGGTTCTCCAGTCCAAGGTTCCAGTGCCAGAAAAAGAAATTCCCACAATTTTTGGCTGTGAATACCTGCAAAGATTGTGGCTGAGTGCCACGGAGGGCTGATGGAGTTCTAGGCATTTCTCTTAAAGGGCCCGTGCACAGACTTACTTGCTGACGGACACACTTGTTCTGAGCTCCAGTGCTGGGGAAGCTGCTCAAAAGTTGCCAGGGACATATGGAGACGCACTAAATTATCTGGCTTTAGGCTGAGGGCTGCAGGGGCAGCTTTCTCCCAGACAGAAGTGCTGGTAGAAGCATTGTTCCTTTGTTGAGCCCTCCCCTCACCCAGCTTGCAGAGGCAGGCAGGCCACATATCTGAGTCTCCATCAACATGGCTAACACTGTTCTGTCTGCCCTGGCAATTCCCTGAGATGCAGACCCACCCAAAATACAGGCCTATCCAAGTCACTTCCAGTTATCTTTTCCATACAAATGGCCTGTCTTGACTCATGCTGCAGACTTTCCTAAAATCTCTCAAAGGCTCATAAACCTCAAACAAGAAGCATCTGGCCTTGGAAAGCCCCATATTTTTGCTAAGCAGCCCCAAGCCCAGCACTAGCGGGAGTAGGCTTCAGTTCACAGCTTAGCCTCTCCCAGGCACCTCCATGCCCAGCACAAGTGACAAGCATAGATCACTTTGTAGCTCATTCCACGTGGTCCCAAGCAGGGCACAAGCAGTGGCTGATACTGGCTTAAAATAGAGCCCCTCCCAAAAGACACACCCAAAGGGCAGACTCAGCAGGCACCAGAGCCCAGCTAAGTCAAATCTTGTTCTGTAGGGCCAACCTCTGCACAACAGCTCCTCCACTGTAGTTCTGACCAAGCTTCACAACAAATCAGCCTAAGAGTCAGTCCCTCCCATTGATGTGCCAACAGCAGGTGAGTTTTGAATACAACAGGAGGGCACATACAACCCACATATGGGACACTCCTGGAGCTCAGACAACAAAGGAGACTGCACCAGTGGGCCCCACAGGACACCTATCACAAAATACCACTCTACCAAGACTGGGAGACATAGCAGCTCTACCTAATACATAAAAACAAACACAGAGAGGCTGCAAAAATGGGGAGTCAAAGAAACATGTCCCAAATGAAATAACAGAAAAAAGATCCAGAAAAGGAACTAAACAACATGGAGACAAGCAATCTACCAGATGCAGAGGTTAAAACTGGTTATAAGGACATACAATGATCATAGGGGAGAATTTCAACAAAGAGATAAGAAACATAAAAAAGAATCAGTCAGAAATGAAGAATATAATAACTGAAATGAAGAGCACATCAGAGAGAATCAACAGTTGATTAGATGAAACAGAGGATCAAAACAATGATTTGGAAGATAATAAGCAGAAAACACTCAATCTGAACAGCAAAAAGAAACAAATAATCCAAAAGAATGAGGATTGTTTAAAAACCCTCTAGGACATCAAGTGACCCAATATTCGCATCATAGGGGTGCGAGAAGAGATGGAGAAGAGAGAGCAAGGCGTTGAAACTTACTTGAAGAAATAATGACTGAAAACTTCCCTAACTTAGTGAAGGAAATAGACATTCAAGTCCAGGAATCACAGAAAATCTCAAACAAGATGAACCCAAAGAGGCCCACACCAAGACACATTATAATTAAAATGCCAAAGGTGAAAGTTAAAGAGAGAATTTTAAAAGCACCAAGGGAAAAGCAGTTAGTTACCGTGTTTCCCCGAAAATAAGACCTAACTGGACAATCAGTTCTAATACATCTTTTGGAGCAAAAATTAATATAAGACCTAGTATTATATTACATTATACCCAGTCTTACAATAAAATAAGACCGAGTCTTACATTAATTTTTGCTCCAAAAGACGCATTAGAGCTGATTGTCTGGCTAGTTCTTACTTTCAGGAAAACATGGTACCTATAAGGGAGCTCCCATGAGACTATCAAATGATTTCTCAACAGAAACTTTGCAGGTCAGAAGGGATTGGCAGGAATGAAAAGCAAGGACAGTTATGAAAAGCAAGGATAGACAACTAAGATTACTCTACACAGCAGAGCTATCATTTAAAATTGAAAGAGAATAAAGAGCTTCTCACACAAAAACAAACAAACAAACAAACTAAGGAGTTCATCATCACCAAACCAGTATTACAAAAAATGCTAAGTGGGAGAAGAAGAAGAAAAAGAAGAAGAAGCAGGATGAGGAGGAGGAGTAAAGGAGGAGGAATCAAAAATATTAATAATAAAACTGGCAATAACTATATATTTATAAATTATTACTTTAAATATAAATGGATTAAATGTTCCCATCAAAAGACTTAGGGTGGCTGAATGGATAATGAAACAAGACCCTTACATATGCTGCCTACAAGAGACTCTCTTCAGACTAAACACACACACACACACACACACACACACACGCACAAACACGCACACACACACACACACATTAAAAGCAAAGGGACGGAAAATGATATTTCATAAAAATGGAAACAACAAAAACCTGGGGTACTAATAATTATACCAGACAGCATAGACTTTAAAACAAAGCCTATATCAAGAGACAGAAAGGATCCAGTAATACTACTTCTGGAATTTTATTGGAAGACAAAATTTCACTTCTTTGAAGGGACATGTACATCCACATGTTCATTGCAGCATTATTTACAATGACCAAGATATGGAGGCAAGCAGGGTGTTCATCAATTGCTGAGTGAATAAAGAAGAGGTGGTACATAAATACAATGGAATATTACTCAGCCCTAAAAACAATGAAATTTTGTTATCTGCAACAACATGAATGGACCTAGAGGGTATTATGCCGAGTGGAGTAAGTCAGACAGAGAAAGCCAAATGCCATATGATTTTGCTTATATGTATAATCTAAAGAAAAAAAATAAATGAATAAACAAAGCAGAAACAAACTCAAAGACACAGAGGTTGCCAGATTCGACTGGGGGTAGGGGGATGGATGAAAAAGAGGAAGGGATTGAGAAGTACATGTTGGTAATTAAAAAATTGTCATAGGGTTGTAATTATAGTATAGGGAATATAATCAATAATATTGTAATAACTATGTATGATGTCAGATGGGGACTAGATTTATTGGGGTGATCGCTTCATAAATTATATAAATGTATAATCACTATGTTGTACACCTGAAACTAATATAGTATTGTATGTCAACTGTAATTAAAAAATAAAAATTATTAAAAATAGAAATGGAAAGAAAGTAATCTTGGTTCATTTAGTTTTTTTCCAAATATAGTTTCCAATACATGTCTTTTCCTTAAATTCTTTTGTTTAAATTCTTGCCACATCCATAATATACTTAAAAAAATTTTATTAGATGCCCTTTTTTCATGGATATCTTGACTATAGAATTCTATAAATTATCATTTGAATTAAAAATTAATAGTCATTTTAAATTCAGGTAGTTTGTCTTTCAAGTGACTATAACTATTCAAAACAGAGATAAAAATGTTGGTAAAATTTGGCAAATAAAAGAGAAAGCACAAAATATTGGGGAAAAAGACACATTTTAGTATACTCTAAAATACAAACATAGTGATCAAATACTATTAAAATGTAACATGTTAGTAATTCCACATAAAGTAATGGACTTTTTTTCAATTAACTGAGATATAATTGATGAAGTTGTAAGATTAAAGTACATTTTGATGATTCGATATACACATACATTGTGAAAGTTTTCCTTCCTGCAGTAAATTAACACATGCATCATTTCACATATTCATCTTTTTCTGTGTGTGAGAACATTTAAATTCTACTCTCAGCAAAATCTAATTATACATTACAGTATTCTCAACTACAGTCATCATGTTGTTCATTAGCTCCTCAGAATTTTATTTATCTTATAGCTGAAACTTTGTAACATTGTATCAACTTCTCCCTATTTTCCTTACCCCTCTAGACACTGGGAACTCTCCCTTACTGTGAAGTGACTTATTGGTTAGATTCCACAAATCAGTAGTACTATACAGTATTAATCTTTTTCTGTCTGGCTTATTTAATTTAGCATAATCCACTCAAGGTCCAGTCATGTTATCACATCATTCACAATACTTAAGATATGAAGAGAATGGACAATTTATGAATTACAAAAACAGAAATTTGACAGCTATTATCCATATTATGAAATCTCTGAGGACCGTGAAAAACGTTAGCTTATGTTACCTGAACTTATTCCAAACCAGAACGCTACATTAGTGGAATAAACATTTAGGTTAATAAGTTTCCTTACTGCACTCCTCCTCACCTCGCCTGACTTCTGTGTTCTTTCAATCTGACCTCCACGGACTGCCAATTCCTGTCCCTGACTTCAAATTGAACTGCGAGGATGGAAGACACTAGCAGGGGAATAGAAGATGAAGCTTTTCGTGACTGTGCCATGTCTCTTCAGTTCTGGTTCCTCTTCACTGGCCCATTCCCAAGGTTTCAGCTCTCAAAATTACCAGTAACGCTGTTCCGTTCCCTTCCCTTGTCTCTGCAGACCCGGGGTGATGCTGGCTCTCCAAGTCCCTTAGGCTTCACCATTCTTTGTTTCCTTCACCCTGAACTCACCTCTGTAAGTTGTTCAGTCTTTCACTTTCATCAGTTAACCTCTTTGAGGGTGCCATCTGTTTCCTACCTGACATAGTATGCATCATATCAATGCCACACATGAATTGAATTCAAGTTCCTGTCTTAGAGAATTAAGGAAATTAACATTACGTTTTTAAATAAGAGCTGTTTTAATCATTTTTTTTTCTGAAGACAGTAAAATATAACTTAGGGGTATCTTCATTCATTTTTTTTCTTTATAAATTCGCTTTAATAAATTTCCAAACATACACAACAGTAAAGCAAAAAAAAAAAAAAAAAAAAGCAGCAGCAAAAACTTTCCCATGATTCTCTTCACCCAGTTTCAAAAATCATGAATATTTTGCTATACTTGTTTCAGTCTATTTCTTTTGCCCTTGTGGGGGGTCAGGGAAGCTGGTAGGGGTGAAAGTAGGGCTGAAGCATTTTAAAGCTAATCTTAGAATGCATTTCATTTCACCCTATTTCAGTATACATCAAAGGCAAAGAAAGTAATTTTCTTACAAAATAATAATGTCATTGTCACTGTGAATAATTAACAAAATTAACAACAATTTCTTATCAGCTAATTGTCGATTTTTTTTTACTTTTTCTTTGTTTGAATTAGAATTCAATCTAAATCGTTTTTTTCTGTGTTTAGTCATGTATTCTTCTCTCTCTTTTTCTCCCTCTGTTTTTTTTTTTTTTTTTTTTAATATAGACCAGTCTCTCCTCCTCCCACTATAGTTTTCATGTCACTGCCTTTTTAAAGAAATTAGGTCAGCTATCCTAAAGATGATCCACAGCTGGTATTTGCCTGATTATTTCTAGTGGTGTTTCACCATGTGTATTGTTAGACTGGATGTAAGTTCTTAATAACTTGAGTCAATTCAGGTACTTCTTTTTTCTTTTGCACAAAAATGTTCTACAGGTGTTTTGTACTTCAAGTTGCATCACTTTGGAGGCACACATTATCTGACTGTCTTGCTTTAGCGACACTGACTGTCACGTAGTTTTAGATGGTGACTTCCTGATTCCTTCACTATCAGGTTTTCCATGAAGGTCCACCTAATGATTTTAGCATCCATTATTGGCCATTGCCCAAATCATTCCTTTTGTTCATGGTAGCAAAACAGTGATTTTTCTAATTATGTCTGTCCTTCCAGATTTGTTACCTGGAATTCTTCTCTTTGAAAGATTTAGGTAAATTGTCTAATTCTTCATCCATTCAGGTGTTTCTGTTACACTGAGTTTTGTTTCTCTCTTCTTCCTGTTTTGCTAAAGTACTATGATAAATTCATGGCTTTTAATACTCAGTATGTTTTAATAAAATTCAGTCTTTTTTTTTTTTTCGAGATGCCCATTGTCTCATTTTCAGCCATTGACAGCTCCTGTGAAGTTTTGGTACCACCCTATTAGTTTTTATAGCTTATTTTCTAGCACAGCATGACATCCCAGGTTCATCTTGTACGTTTTTCGACCCTGACTTGAAATCAGCCATGTTTTCAAGAGGTCTTTCTTCCTTGTATTGGGAAATGATATTTGCAGACAGTACTGGAGAATTCAATACTACTACATTGTCATTGCTTTTAGGCCCTCTCAGTTGACAGACCTGAGGAACATGCACATTTTTAAAAAAGGAAAAATTAAAGTGGTCATACTGCCATTTCCCATGAATTGTACAATTACAGAGTTTTTACTTAGTTTCTTTGCTTTAATTCCTGCTGGAAATCTTTGTTACCAACATAAACAAATAGCATAAGTTACAAAAGGTAACATGTATTTACTTTCTCCTACACTACTCATACAATGTCTATAATGTTAAGGATTGATTCAATATATACCCTTCAAGAAAGGAAAGAGGACTTAGAAGAAAAAAAAAAACACCCTGATGTCTATTTTGGTTAAAAATTTATATAGAGAATTTTCCCTTCCAGCTATGATGGAGTAACTGACCAGTGGCTGGGCTGCAGGTGCAGAGGGCAAGACTGAGCCCTGCATGGCTGAGCGATGATACCAGGGATCGCACCACAATATTCCTGCTTGAACAGAGAGAAGAGAATGCCTTCGGAAGGTGAGACCCACAATCGATCGTTCACATTTTCAGAGTAGGGATCACGCATAGTGTAAGATCACATTTTCACTTTTGAATAAAAACTGAAATAAACTGCCCAAAGAAAAAAATCCTGATGGGGTCAAAAGATCCACCTAACAGCCAGCCAGAACCAAGCTCAATACTCTTTTCTAAAAAGTCAGCATCATCCAGACTCCTTTTAACATATCATCTGTAATGTTCAGCATAAAATAATTCATCTAAATATTTCTAATCCTTATGATTTGTGTTTTGAAAAAACAACAGCTTACCATTTGTGTCATATATCCCTATATATTCTATATACTTTTTCTGAAAATTTTTCTTTTGAGCAACCTAAGATTATTAATATTGTCAAATGTCTTGGTTACTTTTTTCAATCATTAAAAAGGAAGAGATGGCTGGAGGTATATATAATACTAGTATGCTTCCTTGTGTTTTTGTTTTGACTTCCAATAAAATCATCCTGCATTCAGTTTACTTTATATATAACACAGTGTCTTTGATAATGTACATACTTCTGATTTTTTGACTGAGATTTATTAATATTAATAATAATTAGACAAAGTTGAATTATTTTCAACTGTTGACTCTCCCACATATGAATAGCATAAAATATCTGCTAATACTGCAGAAGGGCAGAGAAGCTTAATATGTTATGTACTTAAGAAGAAAAAAAATCAACCATTCGCAGTTCATAATTTTGGTTAGAGTTAAGTTGTTGATTTATAAATGACCATGTCACTAATAGAATGGCAGAACACACAACCGATTTTCCTAGTGTAGACAAATAAAATAGTATTAGGGATATTCAGCATCCTCTAGGTGATTTCTCTCAGACACTGCATTAGTTTTCAAATGCAAGATATTTTACCTGAAATTTAAAACTTTGTGGAGATAGTGTTGACTTTTTGACATTAAACATATGGTGTGTTATCAATTTTAAAAATAGTAAATAAGGATTGGCCATTAGAATTATACAACAAGGAGGAGTAATTGTATAATGGAGGAGTTAGAAAATTAAGATAAATTTTGAACAGTAAAAAAATACACATTAGCTTCTTAGTGCACTCTCTTAGGAATTGTCTGACAAGTACTACCAGAGTGACAATGTGGTCTTATGTCGTTAAAAAACTGAAAATAAAGGGAGTTTATAATAATTGCTTCAAACCATTACCACAAAATTCACATGCTAGGACAGATTTTTAAAAACACACTAGTATTAATTTTTCATTAAAATGAAATTGAATGGGTTTCTTCCACGTGGTTTTCAATTATTTAAGCAATGATGAGTTACGGACAAAACATGGGCTCTAAAGTAGGCCAGACCTTTATTCTAAACCCTACTTTGTCAGTGCTAGCAGTGTGTTAGTTAAGCAATAGCTTCATTTCTCTGCTTCTCAGTTTACTTATCTATAAAATAACCACACTAATATCTTCATTTCAGGAGTTTTATGAGAATAAAATGTGAGAACACAAGGAAGCTTTCTAAAGAGTGCCTGCAATGCAATACATATTCTGTCAATGTTGGTATCTTTTCCGTTCTTATTTAATTATTCTCTCATGAAACAAACATACAAAAATTTCAAAAATGAGACTTTTTCAAAATTTTCAGGGAATATGAATTGAGAGATATATTCAGATTTTATTAGAACCCTTTCATTCTCTCACCACGATATTCTTCAATCTACTTAATTATATTCATGTTCTCTGCCTCACTTCACATTATAAGAAATGAACAATTTGCTTTTCTAGCAAAGATTTACATATGTGCCACTTATACCCTGCATTCCACCTTATTTTCTATAGCATAGAGTTTTGCTCCCACAATTTCCATATTGTTACCTCTTTATGTCTCCCTTTTCTCCTGGGTTATCCTTCTTAACATACAATTATGATGTCTTTTTCTTTTTCTTAAGGAAAAACATTTCTCTTTCCCCACATTCTCTTTTTGCACCATTTCTGTTTTTCTTTAAGCAAAACTAAGAATATGCTATACTTGGCATATATACTCATACTTCCTATACTCTAATTCCAGACCTCGTCTAATTCAGGAGTCATTTTTATCTCAGACCTTCAGATAACCAGCATCATATAAATTATTCATTTTGATTCCAGTGTTGGATGACTGGTTATTAAAAAGGTTTTCTAAAGAAATCTAAAATTTGTCTTCTCATAATCCATAGTAATTTCTCTTTCCATAGTAATTTCTCTTTCAAAAGAACACTCCGCTTGAGTGTTCTCAAATCTTTGATGATAGCTATTGTGTCTACTTTTATTAATTTCCTCTTCAGGCAAACAGCTTTATACTTTTTCAAACATTTCTCATGTAAAATACAGGCTCCGAAACTTTATATAACATTACTTTTCTACATCCACTGACATTTGTCAAGGTTTTTAATGCTTTGTATTTTAGCAAAATGTATGTAAAAACAATTGTTTTAAATTTAATTAAAAATTAAGCATTTTATTACCACCTTTAAAAATATGAATAAATTACATACTATTATAATTTTTTTATGTTAAGCTAAGCTTAGGGTAGGACACAATTCTACTCAAAGATTTGATAGATAGACTTGATTTTACCTTTCCCCTGCAAAACTAATTTGTAAGTATTCAAATAATGAAGGTCAGATAAACCCTGAAGAATTCGTGTTATAGATTTTTCAGGGAAAGGAAAATAGAAATATGAATCCAGTACATTGGTTTTATATTCATCGAACGGTTTTATATTCATCAAATTCCTTTTATATAAAATACTAACCAAAGGATTGGTCAAAACCAATAATAAAATATACAATTTTAATCTGTTTTAAATAAGCAGTTTATTATAAAGAGTGAAGCTAAAGAAAGAAATGAGATAAGGAAAAAAGTCAACTGAAGGTTTTTTTGTAGTGCTCATCAGAATTTACTCTGTGGGATGAATCAGTCCAATTACCAGACTGATTAACTGGTCCAAGGCTGAAGATACAGAGAAATTTCAGAAGGAATTAGGAATTCAAACAGATCAAATTTCTCTGAAGTAATAAATATCTTTTCTAGCCAGCAAACTTAGATTGCTTTTGTACTTCAAGATGATCTAAGGATTTGATAAAAAAGATGAACTGGTTTATTATTATTCCCTTTGTACCTCATTTATTTCTTTCTAATAAAAATATCATTGAATTATGGTAACTTTTATAACTTCCATAGCAAAATATAAAAAGTTTACAGAAGATTTGAGATCATATTTAATTTTACTTTCTGAGTCAGATTTCTTATTATATTCTCATTATATATACTGTGTTACCCCTAAATAAGACCTAGCAGGCCCATCAGCTCTAATGCATCTTTTGGAGCAAAATTTAATGTAAGACCGATCTTATATTATATCAGACCTGGTCTTATATTATAGTAAAATAAGACTAGGTCTTATATTAATTTTTGCTCCAAAAGACACATTAGAGCTGATGGCCCAGCTAGGTCTTATTTTCAGGGAAACAGGGTATATAATTCATATAACATATGTTATACATATAATATACACTCATATTATATGTATAATATATACATAAATTAAATATATTATATATTAGATAGGTAAAGGAGAAATTTTAAAAAGCCAGTATATTTTAAAGATAGGAAAATAACTTTAAAATCCAAACCCCACCGAGGCTTAACGTTACATGAAAAGACAAGTGAGTATAATTTAATTGGATTTTTAAAGAAAAGTATAAAATGTTCCATCTCTTAATTGGTAATAAAATATACCATTTTAAAATAGAATTAGCTAAAATATGAATATATGACTGGAATACAATTCTAAATTTTATCTCTTTAAAGATATTATTCTACTACCTTATGACCCCCATTAGTGATAATAAAGACATTTGACAAACAAATTAATGTTAATTTTCATCCTTTCATTTCTTCAGCTTCATTTATAATATTGTTTTTTTTTCTTTTGGTATTATGTATTTTCATTTTGATATGCATGCAAATGTGTTTCTTTTTGTTTTCCATGCTTAACTTATATTGAGCTTCTGGAACCTAAGACAGTCTTTTGTCAATTGAGAAAAATTTTTAGCTAATATCACAGAGACTATATTTATTTATTGCCCCTGGGAATTTCATTTGCTGTTTTGTGGCTCAGATTTGAAGCTACCAATGTTCTAATAACTTGCTCTTGTAAGCGAGTAGCACACTACCAAACAGACTTTTAGGTCAACAGCAATTTTCTTTCTGAACATTCAAGCTAATTATTATACTTCCTTTTGAATTTGATTTTAAGAAGATAAGTATGCTGTTCAAAAATGACCACTAAAAATAATAAAAATCAAAGCAGAAATAAATGAAATAGAGGCTTAAAAAAAGAAATACAAAAGATCAATAAAACCAAGAGCTGGCTCTTTGAAAAGATAGCCAAAATTGATAAACTTTTAACCAGTTTCATCAAGAAAGAAAGAGAAAGCACCCAAATAAATAAAATCAGATATGAAAGAGAAGTCATATGGATACCACGGAAATTCAAAAAATCTTTAAGAAAGTACTACGAACAATTATACACAAACTAATTGGGCAATCTGGAAGAAACGGATGCATTCCTAGAATCATACAATTTTCCAAGACTGAGTTAAGAAAAAACAGAAAATATGAACCAACAGAGTACTAGCAATGAAATCAAATCAGTAATCAACAAGTTCCCAACAAATAAAAGTTCTGGACCACATGGCTTCACAGGTGAATTTTACCAAATATTCAAACACCTAAACTTCGCAAACTATTCCAAAAAATTCAAGAGGAGGGAAAGCTCCTAAACTCATTTTACGAGACCACCATTACCCTGATTCCAAAACCAGACAAAGACGTTACAAAAAAAGAAAATTATAGGCCAATATCCCTGATGAACATAGATGCAAAAATCCTTAACAAAATATTAGCAAACCCAATGCAGCAATGCATTAAAAAGATTATACACCAGGATAAAGTGGGATTTATTCCTGGGATGCAGTTTGGTTTAATATGCAGAAATTAATTAACATTTACCACATAATATATACCACATAAACAAGATATAACATAAACAAGATATACCACATAAACAAAATGAAAGATAAAAATTATATTATATAAAATTTAAAATTATATCATATAAAAATTAAATCTTATCATTAGATGCAGAAAAAGCATTTGACAAAATCCAGCATCCATTTATGATAAAATCTCTTAGCAAAGTGAGAATAGAAGGAACATACCTCAATATAATAAAGGTCATACACAACAAACCCACAGCTAACATCATACTCAATGGAGAAAAGTTAAAAGCATCCCCCTTACGATCAGGAACAAGACAAAGATGCCCACTTTCATCACTTTTATTCAACATAGTATTGAAAGTCTTAGCCACAGAAATCCTATAAGAAAAAGAAATAAAAGGCATCCAAACTGGAAAGGACAAAGTGAAATTATCATTATTTGCAGATAACATGATACTGTGTTTCCCCGAAAATAAGACTGAGTCTTACATTAAGTTTTGCTCTAAAAGATACATTAGGGCTTATGTTCAGGGGTGTCATCCTGAAAAATCATGCTAGCGCTTATTTTCCGGTTAAGTCTTATTTTGGGGGAAACACGGTACTATATAGAGAGAACCCCAAAGATTTCACCAAAATACTATTAGAATTGACCAATGAATTTACATAAGTAGCAAGATACAAAATTAATATTCAGAAGTTAGGTGCATTTTTCATACACCAATAATGAACTACCAGAAAGAGAAATTAAGAAAACAATCCTATTTACAATGACATCAAAAAAATATGAGGAATAATTTAATCTAGAAGTGAAAGACCAAGAAAATAAAAGACTCAGAAAATTATGACATTGAAGAGAAAAATTAAATAAGATACAAATAAATGGAAGCATATACCATGCTGATGGATAGGAAGAATTAATATTAAAATGTGTATACGACCCAAGCAATCTATAGACTGAGTGCAATCCCTATCAAAACACCAATGACATTTTTCACAGACAAAAACAAATAATCTTAAAATTTGTATGGCAGCATAAAAAACCCTGAATAGCCACAGCAATCTTGAGAAAGAAGAACAAAGTTGGAGGTATCACGCTACCTGATGGACTATACTACAAGGCCATAGTAGTCAAAACAGCATGGTAATGGCATGAACACAAATACACAGATCAATGGAACAGAATAGAGAGTTTAGAGATAAACCCATGCCTAACTGGTCATTCAGTCTATGACAAAGGATGCAGGAATATACATTGGGGTAAAGACAGTCTATTTGATAAATGGAACCAGGAAAACTGGCAAAAAATTTAAACTGGGCCACCTTTTTATTTCAGGTACAAGAATAAACTCAAAATGGATTAAAGCCTTAAATGTAAGACCCAATACCATAAAACTCCTAGAAGAAAACACAGCCTCGTAAACTCTCAGACATTATCCTTAGTAGTATTTTCACTGACACGTGTCTTCTTCGGCAAGGGAAACAAAAGAAAAATAAACAAACAGGACTCAAAAGGTTTTGCACAGCAAAGAAAACCATCAACAAAATGAAAAGACAGCCTACTAAATGGGAGAACATGTTTGCCAATGATTCATCTGATAAGGGGGTTAATCCAAAATTTATTTAAAAAGTAATATGACTTAACACCAAACGAACAAACAAAAAACAATCCAATTGACAAATGAGCAGAAGACCTAAATAGGCTTTTCACTGAAGAAGACACACAGATGGCCAATAGACAGGTGAAAAGATGTTCAATGCCACTAATCATCAGAGAAACGCAAATTAAAACCACAATGAGATATTACCTCATACCTGTTAGAATGGCTATCATCAATAAATCAATAAGCAACAAATATTTGCAAAGATGTGGAGAAAAGGCAACCCTTGTGCACTGTTGGTGGGATTGCAAATTGGTGCAGTCACTATAGGAATCAGTATGGAATTTCCTCAAAATATTAAAAATATAACTACCTTATGACCCAGCAATTCCACTTCTGGATATTTATCCTAAGAAATCCAAAATACTAATTCAAAAAAACATATGCAACTCTATATTTACTGCAGCATTATGTATAATAGCCAAGATATGGAAACAACTGAAATGCCCATCAATAGACAATTGGATCAAGGAATTATGGTATACAACTCTGCCGTAAAAAGATAAAATCTTACCATTTGCTACAACATGGATGGACCTAGATGGTATTATGCTAAGTGAAACAAGTTAGATTGAGAAAGACAAATACCATATGATCTCACTTATATGTGGAATTTAAAGAACATAATAAATGAACAAACAAAACAGAGTCATAGATACAGAGAACAAACTGATAAACAAACTTATAGTTACTAGATGGGAGAGGTTTCAGGGGCTAGAAAGGTGAAGGGATTATGAAGCACAAATTGGCAGTTATGAAAGAGTCATAGGGATGTAACACACAGTATGGGGAATATAGTCAATAATTTTAAAAACTACCATTTTCCCAAAAATAAGACCTAGCCAGACAATCATCTCTCATGCGTCTTTTGGAGCAAAAATTAATAAAAGACCCGGTTTTATTTTACTATAAGACCAGGTCTTATATAATATAATGCTATAATATAATATAATATAATATAATATAATATAATATAATATAATATAATATAATATAACATAACATAATATAATATAATATATAATATAAATTCCAGGTCTTATATAAGAAGACCTGGTATGATATGATATGATATGATATGATACCAGGTCTTATATTAATTGTTGCTCCAAAAAACACATTAGAACTGATTGTCCAGCTAGGTCTTATTTTTGGGGAAACACGGTATGTATAGTGTCAGGCAGGTGCTAGACTAATCAGGGGGAATCACTTCATAAATTTTATAAATGTCTAACCACTAACACTATACACCTGAAACTAATATAAAACAATATTGCATGCCAACTATAATTTGAAAAAATAGTTATAGGGATATAAAGTATAGCATAGAGAATATAGTCAATAATATTTTAATAACTATGTACAGGGTCAAATGGGTAATAGACTTATTGGGGTTAGCATTTTGTGAGGTATATAAATGTCTAATCATTATGTTGTCTTGTACACCTGAACCTAATAAAAAAGATGACCATTCATCTGTACCTGATCTGACTTTTCCCTCCAGCTGATTTTAAGATGTCTGTTTTTGTACTCTCCATTTTCACTACAGCGTGTCTAGGTGTAGCTTATATTTTGTTCATTCTCCACAGGAAATCATTGTGCTTCCTGAATGTGAAGATTTATGTATTTTGTCAATACTAGGGAATGTTAAGCCTCTATCCCTTCAAATATTGCTGTTTCTCATCCCATTTAGTTTATATTTATGTAATTCTTATTCAATATATGTTGAATTCTCCCTGTATAATAATTTCTCAGATTTTCTGTCTTTAATTCTCAGTGCTGCATTTTAGGCGATTTCCTTTAATCTATTTTTTGTCTTACTAATTTTATGTTATGACTAAATGGCTATTTAACCCATCTACTGGGCTTTTAATTTCAATATATACTTTAATTCTATAAGTTTTATTTTATTCTTTTTAAATTCCATCGGTTTTCATAAAATATTGTCACTTCTTATCTTTTGACTTTATTTTCTGGGTTTATCTTAAACTGCTTTGTCATGTTCTTATCCTGGAGTGGATGTTTTTGTAGTTTATCTTTATTATGACTGTTCCCAGTGTTAACCAGATAGCTCCAGCTCCTTCTCTTGCATGAAATTTAAAACTCTACCTCCAGTGGTAGGCTAGTGACCCAGAATTTGTTGCTCAATCAGTATATTCTGTCTTACTTACTCTTAGTGATTACTTCAAAGTTAACCTTACCATCCAAATAATGGAAATAAAACTTAATTTTACTTCTAATATCAGAATGCTTGATATGAAGATTGTTTTCTGTTTGTCCACATCAGGTATGCCTGTGTGAGTGAGGCTTATGAAGTCCTGAGCAGTGAAGGAGCCAACATGTGGTGAGAATGTTTGTAGACAAAATGGTAGACAAAACCAGAGGTGAAAGATCAAGGATGGGAACCCAAAAATGTATCGTTGTTTTGAATCCTTGGGTTCAGCAGCACCTGAAGCTAACATTGCCCCCAGACTTTCCATTAATGTGAGTTGAAGACAACTTCTATGAGATTTCTTCATCCTGAATATGAGAGCCATCTCTAGGACAATGGCATAATAGCTGTTCCCAGACTTCCCCTGTCTTTCTCTGTCTGGTCAGCGGTAGTAAGTATGAATATGAATGTAAGAAGTACAGAACAAGGAATCATTTCACTACCTCATAAGAACATTGTGATGTGTAGCTTCAATGCTCCTTATGTACTGAAGAATTAAACAACTGGCTACTGGCATTCCATTGTAGACAATTCTCAGATGTCAGCCTGTATCAGTCAAGGTTCAGAAATGGGAGATATACACGAAGAGAGATTCCGAGAAATTCGATTGCACAATTATAGGAGCTGACAAGGTCAGACAGAAATCTGTAGAGCAGGCTATCAGGAAGGGCAGGGTGGACCTTCTGGGCACAATCTAAAGGTACTATTCACAGGTAGAATTTCTTCTTTCTCAAGGAAGTCATAGTTCTTTTCTTAAGGACTTTTAACTTACTGAATCAGGGACAACCTGCTTATCGAGGATAATTTCCCGAGACAATTTTAAAGTCAACCACAATTACCTTCACAGCAAAACCTATATTAGTGTTTGATTGCGTAAGAGAGGACTATAACCTAGTCAAGGTGATGGGTAAAACCAATCATCACATAGCCCTTGAGAATTGCCATAGTTGAAGAGTCTCCTCACCCAAGGTCATGGTCCCTACTCAGAGTACCCTGCATTTAATGACTGGTCAATGCAAGACTATTATAATCTGGCATCCTTTCCCCAACACAGGAAAATTCTGAAGGGTCATACAATCTTCAGGATTACTTTTGGGGATTGACTGAAGCATTTGTTAAGAATTCATCACAGCCCAACGTCTCCCTTTCGCCAACCTTCTTCATGCGTTACTTCCATAGGTGTGGAAATACTTCTTAATAAATTTTACATGCAAATCCCTTCTCAGAATCTCCCTCTCAGGTAGTTCAACCTGTGACATGTTCCAACATTCCCTTTACTCATTTTCCTAAAATACACATGAAAAATTGTTTGTTTGTTTGTTTTTTAAATCTATTACAAAATAGTAAGACTAACTCTCCAGGATATTCTAATTCTGAGACCATATCCATATCCACATTATTTCAAGGACACACACAACATCTGGACCATAATGTGCTCAATTAACAAAAATAAAGCATTACAGTTGGTTACCAAAAATAGTTAAAATCTCTATGCATAAATTTAAAATCAGAGATTGTTTTGATCAACATCTAAAGTTATTAGAATTGTGCTATTGTTTTACAAAACATGAAGCATGATGTTCATTTTAAACTAAGGGAAGACTATTGAATAAACTTTGTACCACATTAAAAATGAGCAATACTCAGTATCAAGATTCCCTAAATTAGTTTGTGATGCTTTATTTCAAATCAATTTAAAGTCTAGTCTGCTGGAGTGGAGACAACTCTGAATTTAATGGCACTATTTCATTCAATTCTCTTAGTGTCTTTATTATAAATATAATAGCTTTTTTATTGTATTTTTATTGTTTCTACTTGAATGAAGAGAATTACCATACCTTAAAAATAAATAAATAAATAAATAAATAAATAAATAAATAAGATGAAAGCATGCATATTGCTTCACCCTAGAATGGTAGTGCATGAATATTGTTCCAGTAATATTGATGAAATGATAGATGTGTTTACCTGTTTCTAAAAAAAAAATACCTGGAAAGAATTCTGGGTAAATGACAACTTTTAGGTAGATGCCATTATCTTGCTTGGCCATAATCACGGGTAAATTGAACAATAAAAATTTGGAGGGGGTATTTACACCACAAAAATTGACAAATGCTGTAAATCACAGCTTTTTTTTTTTGAGTTTATTGTTCATATCCATCAGCAAACATCCTAATACTCTCCCAGTTACTCAAGACACTTGTAGAATTTTGTCTCCCTTCCTTATTACCTAATTTAAAGCCAATGAAAAATAAACAACAACAAAAAAGGATTTGAAGAAAAACGCAAGATGACTAAGTATACCAAGTTGATATTAATCTGTTTAAGATAGTAAAACAATATTCAAACATGTGGTGATTGTATAACAAAGTCATCACATATGTTCAGACATTAGATTATAGTTCAAGGATAAAGTTGTTTTTGCTAAGGAGTTTGTAACTTATAGGAAAATCACAACATATAATTTATTTGGAGAATTAGAGCCAGAAAGGGTGACCTAACTTTTGCTTGTTTATCCTAGTGTTCACAGAGTTTGTTTATGACAAGCATAAATTATGTGCACACTTATTCCTTATGGAAGCAGGGTTAATTCTACTTCCATGGGCACCTCTATTGTGTTCAAAATCCTTCAATGGCTACTGTTTTCCGAGGAAAAGCCTAACAATAGCTGGGTAGATTGCATTCTGTTGGAGAAGAGAGACTTTGTATGCTTTGCTTACTGTTATTTAATCGGCCTGTAGAACAGTTCCTGGCACACAGTAGGTGTTCATTAAATAATTTTGACCAAAAAGAATTTAGTTAATCAATGAATATATTGTTAAAGAAGAACTGATCCTTTTAATTCCTGGAAAATTAAACCATTTCTTGGATGATGCTGGAGTAAAAGCTAATGAAATGATTATACATTAAAATAGATAGAGATATAGATGTAGATAAAAAGTAAAAGCTCATACGTGGAAAACTTTTGCTTTGGAACTCAGAGTAGTAAAAAAAAAAGAGTGGAGGCTAATGTTTACCAAGTACTTATGATTTGTCTCATATTTTGCTAAGTAATTTGATTGCATTGTGTCTTTTTTTTTACTCATAACAACACTACGCTATTATAGGTGCTTTTATTATTCCATGTAGGAGAAACTGAGACTTAAAGTATTTTAAAAACTTGCTATGTCAGAGTTCTCCAGGGAAGTAGAACCAATAGGATATACACATACATATATTCAGAGTTTATTTTAAGGAATTGGCTCATGCGATTGTGGGAGCAAATTTCAGTCTTGAGTTTGACATTCCGAGGGCAGGATGGAAACTAAGGCAGTAGAGTTTCAGTTTAAGGGAGATTTTTTTTTTCCTCCAGGAAACCAGTTTAAGCTCATGGTTCTTCGCCTGACAGATGAGCCACACATTCATTTCTGAAGGTTCTGGGTCATTAATAGTCCTGTCAAAATTGGGTTATTTTACTTTTCCATTAACCTTAATCATAAGGCATGATAGTAATAAGAGAAGTCCTTAAGGGATGTCTTGTATTCCAGACACACTCTTCTTTCCTTCGTTGTGTAGTAGCAGTCCAATTTTCCCTCGGTAGTAGGATCAATCACCATAATCAGTCCAGTAACCACCCTCCCTGCCTGTTCATTCACAGGCATGAGAAGCCCCGAATTTTGCAAGTAGAGGTAATAGTGCGTGATGCCACTCCCATTTCCACCTCTTAATTCCTGGACTTATAAGTGGTGGCTACAGGGAAAACAGAACCCTATATTGGATGCTGATTCAGAGCATATAGAGCCTTCTAGAGAACATCGCCCAAGCCTGGGCAATAGTGCCACAAAGCTTGCACTATTACTAAGTCTTCAAAAGGCTACTCCACGGCTCTAGCATGCCAGTTGCTTCAAGGTAATGGGGAGTATGGCAAGATCAGTGAATTCCGTGGGCAGGGACCCATGACCACACTTAATTTGTGAAGTGATTCCTTGATCACAAGCAGTATGTGTGAAACACCATGACCATGGATAAGGCATCCTGTACATCCTTGGATGGTACTTAGGACAGAAGCATTGTATGCAGGGAAGGCAAATCTATATCCAAACTGTCTATTCCAGTAAGAACATGATGAAAGCGGTCCAGTATAATCCATTTGCCACCAGGTAGCTGTCTGATGACCCTGGGAATGTTGCCATACAGGGGACTTGGTGTTGGTCTCTGCTGCTGGCAGATTTGACACTTATAAGTCCAATAGGAAGTGGCTGTGTGGTAGTTCTAGTTTTAATACTTGAGAGACTTCCACACTGGTTTCTATAGCAGCTGCACTCCCAACAACACTGTACAAGGGTTCCAATTTCTCCGTAAATTCGCCAACACTTTTTTTCTTTTGGTTATATTTATAATAGCCATCTTAACAGGTGTGAAGTCATATCTCATTGTGGTTTTGATTTTAGCTTCCTTGGTGATTAGTAATGTTCAGCACCTTTTTATGTACCTGTTGGCCATTTGTATATATTCTTTGGAGAAATGTGCATCTGAATATAACTTCACCAAGAAAATGAAACTCTCTAGTATAATTTTTGCATCGAAGTATCTGTTTTATCTCTCTCAAAATACATCTAAAGATTAATGGCAGTTATCCCTGGGTCATAGAGCTATGGGTAACATTTTCTTGTTTATTTGTGGCTATACTATAAATATATGCAGTGAATATGTTTTATATTTTTTATACAAAACACCAAAATAAGTAAATATTGTGATTTAGTTCAATATTTTAGTACCTATGACATAAGATAGTTGGCCAACTGTTAGGAAAATCTAAAAATAAACACATACATTTTTAAACTACAAACTTAAACAACAAATAATGACCTTACATAAAAATGATATGCTAAACTGATTAGAGAACAATCTACTGATGATCTAAGCAAACTTTATGTAAACCTTGTGTTAAACAATGAATATGTCGCAGCATTTTGTAGAAAATTAATTTGACTGTCAAAAAACTCTCCCTCAAGAGAACAAAAAGGAGATGCCAACAGAATTTTATAGCAATGTTGATAGATGGTGTCAAGTAACAGTGTAGAAGGAAAACATACATATAAAACTGATGAAATAACTCATTCCTGATATAGAAAGTCAGTAAGTATTTTTTCAGTCTCTATATACTCACCTTTTGAAGATGTCTCGTTAAATAATACAGAAATAAATGCCATGCGTAATGTATTCAGGCACTATAAGAATAAAGCATGATGATTACGTTTACTAACCTTGGTAATAGTCCAATAAATGTTTGACAGACAAAACAGAAATTGCTTATTATTAATATAAATGATTCTATGCAATCTGGTATATCTTAGTATTACATAGTAGGTAATGATAAAATTATATTGTAAATGCTATATAACACATATGATGAGCAGAACAAAAACATTCTTATAATCTAAACAAATTTAAAGTTATTAAAATGCAAAATTACCAAATCTCATTTTTTTGGTAATGCAATATAATCTAATTCCACTACCCTGACTGCTGAAGTCAACTTGTGAATTTCAAACACATTTAGCCAGGAAATATCTATGGAGATATGAAAAATTCCTAATAGATAAAAAAGTTTTATAAAAACAAATATTATAAAAGAAAATGAAGGATTTTATCTGGGTCTTAAAGAGGAATCATACAGCATGCAGCCTTGATAGACTGGCTACTTTCATTTAGCAAAACATGTAAGGTTTCTCCGTGTCGTCTTCTGGCTTGATAGCTAACTTTTTTTTATCACTGAACAATAGCCCATTGTATGGATGTACCAGTTTTTTCATCTATTTACCTATTGAAGGATATCTTGCTAGCTTCCAATTTCAGATAATTATTATAAAACTGCCATAAACATTCATGTGCTAGTTTTTGTGTGGACATAAGTTTTCAACTACTTTGGGTACGTACAGAGGAGCAGGATTCTGAATCATATGATAAGACTACATATAGCTTTGCAAAAAAAAAGCTGTCAAGCTGCCTTCCACAGTGGCTTTACCATTTTGCATTCCCACAGTCAATGACTGCATCTCCTCATCCTCATCGGTATTTGGTATTGCCAGTGTTTTGGCGTTTAGCCATTCTGTAGCTGGGTAGCGGTAAGATGAAGTCTTTGGTGCTCAGTCTTTGTTGTTCAAAGAGTTTCTCTACGTTATCCTCACTGTTTAGGTTCCAAAACTAATTGTCTTTAACAACATTTTAAGGCCCCAAGTTTCTGGAGTTTCTAGTCCTGTTATTTCCTGCTTGCAAACCAATCAATTTTATTTTTGAACTCAACTTGTTCTGCAATTCCTGAAGAAATGCAGTCAACAACAGCTAACACATTAAAACTCTGTTTTCCAACTTCCTCCCCTAAATGAAGAGTTTGTTGTTTATAGGTATGACCTTCCTCCTGTGTTACCTCACCAGACAAATTTGCCAACCATTTTGCCACAGCACAACACAGATTGTCACCACAAAGCACTCCGTGCTTCTCTCCAGGCACCAGCTACTAAGTTAACATCCCACAGTTTTATGTTTTTAGGGGGAACACCTTCTGATGATAATCATTAGCTGTATTAGTAAAACTAAGCTACTTTTTTAAGGAATCCTCTATTTCCCCAAGTATTAAAATATCTCCATACATTTACAATCTGAAAAGAGATTTATAAGGGATTTGATTTTGTTTTATTCATCAGAAAGGACCTATGAAAGATAAGCAGTATTCTGGGGTGGTTTAGAAATAATAGGAGATAAACCTAACAGGATGAAAAAAATTCAGGACAAGGGTAACCTGTTAGACATACAATGAAAACAAAGCCCAGTGTAGATAGCTGCTTCTGTATGGCTTAGATTAATTTTCCAAGAGAATTAGGTAATAGGAATTGTGCTCTGTGTATTTTAAAGAAGAGAGGTGCTGAATGTAAAAGACTAACATTTTAAAAGCATGTGTATACATATATGTTTTCTATAAAATTCTAAAGATGTTGATCAAACAGGACATATTATAATTGTAGCAATGTAAATAAAGTACTCTGTTTTCAGGTCCAAGATACATTATTTTAATACTCGTACTTTGTTTAAAACTTGCAGCGGTTAAATTCATGATAACCTACTTTAATAATAATGGTTGTTCCAAAATAAGAAAATTGTATTAAACTACTTCAATTAACTCACTTGGAAATGAAAATTAGAAGTGAATTTTTAAACATATTACCAATTATTATAATTCTTTCGTCACATAGGACACCATTCGGAGAATGAAAAATAACATCAAATACCTTTTTTTCTGATTTTCTTTTTCTTTGTAGCATACAAAACAGAATCCGTATTATGCAGAATGGAGAGGTTTTAAATGAAAAGGGAGTTCCTCTTCTCTAAAATTTATTCATCCTTTTATACTCTGGATCCTGGCCTCTCCCAACTTGCACAAATTATCTATCTGTTCATTCATGTATTCATCCATTCACACATTCTGCAAAATTGCATTGTGATTCTACTATGTACTGAGCATTATGCTAGTCATTGAAGATAAAATAATCTTAGAGAAAATGTTTGAGACGACAAAAGAAACCTGACATTCAGTAAAACCTTGTCAAAAAGCTCCTGTCATCTATCCAGCTCCCATTCTCAAACCTTTTGTTTCCTGGGAGGAAGAGAGCATATTGAAGGGGGTTGGATTCAGGCAGGAAAACTGCTGGTGCTGGAAGAGATTTTTGTGTTATCAGTATTTTTCAGTCCCAATCTCCCAAGGGCAAAATAAGTAGGAATATTCCTGGAATTGCAAGTGCTGGAAGTCACAGCCAGCTTTAGGTCCTAGAAACATCTTCATGCATATTTAAACCATAGTGGATAGAAGTTATCATATGGTGCCAAACATCAGCGAGAATAAATTGGATTTGAATCTTGCAGACACACCCCTGGGACTCAAGATGGGTAGCTGTGCAGGCTCAGACTTAATTTTGTTAACCTCACGATAAAGTAATCCCCACATATTATATTATTTAATTATTGGATCCTACTTGTAATATTATGGTGAGGTAATTTATCAGAGAGGCACTTTTTACCATTGTGACGTGGTGCAAAGAAAGAAAAAGGTATGAACACAGATGCAGATCATTTGCAGCTTTGGTGGTAAGGAATTGAGAAATTTTCTACCTACTGAGTTCTGTTTTCTCTGTTATTTAGGAAGCACGTTTATCTGATTGGAGTGGGGAGGCAAACACATCAAAACATACATGAAAATATTCCCGGTTCCTGTGAATTTCTCTCCTCAGTTTTCCCAACAGATACTTCTTTCCTTTCTGCTGCTGAGACCCTTTAAACTCCTCTACTTCCTGATGTATCTGTGGCTTTATTTTTATTTAATATGTTTTTCTTGTTTGCTTCAACTAAGCTTGCTATATGTGGTTTATGTGTCTCTCGGTTCTAATTTTTAATTTCTTAGAACAAGGAATTTGAATGTTCCAGCTTGGCTCAATTGGACCCACCTGAAACATTCAAATATGGCCAGACATCAGTCAGATGATCCTGTTGGCCATTCCTGAGTATAGAGACTATTTCCAGAAAAGAAGAAATTGTTATAAATCAGATAGCCAGGTAATGTGTATCTATGACACACTCAATCTTTCCCATGGCCTCTATGTTCCTGATATTGTTCATTTTCAGGTGGTTCCTTCTTAGTGTCCTTGTTGGGCTCTTTTATCCTTGACCTTAAATGCTTGTTTTTGTCAAGATTGTCTTCAAGGTCCTCTTCTCACTCTAGGACCCTCACTTGATTGATTTCATCCTGTCCCAATGATACAATACAGTTATCGGGTGATGATATGTAAATCTATATACCTCTTTTACAGATCTCACTTCTAAGTGGTAAGTTGGTAAAACACCACCAAGAACAAAGCTGAGAGACAGAGAGAAAAATCTTGATGACACCAGAAAAGTAAAAGCCTTGGATTTAGTTGGCCTAAAACTAGATCTGTGTCTAGGGTGTTTTATAATAAGAATTCTTCTTGCTTAAGCCAGATTGAGCTGAGTCTCTGTTACTTAAAACCAAAAGTATATTTCACCAATTTAGGGAGTTTTCATTTTATTCAAGCTGATTTCTTCCACAGTGCTTTCTATTGCCATTTGTTCAGAGTTCCTTTCTTAATCATCTCTTTCCTGTTCTCCCAAGGTCAGGCTAATAGCAGCCCTACAAAACACACTCAGGCTCCTCCAGAAACATTCTCACTCTCCCCATTATCATCATCCTCCTTTCTCAATTCAACATACACATACATTCATACACACACACAGAAACAAACTCAAAATACTAGTTCCCATTTTGCTCTTAGTTAATAAACAGTTGCTTTGAGGGGAGAGATCCAAGATGGTGGAGCAGATCAACATTGTGCATGCTTCCTTCCATGAACATATTAAAATCACAACTAAATTATAGAACAATCTACCTGGAGAACCATCTGAAGTTTGGCTGAACAAAAGTTTATAACTAAGGCTATAAAGAAGCCATGTCAAAAATAGTAGGAGGCGCAGAGATGCGAAACAAGCTGGCCCCAACCACCATGTGATGGTTGAGGATCAGGAGAGCTATCCCAGCTACAGAGGTTTCTCCTGGTGGAACAAGGGACCCCAGCCCCACAGCAGTCTCCCCAGCCTGGAGTTCATGTGGCAAGAAGAGGAGCCCCCATAACATATGACTATGAAAAACATGGGGGCTCCAACTAGGGAAACCTAGACATCCTCTTAAATGGCCCATGCCCAGACTTTCACTCCCAGGCTCTCACTCTGGTCTCTGGCAGAAGGACAGTGGCTCGGGGGGCATTAAGGCAATACAGAGGCAGACTGAGATATGTGGCTTCAGTGTAAGAGTTGGAGGAGAGTCGCCATTTTCCCTGTGTGAGGTTCTTCTCCCATGCAGCCAGCAGGCAGGTGCCATATTTTCTGTGTTGAGCCCACCCCCACAGTCCAAATATGAATCTTGTGCCCTGGTGACTTATCTTAGACCCTGCCCCACCCAACTCATGCAAAAAAAAAAGCTAAAGGAGTTCATCACCACCAAACCGGTATTACAAGTAATGTTAGAGGGACTTCTTTAGGACAAAAAAATAATAATAAAAAATAAAAAATATGAATAATAAAATGGCAATAGCTATATACCAATCAACAATTACTTTCAATATAAATGGTTGAATGCTCCACTCAACATCATAGGAGTTTAAATGCTCCACTCAAAATCATAGGAGGACTGAATAGATAATCAAAGGAGACCCTTACATATGCTGCCTACAAAAGACTCATTTCAGATTGAAAAACACACACAGACGGAAAGTAAAGGGATGGAAAAAGATATTTCATGAAAATGGAAACAAACAAACAAATAAAAGCTAGGGTAGCAATATTCATACCAGACAAAATAGACTTTAAAACAGAGACTATAACAAGAGACAAAGAAGGGCTCACTTCTGGGTATTTATCCAAAGAAATCCAAAAAGCTACTTCGAGGGTACCTGTGCATTCATATGTTCATTGTAGCCTTGTTTACAATGGCCAAGATGTGGAGGCAACCTAAGCCAATGGAATAATGGATTAAAAGGAGGTGGTATATTCATATATACAATGGAATATTGCTCAGCCATGGAAGAGAATGGCTTCTTACCATCTGCTGCAGCATGAATGGACCTGGAGGGTACTGTGCTGAGTGGAGAATGTCAGAGAGAGAAAGGCAGATGCAGTGTGATTTTGCTTATATGTGGAATCTAAAGAACAAAATAAACAAAGAGAAAAAACAAACAAACCAGAAACTGACTCATAGATACAGAAAACATTTTGATGGTTGCCAGACGGGAAGGGGTTGGGGTATGGGTGAAAAAACGGGAAGGAATTAAGAAGTACAAGTTGCTTGTTAAAAAGTAGTTGTGGAGATATAAGATATAGCATAAGGAATATAGTCAATAATATTGTTATAATTATGTATGATGTCAGATGGGTACTAGATTAGTTGGGGTGATAGATGGGAGGGGGTTGGGAGGAGGGTAAAAAAGGTGAAGGGATTCGGAAGTACAAATTAGTAGTTACATAACAGTCATGGGGATATAAAGTAAAGCGTAGGGAATATAGTTAATGATAAGGTAATAACTATGTATAGTGTCAGGTGGATACTAGTCAGGGTGATCACTTCTTAAATTATATAAACATCTAACCATACTATCCTGTACACCTGAAATTAATATAAAATAATATTGAATGTCAACTATAATTGAAAAATCAAAAAAAGGGGGGAAAGGTGTAAGAGATCCGAATTTCCAGGTATGAAACAAATATCTCACGGGAATGTAATGTACAGCATAGGGAATTATAGTCAGTCATATTGTGATAGCATGTGATGGAGTCAGATGGTTGCAGGACTTACGGTGATCACTTCTTTAGATGCATAAACGTTGAATAACTACGGTGTGCATCTGAAACTAGTATAATAATATATGTTAGCTATATTTTTAATAAAAATCTTTTAAAAAAATAAACAATTGCTTTGAGAATGTGTAGCTATCAAAGTTAATGTAAATATAGTGCTCTATTTCACTAGAAAAAGAGAGAAGTTTCCAGCATGACCTGTAGTAAAACAAAAACTAAAGACACCTGAGATCTAGTCCCACCTATTTTGACAATACTACCTGGGAAAACACACATTTTTTAGAAAATACATCTGCCTTTTTATTTCTTACCTAATAAACATTATGGTATCTATTCCTCATAATGTTGTTATAAAAATCTAATTAGTAAGAACTGTAACATGTTTTGAGAAATGAGAGCCTGATGATGAGATCTTAAGAAAGGTAGGTACACATCATAAAGTGAAGAAAAGTTAGGTGATATTAAATGAATGAAATATTTTTAAAATATACATATAAATAGTTACACATATGCCATTTTTATCTTGATATATATATATAAGAATACATGTATTCTGGTTTACCCAGACCATAATTTTGTAAGTAAAACATTGCGTGGTTTTTTTCATATATTTACAAATATAGAGTATTATATGGAATTCATATACATTACAGCATCTTGACATGTGTACAAAAGGTTTAATTTAGAGGAAGAAAAAACTCAACCATTATTTAATACCATACAGACATATTTCATGAATATTGATCTAGACAGAAATGCAAAGTTGAATTGATCATAAAGATGCCTGTATTTCGGTATATAGATTTATGTTAATGTCTGAGTACAACATTATAAGATGTAAGCAGATCCAAAATAATGCTTTAGAATACTTCCAAGCAATCCCTAGACATCAAGTAAAAATAAATTTAAATACAATTTAAATATAGATAATATATTTTACTTCTAACATATATCTTACCTATAGCATATATCTCAAAGTGACCAGAATAAAACTTACAATTTTCATAGCAATATTAATTAAATATTAATTTATTTTTCATGTAAATTACCATAAAAAAGAGAGCTTTATGAAATTAGGGCTGAAAAATAACTGTCTTGCATCTTTAAACAAATTCTTCTTAAAACCAATTTTATTAAATTAAAAATCTCACTCCTTTTTAAATGTATAGACACCTTTAAAACAATTTGTCATAACTAAGCATTCAGAGGATAATACCAAAAGAAGAATTAGAAAATTGAATGAAAATTATAGTGATATATTAGAAAGAACAGAAAGAGAAGAGACTGAAGTCTTGTACCTGGTTTAGTTCCTGCATTAGATAGCTATATGACATTGCCCTGTCACCTGCCTTCTTTGGGGCTCAGTTTTCTTACCTCATAAAGAGGATATCAGTTTTCATCCTAAGTGAATTTTAAGTATGTCAGATATTATTTAGTACAATAAGGAGAAAAATTAACTGATATTGATATTAATTGGTAATGAAAGTGCATGCTGAATCTTAGGTAACATTAAAAAGAAAATAATTATTTTCCTAAAAGAAGTCCATTCATCTTTTGAAATTATCAAATGTATTTATGAAATGGTTATCTAATGGTCAACTCCAGTTTACTCTTAAGAAATAGGAAGATGTGGTTATTTACATATTGTAGATTATTGGTGATACTCTGCTGTTATTTCTCTTTATTAAATTGTTTGTTTTATTAGTCACTCCGACTAAGTAGTTAAAAAGTTGAAGAATTAGGCTATAGTTGGGAAATAAGGAAAAACACAAGGAGACCTAAAATTGTTTAGAATGCCTTTGTATTACTTTAAGAAAAATAGTAAATCAAAGAGTAAGTAAATAATTGCCTCGGGCTACTTTAACTTATGCACAAATGACTTATGCAGAATTCACATGTTGCTTTGTATAACTATCATTTTTCCCTTTCTATTTGAAAGCATACACAGCAGAATTCACTAAACATTAGTCCTGTCAAATTGATGCTGGATTTGTCTTCTTTCCTGAAGGCACTTATACTAACACAATATCATTATTATTATAGAAGAATCTGAGACTGGCTCTGTGCCCAAGATGCCAAAATAATTTAGTCTTTACCACATGAATAGTTTAGTGTTGTGTAAACGTAGCTTTACTTGGACTAGTCTGTCTTTTGAGATTGTTCTAAAATGAAACATAGCCACCTACTCAATCAAAAATACAATCCAAGAGAAATGGAGTCAAGCTTCAGTGGAACGAAAGGTTAGGACAATAGTCACCAAGCTCACTGCTGAGAATTATTTCAAGCACAAAGAAAGGCAATTTAGTCTATTTAGTAGAAGAAATCTCTAATTAGGCTTTAATAGTGAAAGAACTACACATCCTTAGGCTTAAGTGGGGGTATTCCATCAAACTCCTGGCAATGAATTTTAAAACTACCCTTCCTCCAGACCTGCCATTTTGCCTTTGTTCATTCACATAATAATTATGAAGCATCTACTATACTCCAGACACTTGCTGGTCATGTGGAAATGAAAGATATAGCATCTGCTCTGTAGGTTGGGAATAGGTGTGACAGGATTATGCTAAGTTTCCTAGGAGACAAGAAGAGTGACATTTGGCCACTGCTGGGATGTTAAGAAGTATGTCCCACAGGAGGAAAGTATTGACCCAAGTCTTAAAACATGTAGGAGTTAGGCCAGGTGAAGAAGGGAGAGCAAGATATCCCAGGAAAAAGAACATCTTTCATTAAATCATAATAGATTCAGAAAACTTCTGGAAAGTAGGTTACATGTACAGAAAGAGTCAGAGATATAGTTACAGAGTCAGGGGTCAGATCCTGGACAGACTTATAGGTTAAACTAAGATGCTTAAAATTTTTTGAACACTGTGGTGAGTCATTGGAGAAATATAAGAAAACAGAGTAACAAGATTTGGATTTTCAAAAATTTTGTTTGTATGCAAAGTTTAATATTCAATTCATACAATTCAACAAATATTTGTGGAACATCTACTGTGAGTTATGTGCTCTATCAGAAAATGAGTATACAACTATAAATAAGAATGCCAGGGTCCCTGCCCTCATGGTGTTTATAGTTTCTCAATAGAGACAACCAGTTGTGGTTTACTCAAGAGGCTGTTTCAATATTCATGATGAGAAGTGATAGAGGTTACAATTAAGGCAACAGCAACAGACAGAGAAGAAGGAATACAAGATAGGAGTCGAAGTAAAAGGATTTGGTTATCCTGGTGACCTAAACACAAGTAATATTTCTAACAATAACTATGCAGCTAACAAAGAGGTATCTACCGAGTGGCTACTCTATGCCAGGCATTGAAACAAGCACAGTATTTTTACTCAATGTTCATCAAAACTCTGTAATTTGTATATTATTTGTCAATTTTACCACAAGCTGACGATGTATACATTTCAAAAATGATCTCAATACTTTGCCATTCCTCTTACCAAGAGATGGCGCCTATTCTGCACAAGGCTTGGCCTTATGGTTTACTTTGGCCCATGGAAGGCAATGGGAGTGACTTTATATTGGCTCAGAGTCTACGCCTATGTCTTGTGTGAACTTCTTCCTCCATATGCCCATGATCCAAAGAAAACATTAAAGATAGCATAACCAATGAACAAAAATGAGAATGGACCCCTACTGTGAAGCTTTTCTAAACTTGGGGGAAACTTATTTTCAGATTGAAACCGAGGGTCCTTTGACTTTAATTAAATCATAGCTCTAGAAATCTTATCTCTCTCTGTCTCTCTATATGTATATGTACACATATACATATGTATATGTATGTATGTACACACACGCACACACACACACACACATATCTCTCAGAGACTAGCCTTTCCCCGGGAGAATCAGCACCACCCCCGATCCCCCACTTCCCATCCCCTCCAGCCCCAGCAGCAGAACACAGTAGCCCAGCCCTGACTAATGTTCACACTGACACAGGCTGAACCTCTGGCAGGGCTAAAAATAATATCTTGACCAGAGTCAGTTTCAGTTCCTGAGCCCTAATATGGAATGAATGACCTCCTGGCTACTTTCCCATGAGTCGAGACAGAGGGACACCAGAAAAGACCTCATAGCTGTCCTCAAGATCTGAATAAATGATTCATTACCTTTACCTCATCTCCCACCAATCAGCTCCCAGCATAACCCCAACACCGAACCCAGAGCATCTTGTGATTTTGCTCTATATAATCTGTAACCTACACGCCATCTGAAAGTTCCGTCTTTTGAGCATTAACTTCCTGTTCTCCTGGATGGTGCCATTCATCAACAAAACAGGCAGTATGTCTCCACTGCAATTCTCTGTGTTTTGTGTTTTTCTCTGCTAGTGCTGGGTGGATGAACTCTTTCGGTTCTATAACAAGATTTCTCAGAAGAGATCCTCTGTGAACAAGTTTCCAATCTCACATCCTTTGTATCTGGGCACACATGTCACTCCCCACCTTTGTCACCATCGCATTCTAGTTTCTTAGGCAAATTCAGAGACCATTTCGATCAGGAGCAAATGTTCATATATGTGAATAAATCAAGATATACTAGCAGATATGCTAGAACCTTTTAGAATTCTTTGTCAAGTTCCTGTGGTACAAGATGCTCTCATGGGCAGTGAACCTCTGATGGTGTTTCATAGACATTTTTAAATGTTATTCTCTGGTCAGATAATTGTTTACCATAATAACTGTAAATCAAGAATCATTCCATAGAAACATTTATAGAAATATATATCAGAGCTAGAAAGGAAATTAAAGAAAATATTTTCCAACTCATTCCTTTCACAGATGAGAAAGCTGAGGTTCAGAAATCTCACCAGCCCAAAGTCATATAGTTTATTAGTTAGAGAGGAGGAATCAAATACAGATCTTCCAAGACTCAAGTCCAATGCTTTTTCAACTTAAAAAAATATTGCTTCTGAGCCGGCCCGGTGGCGCAGGCGGTTAGAGCTCC
>NC_138055.1:75846724-75941136 GCF_964194185.1 Rhinolophus hipposideros
TTAAAAATAAATGTGTGTAGAGTAATAATTAGTACCTAAAAAAGAATCATTATAGAAATAAAATGTTTGTGATTGTTATCTTTCCCAAGGTAGTATAAAATGCAGTAGTCATTTTATATTTAAAAACAATAGTAACAACTTTTAAAGTTTAAAGTAATCTTCTTTCACCTGAATTTTAATATATACAATTCAACAACCTAAAAATATGATTAGGCTTTTTCTAAAATTCTCAAAATGGTGCAAATAGTAATCTCATTTATTCTCACAAGGAGAATTTTGGTAATTTTATAATTATAGGATGAAATGTTTTGATGATTTGCTGAAAGTTACATAGGAGACCTGGCATACATACGTGTATTACACCACAATAAAGTTGGTGATGCTGGAGGATGCCTTTCCAACTTCCCGGAGGAGTATCCTCAGACCCAGACTCAGATGAAGGGGCAGGCTGCCCTCTTATACACCTGTGACTTCCCTGAAAACACTGTTGATGGGAACAACAGTGAACATATATTCCAAGATAACCTAATCTTATTCTCTCTCTTGGAAATGTGTGTTTTCTGATTTGGGGACTTAGTTTGTTGGTATTGGTTCTTGCAATTATAAGGTATGGTTCAGTTAGCATTTGAACCAGTGTCACAGAAACCCAGACTCACGTGAGCTGTAAAGGCACTCATAAACAAGCCTTTCTGAAGAAAAAGAGAATGAAGTTGATGTACGAGTACAGCATACAGTCCCAGATAAACTGCTAGAGTAAGAGATAATTAGAATGGAAAAGACAGAGAGGACAAGAGAAGTGGACAGAAGCTGCTTATTAACCTTCCAAAACACAGGAAGTCAGCTGTATTTCCTACAACTGAGTTCCTTGAGATTACTCTGGTTCCTAAGTGCTTGATAGATGTAATATCTGTTAGGATTTTACAAAGCTAATAAATTAGGTCCCTTCCTAGTTTGGAACCAATTGAGAGACACATTTGGAAATGTAACAGAGATCAAATTGTCAGCTTTAATTAGTGATAGAAGTTAAGTTAGTGAAGGGCAATTTTCTAACACCGTATATTTGTCAGATTTACCTACTTAGTTACAAATCTAGGAGGAATACTGTACATCTCACCCATGAGGGCCTGTACATGAAAAAGGAAAAAAAAAATCACAGCATAGAGGCGCAGATAATGCATATCTCTGTACTCAGGAAAATTTCAAAAGGAAAGCATAAAAGAATGGGTAATCTATAGATATTCCGCATATTCTTCCACTTTCAACAAACAATAAATCATGTTACTTATCTGTGATGTTAGGTCTCATCCCAGATATTCTTATTCAACTTGTTGGGGTGTTACCATGGCATTGAGACTTTTTGTTGCTCCCCAGGTGACTCTAATGTGTAACCCACCTTCAGAACCTCTTCTCTAGGGATAACTTGCTGGAGAAAAGAATGGCCATGGTCAACCTGCCAAACTCTTAGCTATTGTACTTGATCATCTGACTTCTGGTCAACATAGATTGTGACTGTCTCTCTCAGGTGATTACATCAGCATTTTTCTCAGGACTATCCTGCTTCTATATACAAGAGGCTCCAAAATACCAATCATTTCTTTTTGGACTATTTTTGATCCTCTGATGAGTAAAGTATATCTCACAGAAAGCTGCATACCCTATCAAAAACACTATTTTAACATATCAATCAAATTAACTCCAAGGGTCACTAAATCCAAAGTCTATTTCTCAACCCAAAGTATGTCAATTCATATTCATTATAACTCATCAAACTCTGCAATAATAGCAAATAATTTTAAGATATGCCGGTGAAAGAACAATAGCTAAGATATGCTGTATATTTGAATACAAATGTCTTCCATTATTTTACAGGAAGATATGAAAAAACGTCCAAAGGAATTTTATGTTTAAAATCAAAATATATACAGTGATGGAAGGAGAACTGACTCTGGGTGGTGAACACACAATGTGATGTATAGATGATGTATTATAGACTTGTACATTTGAAACCTATGTAATTTTACTAACCTTTTGCACCCCCATAAATTTAATTAAAAAATCAAAATATCTTATTCAGATGAAAGAATTTAAAGCCTAATGAATTTAAAGTTCTCCTTAATTTCTTATTCCATTAATCACTGCAAATTGAGGTCTTAATGTTTGCAGCTGTATTACCAGTTTTCATCTTTGGAAATACTATAAATCCCATAGCGCCAATAAAGTTGAATTTACCTCAGCCAAAGTCTCTAATGTGCCTCATTAAAAAAAAAAAAAAAAAAAAAAAAACAAAGCATTAACAGGACACTGCCAACATTGTTATTGTTATTATAGCACTGAACCATTCCTGTCAAATTTAGAAAACAAGCCAAACCACAATACCTGGTCATTTCCTGGTAATATTATGTTATAAGAATATACGTGGTGTTGTCATTAACCAATAGTTCTCAAATCCTGGCTGTATATCATAATGATCTAATATACTCTTAAAGTTTTTGATATCTCACCCAACAGCAATTAAATCAGCACTCCTAAGAAGGAATTTGTGCTGATGCATTTTTAAAAATCTACTCAGGATTTTCTTTGTCTTTTTTTTCAAATAGATTTTTTTAAAGCAGTTTTAGGTTTATAAAACAATTGAGCAGAAAGTACACGGAGTTCCCATACTCCCTCATACCCTCTTAGTTTCCCCCAATATTAACATCTTGCATTGGTGTGGTGTATTTGACACACCGATTACCCAATTAGATATATCATTATTAACTAAAGTCCGTAGTTCACATTAGAGTTCACTCTTTGTGTTGGACATTCTATGGGTTTTGACAAATGTATGATGACATATATTTACCATTACAGTATCATACAGAATATTTTCACTGCCCCCAAAATCTCCTGTGCTCCACCAATTTATCCCTTCCTTTTTCTACCCAAACCCCTGGCAACTACTGATTTTTCTTACTCTCTCCTTAGTTTTGCCTTTCCACATAAATCACTTACTTGGAATCATACAGTATGTAGCCATTTCAGATTGGCTTCTTTCACTTAGCACTATGGATACATTCAAGGTTTCTCTATGTATTTTCACGGCTTGAGAGCTAATTTTTTTTATTGTGGGATAAAATTCTAATGTACAAATGTACCACATTTTTTTTTATCATTCATCTGTTGAAGTACATCTTGACCCAGAGTATTTTAATGTCCTGCCAGAGTTAAAAGTTATTTCCATAGGTCATAGCAAAAACTCAGTGGTTTTCAAAGGAAAGAGAAGAAACTCTTTAGCCATGATGGGTTGTCAGGCACTCAACACCCGCCTGTATTTAAATATATTTTTAAGAAACACAATTCGGAGAAAGTTCTCATTGAGGGGCTAATATTTTTCACTACATAGTATTGTTTCTTGGGGGAAATCCATCTATTCGTACTATCTCATCATTCTGACATTTGAACTATAGGGGCCTCCTTAAAAAGTCTAGAAATTTGCACTGCCAGCAGCTCCAGTCACCATGTTTTAATCCTTCCCCATCTAGTTTTTAAATTTAATTTAATACCTCCTAATCCATTTATTTTGGGGGCTCCTTGCTTTCACACTTTCTTGTATGCAAACAATTTAGTTCTGTGCTTTATTTTGGTGATTTAATAAAAGTACTTAGAAATTTTTGAAATCTGTGGCTTAGGAAAGGTTTTCCCTAATCCTCTCATTTGTTTCAATGAAGAATCAGCTTCACTATATTTCTAAGCAAAACTACTCTTTTTTGTTTATTTTTTATTGTTTGTGACTCCTAAGGCCTACGATGGACCATCGTCTGTCATATGATCCTCAATAATTGTCCTACCCAGCTTTGGAAAGTCCCAAACCTCGTACCATTTCTCTTTTCATTGTGGTTTGTTTTTGTTTTCAAGTAGCTCTATTGGAATATAATTCACATATTCTGCAATTCATCCATTAAAAGTGTGCAAGTCAACATTTTTCAGTATATTCATTGGGTTGTGCAACCATCACGACAACTTAATTTTAGAACTCACATTTTTGACTCCCCTAAAAAATAAAAATAAAAAATCCTGTTTCCATCATCAGTCAATCCCCATTCTCCCTTATTCCACTCCAGCACAAGACAACCACTAATTTACATTGTCTGTATAAATTTTCTTATTTTGACCATATCGTATGAATGGCATTATCCACTATGTGTTCTTTTGTGACTGGCTTCTTAAATTTAGCATAATGTTTTCAAGAGTCATCATGTCATAGCATATATCAGTACCTAATATATATATATATATTTTTTTAATTGTTGAATGATAGTCCATCATATAGACCAAATTTTATTTCTGTTTAGCAGTTGATGGAAATTTAGATTGTTTCCACTCTTGGGTTATTATCAATAATGCTGTTATGAACATATATATATATATATATATATATATATATGTATGTATGTGTATATATATATATATATATATATATATATATATATATATATATATATATATATATACATGGTTTTGTGTGAACATATATTTTCATTTCATTTGGGCATATATCCAGAAGTGGAATTGCAGGTCTTATGGTTACACTATATTTAAACTTTGAGGAACTACCAAACTGTTTTTCAGAGGGGCTGCACCATTATACATTTTCACCAGCAATGTATTAGAGTCCCAATTTCTCCACATCCTCACCAAACTTATTATCTGTCTTTTTTAGTATAGCCTACCAAATGAATGTAAATTGGTATGTTATGATTTCGATTTGATTTTCATTAATGATGTTGAACATCTTTTCATGGGTAATAAGTATATCTTTTATTGGTAATAAGTATATCTTTCTTGGAGAAAATGTCTATTAAAAATCTTGGCTCTCGTTCAATTTTGATATTTGTCTTTTATTACTGAATAGTGAGACTTCTTTATCTGGATATACAACCATTATTGGATATGTGATTTACAAATATATTTTCCTATCCAGTGGATTTTATTTTATTGATATCATTTGAAGCACAACACTTTTAAATAATGTTGCCCAATGTATTTTTTTCTTTTATTGTTTGTGCTTCTGATACGTAAGAAACCATTACTTAACCTATGATTCTTACGGTTGACTCCTGTCTTCTTTAAGAGTTTAATAGTTTTAGTATATTTACGTAAACTATTTACGTATAGTTTTACATATATTATCAATTTGAGTTAATTTAATTTTACTGTATTATGTTGTGTTGCATTGTAGTTTTGTGTTTTTTTGCATATGATTTCAGGTAAGGGTCATACTTTGTTTGCATGTAGTCATCAAATTTTCACAATAGCATTTGTTGAAATGACTTTTTTGTTCATCATTTAATTTTCTTGACACACTGGACAAAATAAATTAACCATATGTTTGTAATTATGTCAATACCACTGGCATAACTTGGTTACTGTAGTTTGCAGTAAGGGTTGAAATCAGAAAGTATAAGCTTTCCAACTTTGTTCTTTTTGAGATCATTTGGCTATTCTGGGCCTCATGCATTTTCTCATAAACTGTGACATCAACTTGTGAATTTCTTCCAAAAAGTCAGCAAGGATTTTGATAAGGATTGCATTGAATCCGTAGATAATTTGGAGAGTACTGCCATCTCAACTATATTAAATGTACCAATCTGTGAAAATAGGAAGCTTTCTATTCATTTAAGTCTTTTAAATATCAGCAATGTTTTGTATTTTTCATGGTACAAGTCCTCCATGCTTGTGTTAAATTTATAATTAAGCATTTTGTCCTTATTAAGCTGTTATAAATAAAAACATTTTCTTAATTTCATTTACATAATGTTCACTGCTAACTTACAGAATTGATTTTTTAAAAAATTGATCTTGTATCCAGCAGCCTAGCTAAATTCATTTATTAGTTTTAACAAAATTTTAATATATTTTTTAGAATTTTCTATGTACAGGACCATGAAATCTGCAAATAGAATAGTTTTACTTCTTTTCTAATTTGCTGCCTTTTATTCAAATTTCCAATTTAGATGTCTTTCTTTCTTGCCTAACTGTACTGTAACCTTCAGTACAATATTAAAAGGAATTTTTTTTAAGGGGCAAAGGTGGACATCCTTGTCTAGTTTCTGATGGTGGGTGAAAATATTTATTCTTTGTCATAAAGTATTACTTTAACTGGGAGTTTTTCTAGATGCTTTTTATCTGGTTGTGGAAGTTCCCTTTTTATTCCTACTTGGTTGAGCGTTTTCAGAACAAAATGCAGTTAAATTATGTCTAATGTTTTTCAGATTATTATGTATTTCTTTTATTTTATTATGTGATATATTACCTAAATTAATATTTGGATGTACAGTCAACTTTGCATTCCTGAAATAAATCCTTAGTCATGATGTATAATCCTCTTATTATATTGTTGGATTTGTGTTGCTAGAATTTTGTTGATTCATTTTGAAAATATATTCATAAGGGGTATTTGTATATAATTTTCTTATGATATTTTGCCAAATTTTGGTATCAGTGTAATATTAGACTGATCGAATGAGTTGAAAGTGTTTCCAACTTACATAATTTTTGAAAGATTTTGTAAAGAATTTATAATTATTTTTATTTGGATCTTTGGTGGAATTCACTAGTGAAACTATCTGGGCCTGGAATTTTATTTGGGGAAATTCTAAAATCGTAAATTCAATCTTTTTACTTGTTATAGGCCTATTTAGAACTTTTTGTCTTCTTATGTCAAATTCTGTTTCTTGTCTTTCTAAAAATCAGTTCATTTTATCTGTTGATATGTTGTCATTCGTGATATTTATAACACTCCTAATTTCTGTAAGGTCAAAAGTAATGTCCTCTTTTATGTCCATGATTTTATTAATTTAAATTTTCTTTTATTCTTGGTTAGTCTCACTAAAAGTTTGTCATTATCGATATTTTCAAATTTTGGTTTTATTTGTTCTACTGTTTTTTGTTTTCTATTTCATTTATTTCCACTTTGATATTTATTATTTCCTCCTTCTCCTTGCTTTGGGTTTAATTTGCTCTACATTTTTCTAGTTTCTAAGGTGGAAGTTTAGGATACCGAATTGATGTCTTTTATAACATAGGCATTTACATCTTTATTTAAAGCTTTAGTGTTCATATAGTTCCATTTTCTCCCTATATTTTTGTGGTGTTACTGTTATACATACTACATTTATGTATTTAACAAACCAAACAATACATTGTTATAATTATAGTATTACTTCATTTAATTTTATATCTTTTAGAAGCTGAAGAAACATAAACATCTGTATATGTATTTTGTTTATATGAATTTTCTTATTAATCCTTTATGGTTCCTTTTTTTTTTTTTTTTTTGTACTGTCTGGTCTCACTTTTTTACTCCAACATAGCTTTGCTCCCATCCACCTCCTCTGTGTGGTTATTGTCAAATATATTACATTTCTCTTTGTTATATGCCCTCTAATACAATCATTGTGTTACCAGTTGTTGCACAATTGCTCTTTTTTTAATTTATTTATTAGGGTGACAATTGTTAGTGAAATTACATAGATTTCAGGTGTACAATTCTGTATTACATCATCTATAAATCCCATTGTGTGTTCACCACCCAGAGTCAGTTCTCCTTCCATCACCATGTATTTGATCCCCCTTACCCTCATCTCCAACCCCCACCCCCCTTACCCTCTGGTACACAATTGCTTTTCAAATCAGTCAAGAGAAGGAGAAAAACTATTCAATTATACTATATTTTGTAATTACCCACATAATTACCTTTGTTGGCACTTTTTTGTTTTGTTTTGTTTTGTTTTATAGTTTTGAATTACTCTCTATATTACGAACTTTCAGTCTAAAGAACTTCTTTTAATGTTTCTTTTAAGGTTGACCTATCAGAAAAAAATCTCTCAGTTTTTGTTTACCTGGGACTATCTTTATGTCACTATCATTTTTGAGAGATAGTTTTGCTGTACCGTGTTTCCCTGAAAATAAGACCGGATCTTATATTAATTTTTGCTCCAAAAGACCCATTAGGGAGTATTTTCAGGGGATGTCTTATTTTTTCATGTAAAACAATCTACATTTATTCAAATACAGTCGTGTCATCTTCTTCTGGAACATCGTCATAACGTACTAAATGTGTCCATCTAACTGACGATCTTAACTGGGGCTTATTTTCGGGGTAGGTCTTATTTTCCAGGAAACGCGGTATACACGTAAGTTTCTGTTTTTTGACAGTTTTCGCTTTAGCACTTTGAATATCTAATTCCACTGCCTTCTGGCCTTCATACTTTCCAACGAGCAGTCAGTTTGATGTTTTGATTGATTTTCTCTTTGTCTTTCAACATTTTGACTACGATTGTTCTGGGCGTTTTGCTATTTGTGCTTTTCTCACTTGTAGTTTGTTGAGGCTTCTGGTTGTGTATATGAATGTCTTTCATATAATTTGAGAAGTTCTCAGCCTTTATTTCCTTGAGTATTCATTCTGTACCTGCTTTCATTTCCTTCTGGTAGTCCCATTATATGGATGTCAGTGCACTTAATGGTGTTCTACCTCTCTGAGACTCTATTAATTTTTCTTAATTCTTTATTCTTTGCTTCAGATTGCTTAATCTCTATTGCTCTATCTTCAGGTTCACAATATTTTTCTTCTGCCAGCTGAGTTCTACTGTTGAGCCACGCTCGTGAATACTTCATTTCAGTTATTGTATTTTTCAACCACAGAATTTTAATTTGATTCTTTTTAATAATTTATATCTGATCATTGATATTTAATATTTGACAGTCATTGTCATCACACCTTCCTTTCATTCTTTAAACATGTATATAAGCCTCCTTAGCCAATGAGATTTTTTTGTACCATTGAATATATTGATGTGGAGACTGCTATCAGAGTTCAGGGATTTAATATTTTTTCCCATGTTCAGCCAAGTATAGTAGCTTGGAGGTTCTCTCTGATCACTCCTGAGAGAATACAACCTTGGGCATGCACATGGTCTTTGAGGCAGCCAGGGTGACTGTGATATTATTTTAAAAGCTGACCTCTTAAAAGTCACCACTGGTCAAAGTAGCTTATTGTTTTGTCAATATTCAGTCAGAGGTTGTGTTTAAGCCCCTTCACTGTGAAGCTTTAGACATTGTTGATCTGTGTGGGGCTTGAAAAATGCTTTCAAGTCTCCCTCACATCTTGCTGTGACTATTCCAGAGTGGGCTCAGCATAGTAACACATGTGCAAATGCTTTCCAAACTTGAGAGTCGCCTATGATCCCAGGAGGGCTTTTATTGACTCTCTCTTTTCCTGGTTCTCTTTACTAAGACTTTGGCTACTCTGCCATATTTATGTATGAGAAATACCAACATCTTAGCCTTGAGGCTTGCAGTAATGTGGATTTTTTCCACTATTACAAACCTAAAAGGTGAATTCTTCTCTTTATAATAAGAAAATTATTTCCTTTTATTACAAATAATATCTACCCCTTCACTGTGAGTAAAATGACACATTGAGGTTCAGATATATACAGCCACATTCAGATTTAATAATTAACAATTCCAGAGCAGGTTGAAGGTTATTTTTTCTTGACTTTGAGGCAGTCTACCTAGCACTGTGTACTGGTATAAATAATTTTAATCTAAAATATCACTAGGACTTTATAGCATCATGTGGAACTCAACTCTCTTTGTGGAAAAAAACCTAGTCTTCAGTTGGTAGATTTATCTGAGAATCTTAACAATTTAAGCAGATGAAAAATTATTTCTCACCTTAATATCTAGAGGTTTATCTAGGAACATTTTCCTGAGATAGGCAAAATTGATGGAAATAAAATGTTCCCTCCTCCTACCTCAAGATTTCCAGCCCCTGGTGTACACACCTTCTCCCAGTTATTCAAACACTAGTATAAGTGTTACTATGAAGGAATGTAACAGATGTAATTACAATTGTTAATCAATTGGCTTTAAATTGGGAAATTTATCCTAAGTGAGTCTGACCTAATCAGGTTAAGTCCTTTAAAATGAAGTGGCAGATTTTCCTTTTTTAAAAGAAAAGCTGAATAATATTATATTATTTGTATGTACCAGATTTTCTTTATCCATTCGTCTGTTGACAGACATTTAGGTTGTTTCCATATCTTGGCTCTTGTGAATAGAGCTGCAGTGAACATGAGAATAAAGATATATTCTCAAGATCCTGTTTGAAATTTTTTTGGACATTGTCCAGTGATGGGATTGTTGGATCACATAATAGTGCTATTTTTAATTTTCTGGGGAACTTCCACATGGTTAGCATAGTGTTTGCACCATTTTACATTTCCACTAATAGCATACAAGGATTCCAATTTCTCCACCACAAACTTACCAAGACTTATTATCTTTCTTTTTTTTTCATAACCATCGTAACAGGTGTGAGCTGATATCTCCACTGTGGTTTTGATTTGCATTTCCGTGAAAATTAGTGATGTATTGCAACTTTTCATATACCTGTTTTCCATTTGTATGTGTTCTATGGAGAACTATTTATTCAAGTCCTTTGCCTGTTTTGTAATTGAGTTATTTGGGTGGGTTTTTTTGTTTTTGCTATTGGTTTGTGGGAGATCCTTACTCATTTTGGAAATTAACCTACGATCAGATACATGGTTTGCAAATATTTTCCTCCATTCTTTAGGTTGTCTTTCTATTCTGTTGATTGTTTACTTTGCTATGCAGAAGCTTTTTAGTTTGATGTAGTCCCATTTGTCTATTTTTGCATTTGTTTCCCTTTGATTTTGTTGTTATAGCCAAGAAATACTTTTCTAGACCAATGTCATCAAGCTTTAACACTGTTTTTTTTTTTCTTTTCTTTCCTAGGACTCTTATAGTTACATGTTTTATGGTTTAGTCGTTAATCCATTTTGAGTTGATTTTCTGTGTGGTATAAGATAGCTTCCAATTTCATTCTCTTGTGTGTGGATACCCAGTTTTTGCGCCACCATTCAACACTGTGGATGATCTTGGAGAACATTATGCTGAGTGAAATTAGGCAGTCACAGGACAATAAATGCTGCATGGTGCCACTTATATGAGTATCTAAAATAATTAAGCTCAGAGAAACAGAGAGTAGAATGGTATTTGCCAAGGGGCTGAAGGGAAGGGTAAATAGGGAGTTGCTGTTCAATTGGTGTAAATTTTCAGTTATTCAAGATGAATAAATCGTAGAGATCTGCTGTACAACATTGTGTCTACAGTTAACAATACTGTAATATGCTCTTCCAAATATGCCATACTGTAGATCTCCTGTTAAATGTTCTTAACACAATAATAGATATAGATGATAGATAGATAGATAGATAGATAGATAGATAGATAGATAGATAGATAGATAGATAAACAGGGACAGACAGATAGATGGTAGATAAAATAAGGTGAATTGTGAGGGAGACCTTCTACTGTTAGCCTAGAAGTGCATAGAAGCTACCATGAGTTTTATAGCTGCAAATAAATGAATTTCACCAACAAACTGAATGAGTTTGGGAGCGTTTTCAAGCCTCAAATAAGAATGTAGCTCCAGCTAATACTCTGACTGCGGCCACATGAGAACTGAGCAGCAAATCCAGCCAAACCCTTGCTCAGACTTCTGACCGTGAAAACTGTAAGATAGTACATTTGTGTTGTTTAAGCTAAGGTTATGGAAATGTGTTAGCCCCAGAAAACTAGTACACTTTCTTTTTCTCTGTAGGTGAATCCTTGCCTCTCTGTGCCTGATTGCTGAAGGCAGTACTGCATTTACTTGTAAGGCTTCTGCTGTAGTCCTTCTGATTTTAAAAAATAGCCACTTGCCAGCATAAAAGTCACTCACCTAAACAAGTACTGCCACAAGCTGTGAATAAAGCCTTCATAAAGTGTGATAACCTGGCAAGGTCGTGAGCTCATGTGGCCAGACCTCATAAAAGGCTAAGTTCAAAGCAACCTCCTCAAGCTGCGTGGTAAAAAGTCAACTGCAAAACAGGAAACATTAACTTCAAGAAACACAGTCGTTGCTGAATACCGTCAAGGTCAAAAACTACCTACAGCTCCCACTTGCTAACCTAAGGCTTAAAACTACCATCACAGTCAACCAGAAGATGCTCAGACTTTAGGAAATGTACAAATCTTGAGCCTAATAGTACAATAAAAGCAGATCTATATAATTCCTAAAGACTAAGTTATCAGTTTTAGCCATGATTACCTTCATATGTGTGTACATATATGTAGGCATATATGTATATATCAGCAAATTTGTTGGGGAGGAAGTAACCACTGTAAATATAATTAGGCAATAATTCCTAATCTTGACATCAGATATCTTAATTGTCATTTCCGCAGAGTATCCATTAGACTTGAAATTGACCTCTGAAGAAACCCACTTTACTCAGGTTACATATAAAAAATCATTTGGCAAATGAATCCTTTGAACATTCCTGCAATTATAAAAGTGTAGTTTATTTTGAGGAATTAGTCCAATTTTTGTATATAAAAATGTTGTCTATACATGATAAAATTTCAGAAAAACTAAAGTATGTGAACCATTGTAGTAAACTTAATATTTCTATACCTCTTTAGAAATGTGTGCTATTTTTCTCTTCCTTAATAATCTTGACATTATTACCTGGAGCACAAGCTAATCTGCTGTGAAAGACAAATCCTAAAAGACAGAAACTTAAAGAAGATAGATATTTATTGTCACTCTCATAAACCCTTACCCCTTCAGAGGTGAGAAACCTGAAAACAAAAGGCAGTTCTCTAGTCCGAAACACATGACTTCTATCTTTGGGTCCAAATGTGCTGTTCTGGTACTTTCTCCTGCCACATGCAGGGAATAAGAAGAAGACAGGGAGCACAGCATATTTCTTTTTATGGGTATGACTACAAATGGCATTCTTTATTTCCAATTATTGGCAAGAACTTAGTCACACAGTTACACCAACTGCGGAGAAAGCTTGGAATGTAGCCTGTATATGATAATCATTGATTCAGCTAAAATTTGGGAGTTCCAATATTAAAGAATGACATAATGAATAGATTTTGTTAGACTTCTAGTATCTGTCCTTAGTTCTTTCCCATAACTTACCACACAGTAACCTATTGTGTTTGCCTCCTCCTGTTTTCAATGGATAATTCCAAAATTACTTTTCCTTCTTCTCTCACACCAAATCCAACTTATCATTACCTTAATAGGCAAGTCTAATGTAGGTAGGAAAAAAACAATTTGACTACAATAACTCTAATTATAAAATAGAAAGATTTTATATCATATTACACTTCCCAGGATATTTCCATTTTAAACAAGAGGATATAAATTACCCTTGTTTTATTGGTGCATACTAAAGATTCTAAGACCAAACAGGAGGAGGTAGTAAATTGAAGATATAAATCAGCCATAATGGAATTGAGTCCAGTTTCCCAAATCCATGCTTCCCATTATAATCAGGGATGCCACCTCTAACAATGGGCAGAATCTATATGTCACAACCCTTGTCATTTCTCTGTCTTTAGCAGTCTGGGGCTGAATGTTATTTTGGGATAAACCATCCTGTCTTGGAGATTAGCATCTACCCTTTGTGAGTAATAGAGATAAAGGCAAGGAACATAATAATTGCTGCATCGAAAGCATTATATAAAAAATAATTGCTTAGGCCTCTTAGGAGCACACTAGTATTTTTCCAATAACACAGTTCCTCTTTGAGGATATTAGCTTAACCATTTCAATAACAAAAATACAACAATGAGTCCACAGTTATAAAGTTAGAGAATTATTTGTATACACATTCTTTTGATTTATATGCAAATGAAGTTCACCCAACCTGTAGCTTACATCTACAAAAAACTTCATACTAAGCTATTTTTAAAAATAAAGTGACTGGGTAGCAGCAATTATTATGCAACAAGAAAGAAATTTAATACTGCAAATGGCTGGACTAATGAGGACTCCCTTGTCTCAGCATTCTCGTCCACAATGTCAAGACATGTCTGTGTGTCATAATTTGTTGTGAGGTGGGAAACAAATTATTTGCTAATATGAATAAAGTGCCATAATATGCAAGTCATTTATTATTTTTAAAATGCATTTGATTGTTGCTGTTTGTTTTATATCCCACATATGAGTGAAATCATACAGTTCTTGTCTATACCACATTTTCTTTATCCACTCATCAAGCAAACAAACAAGCAAACTCATGGATACAAATAACAAAATGGAGTGGGGTGAGGATAAAGAAGGTAAAGAGAGTCAAATATATGGTGACAGAAGGAGACTGGGCTGAGTGGTGAGCACACAATGTAGTATACAGATATTGTATTATAATGTTGTATACCTGAAATTCATATAGTGTCATTAACCAATGTCACCACAATAAATTTAATTTAAAATAAATAAGGGCTCAAAGATTAAAACTCCTGCTCTTCAAAGGAAATTGTAAAGAACATGAAACTGTAAAGAGAATGAAAAGCAACAGACTTAATGAAAATATTTATAAATAGTATATCTGATAAAGAATTTATATTTGTGATATATAGAGAATTCTTAGGACTTAGCAATAAGAAAACAGCAACAACAACAAAATTCCAATTTAAAAAACAAATGGGCACAAGATTTTAACAGACACATTACCAGGGATACACAGATCTCTAGCATATATACACCAAAAAAATGCTCAGCATCATTAATCATTTAAAAAATGCAAGTTAACCACAATGATACACCATCATATCTATTACAATGGCTAAAATTAAAATGACTGATCATGATGGTGATGAAGATATGGAAGACCTGGAACTCTCCTACACTGCTAGTAGGACTATAAAATAGTATAACTAATTCGGAAGATTTCAGCAAATTTTTTTTTAAAGGTAAATGTACACTTCCTGCATGATTTAATCATTGTACTCCTAAGTATTACCCAAAATAAATGAAAGCATATGTCCATATAAGCATTGTACACAAATGTTCACAGTAGGTTTATTTTGTAATAGCCAAAAATTTGGGGGAAAAAACGATGTCCACCAGCAAGGTAATGTATTAACAAATTGTGGGATACTCATACAATAAAATATGACCCCTCGAAAAAAAGTCATGACCTGTTTACATCTATAAGAAGATGGGTGAATATCAAAATAATTATGAAATATCAAAACCAGACCCCTTTCTCCCCCCAAAATATCTTCTCATTTCCTGATTTCATTAGTTTAAAATTTTATAAAATTCAAATCAATCTCCAGTGATAGAAACCACATCAGTAGTAGGATAGAAAAATATTGTGGGGGAGCAGAAAGGAGGAATTATAAACAACTATAAAGAAATTGTTGAAATAGGTACATATGTCCATTTTACTGTGATAATTTTACAGGTGTATATGTATACCAACACAGTAAACTACACATCTTAAATATGTACAGTTTATGTATATCAATTATACCTGCATAAAGGTGTTTAAATAAAAAAAACAAGAGCAGTTTAATAGTATCATTGGATTTTAAGATGACTGAGAAGGGGTTACATTTGGACATGGAATAGCTCATGATCCTATGTGTTCCTCTAAGTATGTTGCATGTTTGACTATAATCTGTCATTTGTGTTTTAGTGGAGAAAATAATTGGAATCTGTGTTTCAGATTATGCTTGGACTTGGGAACATAGAATAAAACGTAGTCCCTGCACTACAAAACTCATAAAAATTATAGGCAATGCCACTTTTCTCATTCTGCATATCAATTAAATTGTGAATTCCTCCAGGAACAGTATGCTAGACTCATAAAACATTAGAGATGAAAGCAATTTAAGTTCATATAGTCAAGCTTAACTATTTTCAGAAGATGAACTTGAACTTACACATTTGCACACAGAAATATATTGGCATAGCTGGGATGAAAACCCACTTCTCCTGGCTCTCTGCCCAGGGTTTTCTCCATTACATTACATCATTTCCCTTTTACTGAACACTATACTCTAAGCATAGTCAGTGATCAATAAATGTGCTTACCAATTGACAAAATGTGCAGAAAGAATCCCTCCACAGTTATATTCCATTCAGAGGGTTGAGGGACAAACAGTTCACAAGAATAAGAAAGAGTGGAACATTTTGAATCTTTTTGTTGATTCCTTTTTTCTTTCTTTCTTTAAGATTTATGTGTTTGCCTATAAGTGCTCTAAAACAAATAATTAAGATCCAATTCTCTACAAATAACAAGAAAAATTAATTGGTACAATGGTGAAAAAAAATCCAGAAAGGACTACTAAAATGTCAATTAATGCATTAAGACTATCCATAGAGATAAAATCAGTATGCTGAACAGTCAGTGGGAGACCTTTGAGAAACCCCATGCTATTTATAGTGAATGCTCTGAAGCTATGCTGTTCATTTCTTTTAGGTAACAAAATTACTCCTGCATCGGACACACTTTGTAGTATGTATGGTACTTGGCAAGAAAAGAGAATTGATTCCAAGCCAAGGAAATGACAGTACAGTATAGCTCTACTGCTGACTTGAAGGAAGGGGCAGGGGGCGGGGGAAGAATGGATAATAGATGCGTATGGGCAGTGAGAAGAAGTATAATCAGCTCAGATTAATTACAAGGCCAATTCTTGTGCAAGAGACACATTTTGAAGGAGACCAAGACAAAAGGGGATAGGCTTTTAAAGGTGGCTGTAGGGAATTGATACATTCAGGGGGAAGAAAATGACTCTACATTCACATCAGCTAGGACAAAAGACTTGTCACAGAAAGGATGTCATGAATGACTCTGTAAGCAGGATGGAGTAATCGCAGGCCCTGGAACATGGAGACATATTTACTCTGCCCAAGGGAGTTACTCTTAGTTCTTGTCAGGATGCGAAGTTCATTTTTCTTAGGCCTTTTTGGGAAATGCATCATGATGAATAGGAGTAGTGATTAGTTATTCAGACAAAAAATGTTGAAAACTATTAATAAAAATATGTTACAAACTTTAACTTCTAATTGAGCCACACTATCATAATCGAAGGTCACATATTCAATAAATCACTCATGTGTATTATTGTCTACAGTTATGATTATGAAGAAAACAAAACCAAAAAAAACCCCTTGTCCAAAACAGATAACACCAAATCGATCAACTTTGATCATATGAGAGACCCTCATTTACAGTACGGCTCTTGTTTTAGATTTAATTTCAATGAGACTGTGTCCTCCAACAACAGATATACAGCAGAAGGTGCTAGAAAGGAGAAGCTGCTATAAATAGGTTAACAGAAGAAAAATGTATGTAAAACCATATAAGCTAAGGCAGAGCTCATAAAATTTTAGAAATAGTCAAAATAAGTAAATCTTAATAATCAGAGTTCAATTAACACAGAAACATATTTCTACACTTCTATTGATCATGATACCAATACATTCCATGATATAAGATGATTTCTGTTCAAAATGATGACTCAAAATCATCAAAATAATGAAAAATCACCTATCATACACTCCACAACAAAGACATGACAGTGAAAAGTATATTCTGTAAATGCATTCTTGCAAAATTATTAAAATGAAAAATATACTATATATTGCCTTGAGTATAGATGTTATCTGGAAAATTCCTTATGTGAAATACCTCATTGGTCACAAGGTATTTTCTAGACAGGGCATGGTAAACCCCCTGGCAAAGAGAATAAATATATATTTGCCACATATTTTTTGCTTGGAAGTGAGAGAAACCCAACTAAAATGATTAAGGAATTTTTCAACTCATGTACTTGAAAATCCTAGTGGAAGGCCTGTGTTCAAATATAGGTAGATAGAAATACTCATATATAAAGTTGACAAGAATCTATTGTTCTTAATCTGTTGACTCAATTTCTTCTTTTTAACTTTTTACAGAAATTTGGAAGAATACTATGAAGAGTTCCCACATATTCTCACTCAGTTTCTCCTAATGTTAAAAACTTAGATAGCCATAATACAGTGTTCAAAACCAGGGAATTTATGTTGGTACAGTATTAAATATTAATTAAACTACAGATTTTGAGTTTTATCGGGATTTTCTCCCCTAAAGTCTTTTGTTTTCTTTTCCAAGATATAATCCAGGCTACCACATTACATTAAGTTATTCCATCTCTTTAGTCTCTTTCAATTTGGAACAATTCCACACAGTGTTTCCTTACTTTCATTATCTTGATACTTTAGATGAGTGCTGGTCACTAATTTTGTAGATGTGTCTCCATTTGAGTTGGACGGTTTTTCTTATTGTCTGATAATTAGATTTAGTTTATGCACTTTTGGCAAGAAATACCACAGAAATAATGATTCTCTTTTCTCTCTTAAGTGCGTGATATTGAGGGAACACAATGCCAATATATCTTATTTCTGGTAATGTTAACCTTGATCACTTGGTTAAGGTTTTTTGTTTGTTTGTTTATTTGTTTTGTGTTTGTTTGTTTTGCCAGGTTTGTCTATTGTACAGTTACCATTTCTCCCTTTGTAATTGATAAATAACTTGGAGGAGACACTCTGAGATTATGCTAATATCGTGCTTTTCCTTAAACTTTCCCCAATGGTTTTAGCATCCATCGGTGGGTATCATCTGGAACAGTTACTCTATGATATTTGCTTGGCACTGCTTCTTCTTCATTAGTGTCATTCTCAAAGGGGACACTGCTAAATAGTGACTGCAGCAGCTCTAGACTTAAATCCAACTAGTCTAGGACTCCCAGTGAAGATCACGCCAGCCTATTTCCTCAGTTGCAACAAAACACCTAGTGCTACCAATTGATTCCTTTGTTTGGGTCATGTGTTCATTGCTCAATTGATTACTGAAGGAAAGGCTAAATGTTGGCCATTGTCCTAGACTAGGCCAGATTATGTTCCCATGCCTGGGGTTGGAGGATGGGGTTATCCTGAGAATAGATGAGAAGAGATGCACCAAAAAAAAAAAAAAAAAAAAAACAGGATGTTGTTACCAGAAGAGACAATGGATGCTGCACCAGCTAAATCATCAGGTCTCCACGACACTAAGATATAACCAATTGTTCCTGGTGTGTCTTGAGATCTAAGTTTGCGGAAAACAATTGTTAAACCCGTCAATACTTAATACCATAAGTATTTCAGTTTACCTTATTCATCACAATATGGAAGACTGCAAATCCTAGGTCACCTATTTCAGTGTTTCCCAACCCTTACAGTTATCATTTAAGATTCTCTTCTCCTCTGTCCTTGATATAAACAGAAAAAAATAACTATAATTGTTTCCACAATCAAAGTAGAGTACATGGTATATAGTACACAACACATAAATAACTGCTCAAAAGTGTCATCAGTGTTGTGATTGTTACTATCATTAAAGTATTCAACCTGACACATATGTATAGGTGCTTGTTATATACAAGATAAAGATTATAGGAACTCAAAGATGAATAAGGGTTCTGATTTTAAGAAACACAGAGACTAGTGTGGAAGATAAAATATGTACAAAATTCTTAATACCAGGCAGAATGTAACAAGTTTCTATAATCGATGCATAAGTGTTATATTTATAATATGTATTTGTGTGTTTTAAATATTAAGTCCCTACTTAATCTCTTCTTAAGACAACACAAAAACAGAAAACAAAGGACCACATTTTCATCAAGTTTTTTGTAAAAGATCAGGCTCTCCATATACACTTAACCTTTTGGATGTAAATTAGATGTCACATTAACAACTGAACAGAGAGAATAATAATTGACTTCATCATTATTAATGTATTATACAAAAGGACTGAAGTAAAGATCACAACAAATGATGTAGTCAAAATGTTATTTTTCATCACTTAATACTATAATCTATTTATGCATACCCTTCTCTGCATTTTTCCTATACATGAAAAAATCAGGTTATTGGATTGTTTTTCACAAAAAGCTTTTTAACTTAGAAGTTGCTTTTGAATTAAATGACCAGACAGTTGCTAAGCAACAGTGTAAAACAATTCTTAATATGTAGACATGAGCATATAAAGTCTATGGTAATCTTTCCGATATTTTTATATACTCTGTCCATATCACTTTGAAAATGAGTATTTTCAATATTCTCCTTCAAAAATGAATTATATGCATGTGTAAGTATGTGTATTCAGAGAAAGTAGATGGATTGAGTGTGAAAAAGATAGCAAAACCTCAACCAAATTTGGATAATTTTTAAAAATATTTCAATTCTGCATTGGCCTTGTTAGCCTGACAATACATATAATTTTTCTAATTATTTTTGTTTCTTTGTTATAATTATTGAAATACTTCTAAACAGACAACAATTCAAATGTTCTGGATCAATGACTCTGCTCTGGAAATAGGGCATTTTACAGATATAATTTCTGGAAAATTTGAAGACAAGAAGCTATTACCTAACTTGATAACGTAAAATTAAGTTCATGAACTTGTTGCAACGATGTTGCTAACCTTTTTTTTATATCAGAGGGATTATTCTTTATGAATTTGTACCAACTGGACAAACGGTTAACCAAGTTTACTATTTGGAAGTGCTGAAAAGACTGTGTGAAAAAGTTAGATGACCTGAACTTTTCGCCAACAATTCCTGGTTCTTGCATCACAACCATGCACCAGAGGATGTTTTTAGCCAATAAACAAATAACTGTATTGGAACACCCTCCCTACTCACTTGATTGGGCCCCCAGGGACTTCTTTCTTTAATCAAAGATAAAGGAAATATTGAAAGGAAGACATTTGGATGACATACAGGACATCAAGGGTAATACGATGACAGCTCTGATGGCCATTCCAGAAAAAGAGTTCCAAAATTGCTTTGAAGGGTGGACTAGGTGCTGGTATTGGTGCATAGCTTCCCAAGGGGAGTACTTTGAAGGTGACCGTAGTGATATTCAGCAATGAGATAAGTAGCACTTTTTCTAGGATGAGTCCACGAAGTTAATTGTCTGACCTCATATGCTCCAATTTAGAAATCATTACATAATTAATTTAATTTGATTATGAGCATAGAACACTAAAACTCCAGAAATTTATTGCTTCATAAATATAGCTTTTCACTAATACTTCAAAGGCTGGGAATATACTTGTCAATTCTTAAAAACAGAAGACTCACTTTCCATGTAAAGTCTGCTCCTTTGCAGCCAAAGGAAGAGGCCTGTGAATTACTTTCCCATGAACATATTGCTTTGCTTTTACAGGGGTAGCTCTACCACAGAGTGAACTCAGTGACTGATAGAGCCATCACTCTGTGAGGAGCGAAGTCGACCACCGACAGCAAAACACCCCCTGCACTCCTACCTAGGGAATGTCAGTCCCTCAGCTCTTACAGGTGAGCCATTTCTGCTTCATTCACATCATATTTCATTCACAAAAGACACAAACGAAAACATTAGAAAGGAAATGTCTTCGCCTAATTATCCTGCTAAGCTACTTTCTATAGAGGTTGAATCCTATGGTCATAAGTATCAGGAGAAAGCAAGGTACCATGAATTGTGAATAAACTTTTTTATAAAAGACAAAAGAAGAAATTTGTCTTGTTCTTTAGAGGGAATTGTACGAAGACAAGGAATGGGTAACAAGAGAGTCAGAAGAACCAGAGAATGTGGCAGCAATATCTGTAAACAGTACCCAATAGAAATTACTATTTTCTAGTTACTTCTGTTGTTTCGATGTACAGTCTCCCCTTTCTCAACTTCACCACCCCATCATACGCTTCCCAGTCGGCATTTGATAGGACTACTTCAGTTAAGAATGATTTTTTTTGTAGATTTTCCCTAATGGATATAAGTGTCACTGCTGGGTTGTATGGGGTAAAATAGCCTGTGTAAAAGCTTAAGTCCCATCCCACGACAGATGAACCAAAATCACAGAAGCGGTGTAGTCACACAATGGCAGAGAATGGGCTTAGGTTTCCAAAGGTCATGTTTGGAAGTTTGAGCCTACTTGAAATGATTTCAAAGAAGCAGAACACTCCACACAAAAAATATCTAGCTTATTGATATAATACAAATGCGTGTGGTCTTTGAGGTTATTTCATCTGCTGATTTGTTGAACTGCCATTTTAGAGAATTCTGTAGAACAAATATAAGTTGCCACATATCATCTTGAATATAACGCTCAGGCAGTATTATCGCTGTTCCCGAAATGGTTTATGCTTCCGGCATCTTTGAGATGTGGATCACTGCCTGACCAAATGAAATAAAACCAACTGGAACTCTCATTACATAATTACATGTTTCTCTAATTATGTTAAAGCCACACACAGATTGCGTTTTACAACAGCCATCTCGGTACTAGTTAATAGGGTACTTTATACAAAATATAAACCAATTGAAGTAGTGCTTAGGGAATAAATAATAAAATAATAAGATTAGAACAAGAGCAAAAAGATCAATAAACAAAAAAAGAATAGGGCTTTTTAAAAAATATTATTCAAAAAGACAAAAGCAGCACACTTTTGAATAGTGCAGCTTGCCCTAGTCATGCATTCCCTAACACAGGGCATTCCTGTGCTTTTACTCTTTTCAGACCCAAATATTCCTTCACCCAGAAAACAAAATGTATAGCAAAGATTATTTTTATTCATAAACTTTTTTGCCACTGGAATCGCATTCAAAATTGAACATAAATTATATGAAGGAATAATTAACATAAATAACGCCCTGTCAGAGTTCTAAGGAAGTATTCACACCTTCATAGATTATACATCAAGTATGTAGTCTAGCAACCAAGTCATGTGAGAAAAGATGACAATTATTAGTGTTTTAGCAAATACAACTAATTATGAGTAGACTTTTTTCTATTTCACCCAGAAGCAAATATACGACCACATCTCAGGATATGTTTTTAAAAAGTATTTTAATGTAAACTATATTCATAAAATATTCTACTTGGTTCAATTCTACTTCTATAAATTTACTGTGGCTCTTGGAAACATTTTAAAAATACAATGTGCTTCTAGGTAACTCTGACAAAAGAGTTACATGCATTTAATTTTATACAGTACCATAAAGTTGTGCCAGTGATACTGTCCTTGAGTTTGATGATATGAAAAATAATGCATGTTCTTTCTTGCACATATTTATTGGATATTGCTAAAGGTCTTGAGAATAAACCTTTGTGTGACTATATTAAATCTATTTAGGGAAAGAAAAGACATTTCCTTGTGAGAATTAGCAATTTAATACAGAACAGTAGTTTAGCAGAAACCCTAGAATGTGTATAGTGTAAAACGAGGAACAAGATGATACAGGGAGCAATGTAGAGGTTATACCCAACAATGAACACACACACACACACACACACAATGCACTAGTGGTTTACAGCAAAAAGATTTTAGTGAATGCAAAAATAATAGTGATACCTTCAAAGATTAAAATACCTTTGGTGGAAAAACCGAGAGTTGTTAGATGGGTGTGTGGGGGGGGTTGGGGATAAGGGGAAAGGTGAAGGGATTTGGAAGCAGCTGGTAACCACAAGATGGCCTCAGGGTTTTTTTGAAAATTAATTTGGGGAAGGTATTCAATAATGTTGTAAAGATTTTGTTGGGTATCCGACGGACATGCGTCCTATTTGGGAGACCACCTCAGGGATACTGTGGATACCTGATCATGGCATTGTACACCAGAAGCTAAACATTAATGAATGCCAACTATAATTTTATATATATAATGTGATGGTTCAGTGTGAGATCGGAGGGATAGTGGATGGGGGGAGGGGGGTTCACAGTGTGAGGGATATAAATGATGAACGTCTAAGTATTACCTTGTCTTGTACACCTGAAACTAATAAATAAATAAAAAAATAATAATAAAATACCTTTGGTAAGTGATGAATAAAAGAATTTGATTACTGGGAATTATGCATTGTTTTACAAACATCTTCCTACATTAAAACACATTATAGAAAGGGTTTATAACATATAACTTGAGAGAACAATAATATGAAACAATTAGAAAATTTACCCATGGTCCCATTTCTTTGGCCACAAATTTGGTTTGAACTGGATTTGTTGCACGAATGGGGTTTTCCTTTGTTTGCTTTTATGACTGTACTTCAAGCTAGCTATATAGAGTATGACAATGTTCCTCCTTGCTTTACTTATTAATAAGATTTATCTTCACAATGTATATCAACTGAATAAAATGACAGATACCCTGGGCAATGTTTCCTCTCATTATGCTATTCCTCTTGAGTGTTCACACTGTGATGGAATTAAAGCAGATACACAGGCCTCGAAAGCTGCCTCAAAAGATGTAACAAATGTCTCACCTTGACACCCTAAGTGAAGTTCTGACAAGGAAGCCATTAATCTATAATCACATTAAGGGTGGAACTAATGCCTGTCTTTTTCATTCTTTTATTCCACCACCTACTAGAGTAAACAAAGAGTAGATACAAAATAAAATTTGCTGAATCATTTAGGAATGTATCTACTGGTTCATAGATATCAACTCCAAATAAGTAGAAAATCATTTTTTTAATATTTTTGAGATTTAAAAAATATCAGATTCACATTTATTCATACTGAACATTTAATAAATGAACCATAAAAAGATATTCAAGACAATTCCATTTTCTAGCTTTGGCAATCTCAACAAAATGCCCTTTGGAATGAAAGGCAAAAGATACCTGCTTGCAGAAATACCATATTAATTTAATCTTCCACAATTTACTTCAAGGTCTAATGACTGAGGTATTATATTAATCAGATATTATATTAATCAGCTCTTTCTTAGTACTGTTAAATAATCAGGAGCTTAATAAGAATTGAGTGGAGAATGTTTTTTTATTATAATTTTATAGTTAACTCATATTTAAAACAATTCCAACTCCTCCAGAGTTGCCAGCCTAATGAATAAGAAGATAATACAGTGTGGAAGCCTTGAAAATGTTCCACTCTATCAGATCTGCTGTGAAGAGTATAATAGACTCATACACCCAGGTACGGCGTCTTTGAATCTCCATCTTGTCACCAACCATATTAATCCACTCTGGCTGCCACAGCACAGTACCACAGACTGGGGGTTTAAACAACAGAAATTTAGTTTCTTACTGTTCTGACAGCTGGAAGTCCAAAATGCAGGTGCCAGCATGACTGACTTCTGGTGAAGCCTCTCTCCTGGGGTTGCAGATGTCACCTTTTCTCTGTGTCCTCACCTGGCCTTGTTCTCTGTCTGCGCATGAACAAAGAGAGCTCTGCTTATCACACCAGTCCTATTGGAATAGGGTCCCCCACTTATGAGCTTATTTAACCCCAATTACCCCCTTAAAGACCCTGCCTTCAAATACAGTCACAATGAGGATTAAGACTTTAACGTAAAAATTTAGGGGGCACGATTTAGTCTATAACAGCAATGTGGTGCTATTCTTCAGGCAACCAACTGGTCACTTAGAAAATCAACTATATTGGGCTCTTCCCATGTAAGATCAGCTGTGGTTCATCCCCATAGGGATAGACATGGTGTACGGGTTGTCCTTTCCTGCCTTCTGAGACCCATTTGCCACCACTATCCTGAGGCTTACAGAATGGATCTTTAGGCAATGAATCTTACAACATGGCTTCTAATCAGCAGACCTACTTCTTGACAAGGAAGTATGGGAGTGGACCCATGTCTATGGGATTCACTGGTTATAACACGCATCTTATCATTCAGAAACAGACAGCCTCATAGAACAATGGGCTGGCCTTTTAAAGGCACAGCTGAAGCTCCAGCGTGAAGGCAATATTCAGAGAAGATGGGGTGACATCCTTCATGATGTTGTGTATGCATAAAATCAGAGAACTCTATTGTAATGCCGTGTCCCCAATAGAAAAATTACATGGGTCTGGGATCCAAAGGGTGAGAACATTGAGTGGCCTATCTGACTGTCATTCTTACTGTCACTCCTGAAGACTAACTGGAAAATTTTTATTCCTATCTAAATCAACGCTGGGATCTCCGGCGTTGGATGATCTGGTCCACAAAGGGGTCATTTTCTTGCCAGGGGACACAGAAGGATATCAGTGGTCTACAAGTTATGCCTACCACCAGGGAATTTTGGATTTCTTGTGTCTAGTACTCAGTAGGTAATAAGAGAAGTCACAGCTGTGGCAGAGATAATTGACTTGCTATCAGGAGGAAGCAGGGTTGTTTTTACACAATGGAGATAGGGAAGAACACATATGGGTCCCCAGTGATCCACTTGGTGCCACTTGTATTCTCTGGCCCCACTGTAACTGTGAACAGATGCAGCGACTCTAGCCTGAGGAGGGTATAATTATCAAGGGATCATCCTCCTCAAAAGTGAAGATTTAAGTCCCACAATCAGGTAAGCCACTAAGACCTGATAAAGTGATAGCTGAAGGTTAGGGGTGTTTAGAATGGATGGCAGAGGAGGAGAGAAACAGGCTGCTGTTCATACTAATAACCTCCCTCATTTCTATTTCTCCTCAGGTTTAGAGACCCACAAGAACCACGAGGCACTGCTTCTGGAATGTGCATGGAGAAATAGATGTGTACTACACGATGGATGGATCCTGGTAACCTTGATCATTAGCTATACAGGGCACAATTGACGGACAGCCCCAAGTACTATGTCTCTGACCACTACCACAGTGAAACTTTTGGAACTGCCATACAGATCGAAACTCTTCCTACCCAAGTCTTTTTTCCTACTTGCTCACCTTTACTGGGATCAAACCTGCATTATGATCTGAAGATTCTCCTGGTCCTCTCTAGCTCTCTCCCCTTTGTTCCAAAACAGGCGTTTCCCTCAGTAAATCTCTTGCGTGTCTAGTTCCATCTTGGTATCTGCTTCTGAGAAGACCTGAAACAACACAAAAAAGATATGTGAGCACAAAGTGTCTACTTGTAAAAGGAAGACATAATAAGACACTGGAAGAAAAGGAACAATTATGAATGATTTAAAGATTATAGGGAATTTTTCTGTTTTTATAAATACATTTTTTTTAATTCATAGAGCATTTAATTTACTATGAATCAGTCACTGTTCTAAATGCTTTACATATAATAACCCATTTAATTACCTTATAAATACATTTTTATTCTTTACAAAATTGTCTGGCATGAGCAAATATTTCTGTAATCAAAAAAGCAAACAAAATAGATGTGTTTAGAGGTTAGAAAGGCATATCTAAAGACAGTATGGGCAGGATAATTCTGGGCAGAGGGGAAGGAAGATCCTAGGGGACATCCCAGAGCAAAAGACTTCACAGTCTGCCTAGACTATGATCCAGGCAAACACCAAGTACAGCGGTGTCCACCAGCTCCTCTGCTGAGAGGCAAGAAAATGCCCTTCCACTCCCTTCTGAAAACCACGAAGGCCATTTATCAGATTACCTGGATTCAAAGCCTAGTTCCCCACTAATGTCTGAGATTTTGCCTCAATCTCATTTGTAAAATGAAGCTAATCATACTTAGCACTGTCACAGAAGTTTGTTCTGGACTAAATGAGATAATACATTAATGTGCTTAGAAAAGCACCTCACACAAGTTATGAACTCAATTAATATTATTTTCTTATCATAGTTTTTTACAACTCTCTATCAAATATAAAGTTAAATCATAAAATAGTTTTACCATCAAAGATGTGGTAAAACAGGAATAAAGACAGAATAATATGGCATTTGGAAGGCATTTTATTCTAATGATTTTCTGATATATATAATCACATTGGGTAATTCTAAGTTTCAGGATTTTGAAACTAATTTTAAAATAATACAGAGAAGCAAAACATATATAATTTTCAATTAAGAGATTCAATTAGAAATTACACAGTGTTTTCAAGTGTAATTGTTGAGATTTGCCAAATTAAAATGTAAGTTTTACAGAATGCCTATCAGCCATATATTTGAGTCTTCTAAAACTAATACAAATATTACACAAATACCAATTTTTGCCTGGAACAAACCAAAAAGCACTGTCAATGAATGAAGAAATTTTTAGCATTCCCAGTTCTCAACCAGCTGCCGGAGAGTAGCAGGAGGCATTCCCAAGATGTTTGTTCACCAACTTGGTAAAGCACAACTGAGAGTAAAGCAGTCACCCAGCATTGTTTGCTAATACCTTGCATCATTTTTATTTTTATTTTACTCATAAAAATAGCAATAAGTGTTGATTGAGAGCCTACTGTGTACCAGGTTCTCTCACAGAAAACAGGAGCTAGGCAATCAAGAGACCAACTGGCTTACTCTGTCAAGGAGCTTACAATTACCCAATAGAAAACAACATTAAATAAGTAAACTAATAAATAAACTATTAGTGCAATCTGTATAAAATAAACAGAAGAATGATGTGATGGGGTGATTGGGTGGGAGTACAGGGAAGTAGCCTATTATAGACATTACACACTATTGTTCATAACAATCCTCTCTCTTAAGAGGTGTACTTAAGTCAAAATTGAAAGAAAGAGCCAGACATTTGAAGATTCTAGGGGAAATTTCCATGAAAAAGTGGAGCACGTACACATGCTTGAGAGAGAACCAATATTGGCTAATAAAGAATAAAAAGAAGACCCATATTACTGGACCCCACAAACAAAAATAAAAGGGAGAGTAGTAGGAATTAAGGACAGAGGAGTTAGTCAGATATCAGACTAGGGAAGAATTATAAGACATAATACAATTTGGGTTCTAAATTTAGTGGGGAGATTTGGAGGGTTCTAGGAAACGAAGATGTGATATCCACCACTTTGAAAGAGTGAATTTCTCCATAACAATTTAACACTTTAGCAGTCTGACTAAATGTAAATTACATGAACAGTATTTTAAATTATAATACATGAAATGGCAAGAATATATTTATCCACATAAAGATGTGTATAAATATGAAACAACAGCGTTTTCAGAGAAAAAATAGGAGGAAGCAACAATCACTATATTACACGCAAAAGAAAATATTGTGGAGACAACATCAATTGCAGTAGATGTCTGAGTTTTCTTAGGAGAAATTATTGATCTAAGTAAGAGTTCAAGCCTCAGAAGTTTAATGGAACACTGGCTTGCTCATGTTGTTCTTCTCTTAACCCCTATCTGGATGGAGGAGCAGCAAATTATTCTCTACTTTAGAAATGTCTAGGTTTAAAACACCAGATTATTCTTTCAGGAAGTCACATCTCACAGGACTACTCTGACGCTGGTAAGAAACAAAGATTGAAGAATGTCAGCATCTGCAGCCGCACTTCACAAGGTTTCTACTGGTAGACAGAACCTAATTTCACGCCACGCATTTGTTCTGCAATGTACTTTCAATAAATATCATCATGTACTCAGGAAACAATTCTAAAATTAATCACACCTGTGATAATATGTCTTTGACTCAAACAAGCTAAAGGCTTCTGTAAAATCTTACATGATATTTAAGTGTGAGATGTGTCATTCAAAGTAATTAGGAACTTGTTAGTGGAAGAGTGTAGACTTTATACATAATTTATTTATCAGCCACTTTGGTCCAGAAAGGACTTTTATAATAAGATGGTATATAATAAAAGACATATGCCACAGAACAAGGTAAGATTAAATTCTAAAAGTAGAAGAAAAACAAGCTGGAGAAAATAAGGATAGGGAAGTAAAATTGAGCCAGCATGAGCTTAACACAAAATAAATGCCATTAACCTTTTAGAAGGTTCACAAATCTGCTCCAAGCTTTCCACAAGAATGGCATTTATTCAGTTATATTCTCAGTGTCTTAAGATAAAAACAGCTAGTTTCCTAAGAAAAATATTAACTCTTTGTGGTTCTGAGATCAGATCAATATTTATCCAGGGACCTTCACAAAAGACCCTCTTTAATGCACTGAATGACTTCCTCAATAACACTCATGGGAAATGTAAGTTTCATGGCATTGTTTTTATATGGAAATGGATGAACGAGTCTTCCATATGTACACATACTACAATAACATTTCTTATTTTGTATCTTAAACTGCTTATAGCATTGACAATAAACAATGAAATCACTTACATTGAAGTTGCAAGAGGTTGAAAATAATGTTCATGATCAGACCCCAATCTATAAATGCTCTTTACTCAGATGGACAGTTAAGCGAAGAAAGGTGACATGATAATATATTTATTGAATGGAATCAATTCTGAGGGAGAAATGGTGGATGGTAGGAGTGTGGAGGGGGTACAGGAGAGAAAATTTACTTCACTACGTTTTTTTTTTTTTCCTATTTTTTTCTTTTCTTTCTTTCTTTTTTTTAACATTTTAAAAATTAGTTTCAGGTGCACAAAACAATGTAATAGTTAGACATTTATCATTGATATCCCTCATACAGTGACAACCCCCCCAAAAACAACTACCTCTGTGACATCACATATAGCCATTACATTTCTACTGTCTCTATTCTTAATGCTGTACTTCACTTCTTGTAAATATACATATATATGTGTGTATATATATATATATATATATATATATATATATATATATATATATATATAAAATTGTAGTTGACATTCATTATTGTTCAGCTTCAGCTTCAGGTGTACAGTGCAGTGATCAGGCATCTACATCATCCCTGAGGTGGTCTCCCTAATGAGACAATGGTCCATCGGATACCCTACAAAATCTTCAGTTTCTATTATTTGTCGCTGAGAAAGTCATGGCTCAGAAACAGAGCACAGAAAAATGCACTAAGGCTGCTTTGGTCAACTGCATTTCACTCACAGAAGAGGTCCTGAACCAAAAAACAGCAACAAAATATACATTTTCATATATATAGTTTCTGCATCAAAGACTTCTTTAAGATTCAGATGAAACAATGTACATTTCACTGGGGAAAAGTACTCATGTTCTAATTTCAACTTTTAGCTCATGCTTATTTTAGAAAAATCTTAACACTGAGAATCTATCTCAAGGGGAAAAATTCCCAGAATTTTTTTAATTTTTGGTTTTCCTATCTACAAAATATGAAAAAAGCTGGCAACTTACAAAATACGGAAAATATTTTGTTTAAAGAAAAGAGTGTAATAGTGTAAATGTGACAATTAGTTTGAGCTGAAACGATGACAGATATACAGTGAGAACAATAGGTCTTGGGAAAATATGGTCAAAAGATAGAGAAAACTCCAAAAAGTGTATAAATGGAAACTAATAGAAGAGGTTAGAGGCATTCTTGGTAGTAACCATGATATTGGCACAGTATAAGGGGGCAAGATTTTCCTCCACAGGCTATCATAAGCTGTTGCCTTTGTACAGCAATGCCAGGAATTCAAGCACGTACTAGGGGGCACAAAGAAATAGGAAAGGTGGATGGTGGTATCTCCTCTTACATTTGAGAGTGCAGAATGAGGTATCTGGGGTATAGCATTCTTCCTATGGTATGTAAACAAAATGGAGGGTGAAAGGAATAGGTTATCTATTAAGATAGTTAAATGGAGGAGCAAAATTCATAGTCTTTAAACCAAAATCAACAGGTTGATACCTTCTATTACATTAGCTCAATAGGTGTTTGAAAATTACTTTTCAGTATGCAAAATTCATATGGCATATAAACACATTTCTGGCTTATCAAAAAAAATCAGACGATCTAGTAATCTTAGACTCCAATTTTTTCAATCAACAATCATTCCTTCACAGTTAGCACTAAACATTGTTGTTATTCTAAAAGAGGCCAAGTTATCTTCAAGTTTGAGCAGTCTTTCTTTCCAGTAGTCAGGCTTCCTACTTTGTCATTTACTGTATTACCTGCCTCATCCCTATAGTTATGTAAGTTTATAACTCACCACTTTTTACCCCCTGAATTAATGTGTAATTTTATTAATTTAATGTGGCGGCCATGAGGACCTACCCCACAGACCTCCAATTCTAGGGAGCTAGACTGGCCAAAGGTATCAGCTGTTCCACCATACTTTCATCTTATTGGCCGCTCCCAGCCATTGGCTGAGCATGCGAAGAGTCTAAAACAGGCTCCAGGATTCTCGGATGATTTTGCTGCACCTTCTAAGATTGCAGAGCAGACTAATATGCTACCTTTCTTTACTAAGGGTCAGACTTGCCTCCCCCAGGTTTCTTCAGCTCCCTCCCACTTTCTGTCACAGAAGCATTTCTTCTAACAAAATCCTTGCCTAATTTAGCCCATCATAATGTCTACTTCCTGTTAGACCTTGACTGATAGGCCTGGTGTTGGAAGTAAAGTGATCTGACAAAGCAGGCAGTAAGGTATGGATATGGAACTGGCTCACCACAACCCTAAATGTGAAGAGAATGTCCTTCCGGTTGGTAAATGAGACATGGGCAGTCCCTGGCACAAAGTGACAGTGTAATTTGTAACAATTTTACCTGTAGTGACATGAAAAAAATAAAAAAGTAAAAAATAAATTGGTCCTAATGGAGAGGAGTGTCTTGGCAGATGAAATAATGCAAGCATTTTAAAATTTGGCAGGAGCGGGGGCGCCTGCAAAGACAGTGGAGTTGTCTGAGTATTATTATATTACACTGATGTCCTACAGAAAGATAATAAGAGACTGAAGGCTATTAACAAGCAGTAACAGCTAAGTGTTAGCACTACACAGTCTCTGTGACAGTCAAGTATCGGGTTGAGGACTGTTGGCTTCACAAAGCTCCAGAGATATCTGAATGCTCAGTCAAGGCAAGTCTGTTATACAAAGTTCAGGGCCTGGTAGAAAAAACTCAGGGTGCTAAAACGTGCTTCAAAGATACTGAATGGATACTTCTGAACTGCCCAAACTCTCTGGTCTCCCAGAGAGGTGGCTCATACTTCCCTGGTAAGAGTTAGTACCTAACTGTGCCGGAATGTGCTGCAGGAGCCTCTCTCTCGTGAAGCATCTTTCCACCTCCTCTCCTGGTCACCGAGCTGACAATTAGTGTTTAATCCCAACATAAGCCAGGTGGGGATGTGCTCAATCTGATAAGGAAGGATAGAGACTGTATACAATAGGAATTGCAAGAATTAGTGGGTGTTTACCAGCAGGAGCCAAGAGAGTCTTCCTAGGGTTGGATTGTAAGTATGCTTGATCAAGAGTGCCAGAATGGAAGACTGAATAAGCAAGAATTCATCGACTTGAGGAAGTAAGGCATTTTCTTGGGACGTGGGATTTAATACTCTACCAAGGACATCATCAGATGGAGCAAAGTTGTTGCTGGAGTGGTTCTTAGAAGCCTGGAAATAAAGTGATACCCAATTCTAAGTGACGTAGAAATGCCTGAGTAACCCTGGCAGATGACTGAGGAAGGAATCAAGAGTCTGAGAGAAGTGGGAATGCTGGAATAGATATATTGTGAAAGGGCAAAAGGCCCAGCAGAGGATTATGGTCCACGAGAAGGTTCAGAGAACACACCATTTACCAAGTCCTTCAGGAATATGTGGGGAGAGGAGTGCCATCAGTAAGAAGTTTCTTGGATCTCCTCTGTAGTCCAGGGAAGATGGTAGAACAGGAAATTAGTGAGCTGCTGTCATTAACATTCATGGGATGATGGGGGCCTCAAAAACAAAAAGTAAATAAATGCTAGAAGTAGCACTTAATTGCCAAAAGCCAAGAGGCAATAATTACTGTAACTACAAGTAAGGTCAGGGGAGCAGACAAGGTGACTTGACCTGCAGAAAGTTTTGAAGACAATTAATAGACCATGATGTCCCTAGGAGCAAAATAGATGAGCATCTAACAAAGGTGTAAAACAACAACAACAAAGGCAAACAGGAAAAAGAATAGAAAAGGAGGAGGCCAAGTCATCCTCTAGAATGAATGAAGCAGTGTTTACAGGCTTTTTTAGGTCCTTGAGCCAACATATTCCACAGCTAGGAATTTTGCTCTGGCACAGATACTGGGTGAAACATAAGGCTACCAGCACTGAGTAGGGCCTAATGCATGAAAGGATGCTATAGTAGGTCCAGTCCTTGGTGCAGTATAAGCTCTACAGCTTGCATCATGTGATCTGGCAGACATTACAGTGGTGGATGTATCAGTAATAGGAAAAGATGCAGTTCTGGTGGAAGGATCAGACGCAAGCCACTGGAGAAATACCATGTGTCCAGAGGAGATAATCTATGCCTTTTGAGAAGTAAGTCTAGGTATTTTATTGGAAACTGGTAGAAAGGAAATGTTTGACCAATGGGACTCCTAGGAGTATGTGTCCAGAACTATTCATTAATACTTGGCTTCTTCAGACCTGCCAAGTCATAAAGTTACATATGCCTAGCAGCAGTCCATCACAAGACGGAAATGACACGTCTGGGATCAAGCCCAATTGAACTACAGAGGCCACTGCAGCAGGCATGGAAAGTACATATGGATTCCACCTCTCAAGGCAAATCTACCTCCCAGTTAATGCCTCTATTCGTCTAACTTGTCAAAACAGACATCAATACTGAGCTCCCAAGACGGCATTATTCCCTATGCTAGTTGGTTGTAAATTGGCTACATCAGTTCCCTTCCATCCTAGAAGGGCCAGTGGTTTGAGCCCATAGGGAATATTTATTGTGGGCTGGGTTTGCTTTTCTTTTCCGCAGAGCCTCAGCCAACACTACTATCAAGGGGCTTATGGAATATCTAGTTCATATGCTTGGAATTCCACCCAGCACAGTATCTGGCCAGGAAACTCACTTCACAGTAAAGAAGATGTGAGAGTGAGCCCATGACCGTAGAATCCACTGCTCAAATCTTGTCCCACACCATCCAGAAGCTGCTAGTCTCATACAATGCTGCAACAGTCTTCTAAAGGTGTAACTGAAGGAAGCCCTCTGAAAAGATAATGCATTATTCTTCAGGACAATGCGTTCCTTAAATCAGAGACCACAGTATAATACTGTATCCTCATAGGAAAGATAGATGGATCCTTCCAGGAAGCACGTTATTCTATTTTTCATCCCTTCCAATTACACACTGGACGATTTTTTTCCTTCCTGGTCTCATCACTCTGGGCTTGTGCATGCTGGAGATCTCAGTACACAGAGAAGGCACACTTTTGTCAGAGTTCTTATCAGGGACATCACCTCTGCTTCCTTTGTAGGAGTCTGGGGTGGAGAGGACCCATGTGACAGATTACCTCATTGGTGCTAACCAGAAACTTCAAGACTAACTGATTAAGATTACATTCCTGAAGAAGATTGAATCTGCCTCTAGGTCAGGTATTAAGTTTGGGTTTGGTGTCATAGGTATTAGCACAAGTGACTCCACAAGGGGCCTAATGAATTATAAATTACAGTTGCTGTCAGAGCTTTAGACTTCTTGTGTCAAGTGACCAACTGGCGAGAAAAGGAGTCACCATCCTCCCTGGGTACTGACTCTGATCAGCAAGAGGTAGAGCTGCTTTCACACGGTGAGAGTAGGAAAGAATCTGTGGAAATCAAGTGACCCACTCGGGTGCCTCTATTGCTCCCTGGTCCCACTGTTACTGTGAACAGACACACACAGCAAACCTAACCTGTAAAGAGTATGATTATCAAGGGCTCAAAACCTCCACGGACTTGAAGAAAAGCAAAGTATAGTAATGGCCTACATCACAGTGGAATTGATCTCTAGCCACAACCTGATCCCTCTTCTGATCTCTCACTTAGTAAGCAGTTGCTCAGTTCCTGAAACGCTCTTTCCTAGAAAATTGGTACAATTTTTTCTCTTTGTTCAAATACCACCTTATTTGCAGAAGCTTCATGACCGCCCGATTTAAAACTTCACCATTACTTCCCAGTTATCTATGCTCTATTCCTGCTTTATTTTTCTCCATGGCACTTATCACCTGAAGTTCAACATAATTCACTTTTTATTAGTATATTATCTATTGCCCCTCAACTCAAATGTAAACTTCAAAAACACTGGGATTTTTTGTTTATATACTGCTGTGTCTCCATCCAATAGAACAGTGCCTGGTACACTGTAAATCGTATTGAGTGATGTAATAAATGGTTATCCATATAGGCATATAGGCGGAGTTAAAGAGGAAACCACAGGCCCAAAATGGAGTCACTTGCGCTAATACCTATGACACCAAACCCAAACTTAATACCTGACCTAATGGCAGCTTCAATCTTCTTCAGGAATGTAATCTTAATCCGTTAGTCTTGAATTTTCTGGTTAGCACCAATGAGGTAATCTGTCACATGGATCTTCTCCACCCCAGACCCCTACAAAGGAAGCTGAGATGATGTGCCTGATAAGAACCCTGCCTTCCCCTAAGGGAAAGTAACCTTGCCTAAAACAATCCTGTCTTTTTTTTTTCTAACCACTTTGTTTTTTCACCCATTTTCTGCTTATAAAAGCCTTCTATGCTGTACAGGTTCTCAGAGCACGTCTCTCTTTACTAGATGAGATGCTACATGCTTCATGAATCATTCAATAAAGCCAATTGCATTTTCAAATCTGCTTAAGAGAATTTTTGTTCTTTAACAGAAGCGATTATTATAGTGTGAAGTGACACAGGTGGAAACTGGATTATGAAGGTGTTCCAGTTTAAATAGACACTGAGAAAATAGCATCCTCATCATCATCTATATCATCATCATTATCCCAACAACTGACATTGATTGCTTATTATGTCCTAGATACTTTGCAATCTTTTCTGCATGCATTATGATATTTAACCTTCCCAACACTATGACATGCATCCTAGTACTATCCCCATTTTTTCTACAGCTTAGAAAGTTTAATTACCTTAATGAAGATAGAGATCATTGGAACCAGGGTTATTTCAAACTGGACCTAACACTAAAGCTTCAATTCATAACCTGAACTCTCTGGGGAACACAGATAATCACAAAGAACAGTTCTAGAACTTTACAGTATACCAAAGAAATGGAAAAAGACGGAGAAATATTAAAGTAATTCAGCAGTGAGAAATGCAAACATTTCTTATTTAAAAAGTGTGATTTTAATAAAAATGTGAGTAATGTTTTTAAGGAGATCATAAAAATACCAAAATCTAAGAAAAAGAAAGCTTTATGCAATACCATAGATTTATATCATTGATTTTATTCAAAAAAGTAGACAATGACAATCCTCTTTCATTAACCTTTAAAATCAATTCAAATGGCAATATAATTAAGAGTACAATAATAGAACAGAATCACCACAAAGACAGGTAATAGCAATAGTCTCAGTCAACTAAAGAAGAATAGAGATTTTATGAAGGCATAGATAACAATATATGTCTCAGAACACCACATTGAATTTTCAAATCACTAACTTTAACCCACACTATTTACACACACACACACACACACACACACACACACACACACACATTAATGCACCAAATGGAAGTTCACTGTGCCTTTTCTGTTTTGTCTTTTGAGGTCTCATTGACAGCCAGTGCAGGATATCATAGAAAATTCTGTCTTCTCAGAAGCAGACAGCTAAACAGTCTCAGCTACTTTTAAAACATGCAGATTTCAAAGGCAGTTATGTTGGTTGAATGAAAAGCAGGTGAAAACTCTATAGAAAAATAGCAAATCATAAAAAAACCTGCAGAAATGGAAGGCACTTAAGTCAAGGCTAAGAAACAATGGTAGATACCTGGATTGTGTACAAAATAATCTCAGTTAATATAAAAATAGAGGACACAGCTCCACTGGAAGTTCTCACCGCATTTATTGCTTGTATCTATATTCTTATATTTCATGAAAGCAATCTTAACTACATGAAAAATTATAGGAAACATTTACTGTGCTTTGATGTATACATATTAGAATTTTAATTTTACCTCACTGCTAGATTATTCATTCATTTATTTCTACACAGACACACACACACACATTAACTGAAAACCTCTTGAATACGAGATACTGTTAGGTTTTGCTGCAAACATGAACAAAGTTTTTTCTTTGTCCTGAAAGTCAACTACCAGAAATATAGACATACACTGAACACTGCAATACAGTGTGAGAAATTGTATAAGTAGAACCAAAGTCCTAATGAAAACAGCTGATTTTGAAGGAAAGATTCAGACTATGTAAATTTGGGAAAATGAGGGATATTAAAGGATAGGTGTTGGTCAAGAAAAATCTTGAGGGAGTGAAAGGGCTCAGTGAGACATTCAGTGTGTCCTGAGCATGGGCTGCTGCCATGAGGGAAAGGGTAGAAGAAGGTATTGGAAAATTAAATGTTTGCGTCAAGTAACAAAGGGAAGGTGAAGTGCACTTTAAACAGGAAAATTATGTAATTGGTTTAGATATTTAGAAGACTAGTATAGTGGTGTGTAGGGTATACTTGAGTTAATAGAGATGGAAGGCAGAGACAGTACATACTATAAACAAAATGAAGACATGGACTAAATCAAGTTGTGAAAATTAGTCTAAACCAAGATGTGATGTGTGTGGGCTGTTTGTTATAAGCAGCAGTGAAATTAGGTAGATACTAAGCATGGGATTCATTAACACATGTATTGTCTGATACTTTTATTTCATTACACTTATGAAAGAAATGTTGATTTCCAGTCAAGATGACGGAGTCGGTAAACACTGTGCTTGCCTCCTCACACAACGACATTAAAATTACAACTAAACTACAGAACAACCATCACTGAGAATCACCTGAAGTCTAGCTGAACCAAAGCCCTACAACTAAGGACATACAGAAGAAGACACCTTCAGCCTGGTAGAGGGTTAGAGACATGAAACAGGCTGGTACCACACCCATGTGTGGTGGTTAAAACTTGGGAGGGATTATGGTGGTTGTGGAGGTCCCCCTTGAGAAGCAAGGGGTCCCAGCCACACACTAGGTTCACCAGCCCAGGGTTACAGTACTGAGAAGTTCCCACAACGTCTGTGAAAACCAGTGGAGATTGTGGCTGAATGAGATGGAGGAATGCTAGAGTCACAGGTGCTGCTCTTAAAGGGACCATGCACAGAATTACTCCATGACAAACTCACTGGCTCTGAACTCCAGTGTGGGGGCAGCAGCTCAAAAAGCAGCAGGAACATACAGGAGGTACCTGAATAGTCTGACTTTAGGGAAAATGCTGCAGGGGTAGCTTTCTTCTAGTCAGAAGAACTGGCAGGATCCATTGTTTCATTGTTAAGCCCTGCAACCTCCCGATGTGCAGATGCAGGTGGCAGCCATATCTGAGTCTCCATTAACCTGGCTAACACCATTCACCCTGCCCTGGTATTCCCTGAGACCTCATGATACCCAACTTTTGAGCACACTCAAGCCGCTTCCAGTGCCTTTTCCATACATATGGCCTGTCTTGGCTCATGCTGCAGACTTTCCTAAAATTTCTCAAGGTTCACAAAATCCAAACAAGAAGCATTTCGCTTTGGTGTGTCCCATACCTCTGGCTTAGCAGCCCTAAGACTGGCACTAGCAACATCCAGCCTTGTTTCACAGCTTGGCCTCTTGAGGACCTCCAAGCCTGTGTGTCAATCTTTAGAAATCAGTCTTTAGATTGATTTGTAGCTCATGCCAGGTAGCCCTGGGCAGGGCACAGGCTGCAGCTGAAATTGGCCTGCAGTGGGTCCATTCCCAGTAAGCCCTGAGGTTGACACGCCTAGGGGCCAGATTTGGACCTAGCTGAGCCTCAACCAACCACCTCCAAGGATGACATGCCCAAAGGGCAGACTGAGCAGGAACCAGAGCCCTGCTAAAGCAAAACCTGCTCTATAGTGTTAGCCCCTGCACAACAGCTCCTCCACCTGTACTCACAATCAACATGAGGGTCAATCCCTCCCACTGACATGCAAACAGCAACCGCAGGATCAACTACCACAGGAGGGCACACACAACTCACACAAGGGACACACTTGGAGGACCTGGCTCTGGTGACCAAGGAGACTGCACCACTGGGCCCCCTAGGACACCTACTACATAAGGCCAGTCTACTAAGACTAAGAGACATAGCAGCGCCACCTAATACATAGAAAGAAACAGAGAGGTATCCAAAATGGGGAGACAAAGAAACATGTCCCAAATAAAAGAACAGAACAAAGCGCCAGAAAAAGAACTGAACAAAATGGAAACAAGCAATATACCATTTGCAGAGTTAAAAACACTGGTTTTAAGGCTGCTCAATGATCTCAGGGAGAATTTCGACAAAGAAATAGAAAACATAAAAAAGGAGATAAAAACACAAAAGAAGAATCAGTCTGAAATAAAGAATACAATAACTGAAATTAAGAAAATGTTAAAAGAAATTAACAGTAGATTAGATGAAGCAGAGGATTGAATCAACAATTTAGAACATAAGGTACCTAGGAGTGGAATTGCTGGGTCATAAGCTACCAGATGGGCATTGGATTTATCAAGGGGATCACATCATTGACTGTAAATGCATGATCAATGCACTGTACAACTGAAGCTGAAGTAGAATAATATTGTATGTCAACTATCAACAATTACTTTAAATGTAAATAGATTAAATGTCCCGATCAAAATGGAGCATTTGGGTGGCTGAATGGATAAGAAAACAAGACCCTTACATATACTGCCTACAAGAGATTCATTTCAGATCAAAAGACACATACAGGCTTAAATAAAGAGGAGGAAAAGATATTTCATGAAAATGGAAAATAGATAAAAAGCTGGGGTAGCAATTCTTATGTCAGACAAAATAGACTTTAAAACAAATGCTATCACAAGAGAAAACAAAGGACCCAGTAATCCCACTTCTGGGTATTTATTTGAAGAAACCCAAAACACTACTTCGAGGGGACTTGTACATTCGTATGTTCATTGCAGCAGTGTTTACAATTGTGAAGATGTGGAGGCAGCCTGGGTGTCCATCGATGGATGAATGGATGAAGAGTAAGTGAAACATAAATGCAATTAAATATTACTCAGCCGTAAAAAAAAAAAATGAAATCTTGCCATCTGCAACATCATGGGTGGACCTAGAGAGTATTGAGCTGAGTGAAGTAAGTCAGACAGAGAAAAACAAATGCCATATGATTTCACTTATATGTGGAATCTAAAGAACAAAACAAACAAAACAGAAACAAACTCAGAGATATAGAGAACATTTTGATTGTTGCCAGCTTTGAGGAAGGTTGGGCATTCAGGTGCAGGTGGCAAGGAGAAATTAATTAAGAAGTACAAACAGTCAGTTACAAAATCGGGGATATAAAGTACAGCATAAGGAATATAGTCAATAATGTTGTAATATCTATGTATGGTGTCAGATGAGTAGTAGATATCGGGCTGATCACTTTATAAGTTTACATAAATATCTAATTACTATGTTGTACACCTGAAACTAATATAATATTGTATGTCAACTTTAATCAAAATAAAACAATTATTTAAAAAATAAATAAATAAAAGTGACAAAGTTTGAGTAGTAAAAACAAAAAGAAATACTAACAGCGCAATTCCCTCAGGCATTCAAGTTTGTGAGATCTGGTCTAAATTTAAGAGTAGCGGAAGAGTTGCAGAGAAGGGGTCAGAAGTCATCTCTTTCCTGTTTCAGGTAACATTGATTTTCCAACAGCATATTTGTGATGCTGTTTCATCATTAATAAACATTAATTTTTACATAGTTTGATAACAATTTTTTAACAATGTTATAATTATGAATGTCTGTGACCATAAAGTGATTTTTACTTATAAGAGTTTCAATGGAAATTTCTAGTCACAGGGTTACATGTCTTGAAGATTATCAATATTTCATTGTATACCATGCATTTTATTCTTGGGTTCATTACTGATGTCTTCTATACTACACGAACTCTTCAGCATTTAACATGTAAGTCACATCCTTTAGCAAACAATTACTGGAAGAAGTACTGAGAGATGTATCACACTCAATGAGCCATTTTCAGGTCACACAGTGAAATCCAAATAGGAGAAATCAGTCCACAATTGGAAGAAAACAATGGAAATCATGATGCAAGTTCATTTTGTGATAACTACTTTGTACTCCACAGTGAGAAATAGTTGGGAACTGTGGAGGTCATAATTAAAGGCACAACATTTCATTCATCGTGAACACATTTTTAGAGATATTCATTTTGGTTGAAAAATTCCACAGTGTTATTTTGAAACCAAAAGCTTTCCCAAATAGCTTATCCTATCAATTCAAGACATGGAGTGAAATGAAGCAAATACTATTAATATAACTCTGTGTGTGATCTCTAAACTGAGAAAAGAAGTACCCAGATATTTTCTGTGTTAAGTCCCTTTGTAAATAAAAATGTCAAAAAGTTTTTGTTGTTATTTTCTGCTCTTGTATTGAAAGAGAAATGGACCCATATTTCCATTAATATTTCCACCTTTAACAAATATTTATTTTGACAGTATTATGAAGAAGAGAATGAAGATATTTAGAAAAAGTTGTGTCTTTCCTGTCACCAAACACAAGATGAAAACATTTTAACCTAAATTGAGTTGCTAATTGTATACATTATCTGTTCTAAGGGCAAAATCCTTAATACCAGGGGGAGAAGAAAAAATATAATTTGAAAAAAAAAGATGAAGTAGCTGGGAGCAAAGAGAATTTAGCATACAATATAACTTTATCTGTGGCATAAATAAGTGCTTTTAAACAGGGGTTTAATAAGATTGAATTCTTATAGTTTATAAAAAACTAGTAATTATTCAGTAGTTCATTAATATGCACCTGGTGCTTACAATTTGTTCATAAACCTTGATTATGCAGTGGTTCTTTTGTCTGTTCACTAAGTAATTGAATAAATCACCCCCTTGCATTTCCGTAGATATGACCTAAAAATAAAGAAATCTACCATTTTAAGGCTATAAAGAAATTGTTATTTTATAGTTGAAGAAGCTGATATGCAGTTTCCCGAACATTAATACTTAATATTTAAGTATTTATGAAGCCTTTCTCAGGACTTTATATGTTCTATTTCATTTAAACCTTATACCAACCTCTAATCCAGTACCATTATAATCTCTACTTTATATGGGGGGAAATTTAGGTTCAGAGGTCTTAAACAACCTACTAAATAAAGGCCATAAAATTTAGAAGTGGCATGGTTAACATTTGAATATATATGTACATATAGGTTAACTGAAAAGTCAAGTTCTTAACTATTATATCATACTACCTTCCCAGCTCACAATGAAATTTACAACAAAAAGAATGCAGGAGCATGAGAAAAGTATAGGAAAAGTTGTTGATATTCAAAATCTATGTCACAAAGAGTTTTTCAACTATTGATTAACATGTACTGCAAAAAGACTTGTAAATGACAAAGTTTTTACTTAAAATTGATTAATATTCAACCATTTGCTTAGTGACCCTCTGAGGTAATTAACTAATTGGAAGTTATGGATTTTATTTATTGGTCTGTCTTTTATGCTTCATATCAAGCTCATTTTATAAAAAAAAAAAAAAAGCAAATCCATTTCCAGTTTTATTCTTTCTATTGCATATTTGCCCAACACTTTACTATTTATGCCTTGTAAAAAAAAAAAGCTAACTTACACAGTTACACAAATGCTAGATACAAAACTTTTCTAAACGAGTTAATGTCTGCTACAGATAGTTAATGATTTTTGGACCTTTTGAGTCACGGCCCATGGGGCAGGATAGTGGGTATAACATACACTTTCTGCAGGTGACTCACCTGCTGAATTTCACCTGAAGCTTATGAATTTGTCAGTGTGGAGTCAGAGCAGCACACTGAAATGCAGCCTTCATTCTCACCCAAATCCTGATGGGTTCTGCACGTGTTCTGCCTCTTTGTTCAGGGGTGAGTTGTGTAAGATTTAGAAATTTGTCCTTTTCTTTAAGGAAGTGCCCTGAGCTGCTGCAGACCTCTGAGCCCCTAGGATCAACAGACATATGGCAGGCTTCTAAGTTTTATGAAGTTTATCTCTCATTCTCTGGCATTTTTGTTTTACTAATCATTTGGGTACTCCCTACTACCTGCTTACCAGATCCAGTGAACCTAGGGGAGGAGAGAAAATAAAAGCAGCACACTCTGTTGGAGTACTCTCATGGAAATAAAACTAAAATATGTGAAAAAATGAAAGAGAGAATTCAGGGCATTGACTTTACTACCACATAAAGAGATTTGTAATTGATTTGATATCTTACTTTAATTGGTTTTCTAAATAAACCAGATGAATATTGTCCAGTTGTCAGAAAAATAACTTCAGTTTAGGAGCACTGGCATCATTGAAATATTTTACTTTCTTCCTAGACAATAGAAATCAATATAAAATGCCAGTAGCTAATTCATGTATTATAGACCAATGGTAGGTTGACAAGAACCATTAAAATGGTATAACTGATGAGAGGATTCTGATCTGGGCTATAGTTATAATAATGACAGGTAATTTTCATGTGTGTAATTCTGTTCCTTAATAAGTTTTCCCCATTATTCTCCTAAGGCAATGTATAGCACAGATTGGTAGAATTTGATGGGAACTTTAATTCAATAAACTTTTTGGGGTTTTTTTTTTGGTGTTTGGACTTATCTTCATTCAAATGGATATGAGCCCAAGGTAACAAGACTAATATTTAATAGTGCTGTTTTGACTCTAAAAATAAGATTTCAAGTACATTTTAATTATATATGAGGTCTGACAATAAGGTAATTATTGTTCTACTCATAAACTTGACTCTTAAAAACAATTATTCAAAAGGGTGCTCTAAAATATTTTAAATATATCATAAATACAGTCACCAATGATTATTTTTGAAGAGAAAACTCACCTAAAGTAGCTATTGTATTTCAATTTTTAAGGTTTTATGGCTTCACCTTCTCATCTTGTTTATTTCTCCAGGGGGAAAAATCAAAATCACAAATAAAACTGAATGTGGTTATTGAAGAAGTCTGATGGTGCTTACAATGAATTGAGTCATAAAGATTTGCTAGACGATTGTATGTATATATACATATCTATATACCTACAGACATATTATATATAGATAGATGATGATAGATAGATAGATAGATAGATAGATAGATAGATAGATAGATAGATAGACAGACAGACAGACAGACAGACAGATAGATAGATAGATAGATATATTCTACGTGGTTTTGCTAATATATATAAAATTGTAAAAAACCAATGACATGGAGTGAATCATAGTTCAGTTTCAAGTTTCAGTTTGTTTCTTATAAAATTGACTATAAAAACAATTTCAAATAGTGCTCAAAATATTTTAAGCATACCATAATTTACATAAATCTATATAAAATAATTTGCAATTTTATAAATTGTAACAATAAAATTTAACAAAATTAGAGCATTTTCTAGGTAAATACAAGGTCTGACAATTAAGTTCGTAAACTTGTTGCAACGATGTTGCTAGCCTTTTTGATATTAGAGGGATTATTCATTATGAATTTGTACCAACTGGACAAATGGTTAACAAGTTTACTATTTGGAAGTGATGAAAAGTCTACATGAAAAGGTTAGACGAAAACGTCTTGAACTTTTGGCCAACAATTCATGATTCTTGCATCATGACAATGCATCAGCTCACATGGCACAGTCTGTGAGGGACTTTATAGCCAGTAAACAAATAAGTGTATTGGAACACCCTCCCTACTCATCTGATCTGGCCCCCAATGACTTCTTTCTTTACCCAAAGATAAAGGAAATATTGAAAGGAAGACATTGTGATGACATTCAGGACATCAAGGGTAATATGATGGCAGCTCTGATCGCTATTCCAGAAAAGGAGTTCCAAAATTGCTTTGAGGGGTGGACTAGGCGCTGGTGTCAGTGCACAGCTTCCCACGGGGAGTACTTCAAAGGTGACCAAAGTGATATTCAGCAATGAGGGATGTAGCACTTGTTTCTAGGATGAGTTTGCGAACTTAATTGTCAGACCTCATGTACCTCTATTAACTAGAAGCAAAGATTACTATAAGTGTGGTACCATTTTTATAAATTACATGTTGTAAAAAACACATCCAAAATATGTAAAATATAATCCACAGAAAAACAAGCAAAAAAACAAATAAATATTGCAATAATCTGCCATTAATATTATGAAACAAAAATTGTCCATTCTGTCATTTTCTTACAACTTCCACTTTCAGTTTGCAAGTTAGTAGAACTCTATTTTGAACTGGCCAAATATATCTTAGACTTATTTATAGAATAAGCAAGCATATGACTTAAATGAGGTATTTCCTCCCTATAGAATAATGTGTGCTATTTATAATACTTCTTAAGATAAACTTCCTTTTCATATTTAACAAAATTCTTGAACAAATCTACTAATCAATTTGGATTACATTACACCATTCTGTCCTTTTTCTATAAAGGACATGTGAGGACAGAAACAACAATTGGAATAAACTCTGTTTATAGTGTCTTGACAAATTCTTTGAAGAATATAGTTTTTATCAGGAAAATTTGCAACATTGTTTTTCAATTATAAAATGGTAACTAGTTTTTTAATATGAAATCAAGGTATAAAAATTAATTTTTCATAAGAAAACTGTATACCACTTAAGAAAACAAATAGAAGATACAATATGTTGTTGTCACACAGCAGCCTAGCAGACTGTCCCCCCTTGTCTTGTTTTAAGGAAAGACAAGTCTGTGAGACTGTGCATCTCTGGGACTGAAAATTTCTCTCTATTTAGTCTCCAAAAGAGGGTTTGAGGCCAAAGACAAGTAAGAGTCCCCACGGGGGCGGGGGGGGGGGGGGGGGAGAGAAGGGGGAAAACTCAAGCCAGGCGGAACCCCATGGAGACCCCCAGTGAGCTGCTTTAGAAAGATTTGGGAAGGGGCCTTGTCTTCCCTTGCCCCTGCCTGAGAAAAGCGGCTGCTGACTCTGGCTTTCCCTTCTCGCCTAATTAGGAGAAAAGTCTTGAGAGTGATAAGATTAAACTCTCTCTGCTCAGCTCTGTGAAACAATTTCAACATATATGTCCCTTAAAAGAGTTGCATACCTCACCTCAAGGACTTTCTGCTTCAGCTGTTTGAAGATCAACATAATTGGTTTGGGTTGTTTCTATAATGTGATAATTGAGTCTCACAGACCGTGCCAGAAACACTGCTACTCCCTTGTATACTTATCAATAAAAACCTCCAGGCGGCTTTGTTCTGGTCTTTCAGAACTGTGAGACCCCTGGCCTTCTGAGATTTAACTGCATTAAGTCTCTGTACGTTTTTTTCTTAAAAACTTAACCCAAAGCTGTTCCTTCTCACACCCTCACTGCCCGTGTTGCGCTGGACACGACAATTTGTGTGTTGCTAAACCTGAGATATAGCATATTCTCATATGCTAAAGTGTGCAGCATGATGATTTGATATACATATACATTGTGAAATGATGACCATAATCAAGTTCATTAACACATCCATTACGTCACAGATTAGTTTATGTGTGTGTGTCTGTGTAGTGTGAGAACACCTACGATCTATCCTCAGCAAATTCAAGAATAAAATACAGTGTTATTAACTATAGTCACCTTGCAGTATGTTAGATCTTCAGAACCTATTCGTCTTACAACTGAAAGTTTGTAACCTTTGACCAACACCTCCTCATTTCTTCCACCCCCTGTCCCAGACCCTAGTAGCCAACATTCTAGTCTGTTTCTATGAGTTTGAAGTAGTTTTCCCCTGGGGGGGGGGTGGTGTTTGTGTAGATTCCACATATAAATGATACTATGATACTATATAGCATTTGCATTTCTATGTTTGGCTTATTTTACTTAGCATAATATCCTCCAAGTTCATCCATGTTGTCACAGTTGGCAGGATTTCCTTCTTCTTTAAGGCTGAATAATATTTCATTGTGAATATATACAAGGTTTTCTTTATCCATGCATCTGTTGAAAGACATTTAAGTTGTTTGCATACCTTGGCTATTGTGAATAATGTTGCAATAACATGGGAGTATAGATATCTCTTCAAGATAGTGATTTTGTTTCCTTTGGATATATATACCCAGAAGTGGAATTGCTAGATCATAAGTTAGTTCTATTTTTAATTTTTTGAGGAACCTCCATACTGTTTTCCATAGTGGCAGCACCAATGTACATTCCCATCAACAGTGCACAAAGATTCTCTTTTTTCCACATTCTTTCCAACATTTGCTATCTCTTGTCTTTTTGATAATAACCATCCTAATATGTTTGAGGTCATATCTCATTGCGGTTCGACTTGGATTTTCCTGATGATTAGTGATGTTGAGCACCTTTTCATGTATCTATTGGCATTTGTATGTTTTTTTTTTTGAAAAACAGCATTGGAGCTAATGGGTAAAGAAATACTTTCAGACAGAAGAAACAACAATACATTTGTATAATGATCCAGTAGCAAGTAAATAAAAAACTATGTTGGAGAGGGGAGGATTCCTGGAACAACGACATTAAGTAGATGATAGGAAATGGATCTAGTGCATGAATGGAGTGTTTGTCTCCAAACAGAAACACTATGAATTCATACACCTCAACATAGAAAATTAGACTATGAATGTGCACATATGGGTAGGTGGTTGGATGTAGTAGTGGCTTTCTGTGAAAGTTTGCTTATGACTGCTACAATTTCTCAATGAAGTAAGAAGTAAGGTGAAGAGGAAGAAGTATTGAGAGCTTGAGGAGGAAAGAAAATAGTCATCTAGAAGAGATGAAATATGAAATGATTAGGGATACAGACTCTGATTGCTGAGCAGAATGAAGGATCCATCTGTGATTCAAACTCATGAATTGAAAGAGAGACAAGTTAGCAGAGCTGTGTTTTCTTTTTTTCCAGTCTTGTGTTGCATGATAGAAGCCTGGTATAAGACATAATTCAATTAAACAAGATTTATATTTTGCTAAGGGAGTAAAATAAAGCATAAAAAAGGGAGTAGAAAGTATACACATGGATTGAAAATCAGAGAACATGATTTTAAGCTGAGTGGAAATAAAAGACATGAGGAGTGTGATAAACAGTAAATTAATGGCCATATGAATGGAGTGAAGGTACTGGTTAGATAGAAGGATACTTGAGGTCTGGATACACAAGGTAAAATTTAAAAAAGAAAAAAAGAGGAGAAAGATGTGGTTAGAGTGTGGGATGTGTGAAATTGAAATTTGTAGTGGTTATAATTATGGTAAGGACAGGGTCTTTAGGGTATCCCCATGAAATGCATGGCTGAGATAGGATGGAGGACAAGATCAGTGGAGGAGAGGGGGCCAAAGCCAGAGAATATAAGATGGTAGAAATATTATCTACAAGAATATTTTGAATATTTTAAGTGCTCAAATTATGTCACAGGAGAGTGACTGACTAAAAGGAGATAAAATTCTTGAGAAATGAATGCTATTTACAATATTCTAATGAAGACTATGATTGGTGTAAAATTTGTGGTCCCCATTATTCATCTTAATTTAAAGCTTTGTTGTTAAACATAGGGTCAACTTAGTTACGATATTTCTGAACCTTATTTATAAATGTGTTAAATAAAACTCTAGGATTTTGTGGCATCAGTCCTCAAAATAATATGTTTATAGAGGCAGTATTGCCAATTGAAATGAAACAGAAAGTGATCCATCCATGTTATAAGTGGAGGGAGGGAAAAACTCTTGTAGTACATGAAATCAGGGCAGTTTCTCAAAAGATTGATATACCTTTTATTATAAGCAGTGATGTCAGCAGGTATCAGCTGTGCCAATACATGAAAGATACTCATTCATTTTAAGAGTCAAACTTATGGTTAGTGGAGGCTCTCCTTAATATTAATTGCTAAGGTTGTATGAAAGTATGATAACTAAGACGATAAAGTCAGAGAAAATACGCATGTGATCTGAAGGAGAAAAACTGGTGGCATGGAGAACCAGGTAGGTTTTCTCCTTGGAGTACAAAAAGAATGAGAATTATGAAGATAATTTAATGATATAAAAATACATGATGATTGGAATAATAAAATTAATGTGCTCAAATAAGACATTTTGATGGACTTTTGACAAATTACGTATCATTCAGGATCGATCAGAGCATATTCAGCAGATAGAAATACTGTATTTTAGGATAGGCAAGACTCAACAGATTACGCTGTGGTAACAAACACTCCCCAAATCTCAGTGCATTAAGATAACAAAGGCTTATTTCTCCCTCACACTACATATACAACTCAGGTCAGCAGAGACGCTGTTCATGAAGGTCACTCAAGGACACAGGCTGATAGAGTCTCTACCATAGGGCACGTGATAACAGCTGGAAGTTATATATGTTACATCTGTATATAATGTGTCAGCCAAAGCAACGAAGTGAGAAAAATGAAGTATTTGTGAATAGCCCTAATGACCACAACAAAATTATAATAAAATAAACAAGCTAAACAACAACTAATTTTTTCAAAAACCAATATACATATATAAATCTTTGAGAAGTAGAAAGACTCAATTCAACTAAGCAGTGAAAAATTCTAGTCCCTAACAAATTTGTCACTGTCTCATGATTTGCAGCCTCTGAAAAATCTAGAAATTGGCACCAAGGAGGCCTACCCCTCTAGCTCATCGTTCTCAAGGGATGAAAATCTTCCCTTGTATAAAATTGAATGTAAAATGTAATACATAGAGTATTCTTAGTCATGTGAGAAGAACTACATCAGGCTTCCAGGCAAATATTCTCAGAATATTTTTAGAAATATCTCCCTTACTCTGCATCCCCATTTTCTTTTTTTTTATCAGAGTCATTCTTCATCAGACATAATATAATAGTTTCATAACTTGAGATATAGGACTTAAAATAAATACCTAGTTGTAGTGATAAGAACTTAATGTCATTTAAGAAAGAAGCTGAAACCTTCCCCCGAAATCCTTCAAAATTTTAGTTATTGTTCTTTTCAGCAAAATGGTTTAGTTTCTGCTATGTAAGGAAAACGGGAAACTGTATACGGAAGTATTTTGGTCATGCACAGCTGCACTCAGGCACTGTTAGCAGAATGTCACGGTTGAAGAAGATAATGTAGGTCAACCCTTCCTCATTGATGAGGACTTTTATGGTAAAATAATGATTACGCCTTTAAAAAGTGGTTTGATTCCAGAAGACTTAACAAATCACAAAAGGATATTTTTCATTTGATGTGAGTGACAGAGAAGGTAAGAGAAGCCAGGAAGAAGAACCCAGTAGCTACCCAAGTGTCACACAACCGAGGCACACAATGCCAAGAGAGACAGTAAATCAATTTCCAGATGGATCTGCATGAAGCCAGAAGCTTGAAGCCAGAATGTCAGATATATAAGATGAATTCAGCACGATGTGCTGTCATAAGAGTCCCAGGAAATAATTTCTGAGAGTTCTATTGGAAAGAGTTAGGAATGACCGCAATATAGATTATGGGAAGTAATCCCTAAAGCATACATTATGATGAGAATAAAAAGCCTTCTTTGTCATTTGTGTTAGGAAAACACGTAGAAAAAAATAAAGAAAACATTATGACAATATGAATCTTCTTTAAAAGCTATATGATATGGTTGCAGACAATATTTTCAGATTAAGAACAAAAAATTAGTTCTCATTAAATATTAATAGCTAATATAGCAAAATATGTAAGAACATGAGTCAGACTATCTGGATTCAAACTCAACCTTTTTGCTGTTATTATGTTGTATAAGTTTTAACAGTTCACTTATTTTTCTGTAATTCAGTTTCTTCATTTACAAAATGGGATAAAATTAGTAGGCTTTTGTTGTAATGTTAAATAAGTTAATACGTGTAAATCGCTTAGCAGAGTGTCTGGTAATCAGTGAGCACTCAATTTTATTCATTATTGTTCTTATTCAAGTTAATAATATCTTATTTGAATAATGTGTCCCCTATAGGAATCTAGTAAACTATTAAAATGACTTATAGGCAATGTTGAATTATTCTCAATAAATTGACTCTAAGGAGAAATTAGCCACTGAAAGTAAACTATTTTCAAAATATCCTTTGGAAATATGTCCACTGGTTCTACTTATATTTATACCTCCATAGATTATGAGTTAAAATTTTTTTTCAAGGTATGTTTGTTTGTGTGTGTGTGTGTGTGTGTGTGTGTGTGTGTGTGTGTGTTGGCAAACACCCAGAATATTATTTCAGCCAAGATACAACAATCTGTTCATGGTGACCACCTCTGAGGAAGAAGGTGTTGTGGATATACAATGGAAAGAGACAATTTTCATTGTATTTTGCATTAGGAATTTTTATTAGGTTGGAGCAAAAGGAATTGAGGTTTTTGCAATAATGTTTAACCTTTTAAACCACAATTACTTTTGCACCAACCTAATAGTACATGGTTCTGATAGCATTTCAATAAAAACATATACAAAAAATGTTTCCTTTTCCCAGATAGAGCAATTTATTTTGCCTCATTACATGTATTTTCTGTTTCAATGATTTTTTTTTTCTTTTGCTACGATAGGCAGTCTTTAGAAATCAGAAGACACATGGTGAATTATGCATGAATGTTAAGGGAGCTTTTTAACTCTGGCATTAACAGTACTTCCCCCTGGGGCAGGGCAGGAAAACACCCTGTTTATTGATGACCTACCAGTGCAAGATTAACACCAGTGCCCTTTGCCAAAGGAGTACTCTCTGTTCTAGATTATTTTAAAATATATAGCCTTCCAAACCTGAAATATATTGGGATCCAGGTACCATTTTTATCTCTGACGTCAACAAGTCAAAAAATGTTTGGTACAAATAGAAGTGACACATCACAGGTTGTAATGGAAAGCTGTGGCTCAAGGAGACAGAGGATCCTTAAATGATGAGTACAGATTTATTCCGAGGAGAAAGAAAACAAAAACTAGCAGTTTTTCCAGTGCAATTTCTAGGAAAGATGTGAAATCGCCTTATTTTTATATAGTGTTGAAACTGTCGACCATGTATATTAAAAGGACACAGTTTTTCCTCTTTTATTTTTAACATCTTTGCATCAGTCATCTAATTTTAACCTTGTCGTGCAAAGAATAGCTATTTTAAATGATTACAATTACCACTAATATTTGGGGATATTTTCACTTTTACCTAGGACCTACAAAAGTAACTTTAAAGATATAAATTGCTATTTTTGATAAATTCTCTAGCCAAAACATTTTGCAGAAACTATGTAAAATTAATTGTTTTGCCTCTGTCAGAACAATGAACACATGTTTGTTCATGAAAAATTTAATAAAATTATTGCAGTAATTTCATGATTATGCCAATGCTGGAAAAAGATACTGTTTCCTGATTGTATAGAAAATTTAATGGTATAATTCATATTTTTCCTTACTTGCAAGGAAACAAAATTTAGTATGAAATATTTTTTTTAGCAAGTTCAACAGAATGGTTGAGCTATAATAATTAATTTGCATTTTTTAAGATTATTTTTTAGAGCAATTTTAGGTTAACACAAATTTAAGAGGAAGGTACAGAGATTTCCCATATACCCCATCCCCACACAGTAGCCTCCAGCATTATCAATATCAGAGTGGTTCATTTGCTACAATTGAGGAACTTACATTGATACATTGTAATCACCCAAAGTCTGTAGTTTGCTGTTAGAGTTCCCTCTCAGTGTTGTATAGTCTATGGATCCAGAAAAAATGCATAATGACTTTACCTATCTTTATAAGTAGCATCATACAGAGTATTTTCACTGCCCTAATGTAATACTATTTTACATCTTCTGAAAGGTTTGGGCATTAAACTCAAATCTGACAATACTATTTGAAATACAAATTCCAAACTTATTTATTTAATCAGTATCTTTCTCTAGCATAGCAATAATAAAATAATAATATCAAATGAAATCTTTAAATGTTAAAATCTCTGAACAATTGCTTCTGGATGAAAATTATTGGTGTTACATAAGAAACCTGATGGTCTGTGCAAGCTAAGTTCATATTGCACTCAGAAGTCAACGATAAAATTAGTCTTCCTTCCAAAACAGTTTTAAGTGACTCTTTAATCACCAGAGTCCGCATAATGCTAATCACTGGAGAGAAAACCATTATTTGATCAGAGCAATAAAATAAAATCAGTTATTAAGTGCACTTATAAGAAGGATGCTGATATATTTATTGTGCAGCCATTTGGGATAACACAGCCATTTGGGATAAGTAAAGCAGGCTATTACTATTTTTGCGTAGACTCTTGAAGGCATGTCACACTTCTATAAAGCCTGTGAACTCTGAGCACTTGTTACCACTAAAACAGATAAGGTTTTTTCCTATAGGAGAATTACTCCACCATGCTTGCACATATCCATATAGGCAGAGATTTGAATCACAGCTTATTTGAATCTTGAAGCAGGAGAGAATGGGCTGTATGTAAGGAGTTGCAATGAGGCCAGCTCCTACTTGCCCTATTTTCTCCCCTGGGAGGCTGTCCAAACACACTTTCTCACTAGGCCTGGGATCTAATGAGGTATGGGACTTTCAATCCCACCCCCCTCAGAATAGTGTCAGAATATAAACCCACTTAGCTACAGGCTGTATTTGGTTCCTCAGCAATGTCCTGTCCAACAGAGCTCACTGTAATCAACTGGCTTCTTTTGTTTCAATATCATTCTTATTCTTGTGGAACAAGAATCACAGGGACCTGACACCTTTGGCTTAATCTTCTTTTTATTGCCTATGTAGGTGATAAACTGTCTAAATCTCTAAGCAGCTCATGTATCTTTATAGCTGAATCAGTCAAACTGCGAGCTTGGCTTTGCCTGTATTGTGTGTTTGCTTGAGAGTAACAGGATCTCCAGATTGAGTATCTTACGTTTAAGGGCAGAACGCAAGATGTTACGAGGTATATAAAACGAGTCCAGGAGAACTGAAATAATAAAATGAGAAAGGTATTTAGATGGTGATCCACTAGTGGTCCTGTAATATATTCTAGTTGAGGACAACTATCACTTTTAAATAATAAAATAAAAACAAAAGAGAGAGACAAATAGAATAATGTAGTTATTAAAAATCAGAGGGCAAGCTGGTACTCAAAAAAAGTTGTTTTGTGACTCTTATATTTCAGTTATTTATATAAGTATTCCTTTGTAACAGTTAACTATGGCCACAACAATTATTTGTTTAAAAGAAAAAGGAAAACTAAATCTCAGTAGCATACAATAAAATTCATTTATTCAGAAAGAGAACAAACAATCCTAAAATTTTTATGGAACCACTAAAGACCCTGAGCAGCCAAAGCAATCTTGAGAAAGAAAAGCAAAGCTGGATGCATCACACTCCCTGATTTCAAACTATATTGCAAAGTCATAGTAATCAAAACAGTATGATACTGACATAAAAATGGACACATAGATCAGTGGAACAGAATAAGGAGCCCAGAAGTAAACCCACACATATGGTTAATTAATTTATGACAAAGGAGGCAAGAATATACAATGGGGAATGGAAGGTTTATTCAATAAATGGTACTGGGAAAACTGGACAGCCATACGCAAAAAAATAAATAAATAAAAATAAAAGTGAATCAAGACTACTATCTTACACCATACACAATGATTAACTCAAAATAGATTAAAGACTTAAATGTAAGACCTAACACCATAAAACTCCTAGAAGAAAACATAGGCAATAAGATCCTTGACATCAGTCTTGGTGGTGATTTTTTGGATCGACTCCAAAAGCAAAGGCAACAAGAGTAGAAATAAACAAGTGGGATACACACATCAAAGTAAAAAGCTTCTGCACAACAAAGGAAAACATCAACAAAATGTAAAAGCAACCTACTGAATGGGAGGAAATACATTGCAAATCATGTATCTTAAAAGGGGCTAATACCCAAAATGTATACATACAACCCAATGGCAAAAACAAACAATATGATTGATTTAAAAATAGGCAAAGGATATGAATAGACTTTTTCCTAAAGAAGACACAGATGGCCCACAGACACTTGAAAAGATGTTCAACATCACTAATCATCAGGGAAATGCAAAGCAAAACCACAGTGAGATATCATTTCACACCTGTTAGAATAATCATTATCAAAAGACAAGAAATAACAAGTGTTGGTGAGAAAATGAAGAAAAAGGAATGCTTGTACAGTGTTGGTGGGAATGTAAATTGGTGTAGTCACTATAGAAAATAGCATATAGTTTCCTCAAAAAAATTAAAAATAGAACTAACATATGATCTAGCAATTCTTCTTCCTGGTATTTATCCAACAAAAACACTAACTTAAAAAGGCATCTGCACCCCCTATGTTTATTGCAGCATTATTTACAACAGCAAAGATATGGGAAAAACCTAAGTGTCCACCAATAGATGAATGAATAAAGAAGAGGTGGTGGGTGTATGTGTGTGTGTGTGTGTCTGTATATATATATACACACACATATATATGTATGTGTGTGTATTCAGCATATATATATATATATATATATATATATATATATATATATATATATATATCCTTTATGTATATAGCTGGGAGTTGGGGTGCACGGGTGAGCACCCATATATATATATATTCAGCAATAAAAAAGAATGAAGTCTTGCCATTGGCAACAACTGAATGGACCTTGAGGGTATGATGCTAAGTGAAATAATTCTGACAGAGAAAGACAAATTCCATATGATCTCACTTATATATGGAATTAAAAGTAAAAACAAACTCATAGATAACAAAGAAAAGATTGATGGTTGCCAGAGAGGGTGAGGTACGTGGCGGGAAGAATAGGTGAAGGGGGTCAAAAGGTACAAACTTCCAGTTTTAATATAAATAATTTATGCAAATGTAACATACAGTATGGTGACTAAGGTTAATAATACTGTACTGCATATTTGAAAGTTGCTAAGAGAATAGATCTTAAAAGTCCTCCTCACAAGAAAAACAAAATCTCTAACTATGTATGGTAACACTGTTAACTAGATTTATTGTGGTGATGACCATTTTGCAATATATACAAATACTGAACTATTATGTTGTACACTTGAAACTAATGTACTGTACATATCAAGTATTACTCAATAAAAAAAGAAAAAATCATTTAGCTCACAAGTTGGTGGGTTGGCTGGAATTTGTCTAGTTTAGTCTAGGCTTCACTGAATGCCTCCACTGGTCTCAACGAGGTTCATTCATTGGAAAGGGTGGGGATTGGCTGATCTGGGGTCAGTCTGGCTCAGTTGCCTCTGCTCCATGTATCTGTCACCCTCCCGCTGGGACCAGAGTGCTGGCTTGGCACATTCTTCCCTGGACCGCGTTTGAGGCACAGGAGAGGAGGTGTAATCGCACATATATTTTTCATGCTTCTAATTACATTATATCTCCTAATATCTGGCCAAAGCAAGTCACTTGCTGAACCCAGAGCCAAGGGATGGGAAAGGACAGTCTTTTCAGCACTGCAAAGTTACATAGTAAAAGGTAGGAATGTGTAATCTAATTACTGGAAAGTGAGTGAAGAGTTGAAACAATAATCCAGTTGGCTGCATTCTCTCTAGCTGAAGTTTCTTTATCTGAATATATGCTTCAATGGAGTGCAATAATGTGTATGCAAAATTCTGGATCCAAAGCAAAAGGCACTATAATTAATCTACATGCATGTGCTAACCAAAACATCAATTGCCTGTGAGTCTGAGGAGAAAATGTAAAATGAACTTGGCATCATATCTCACCATTTTTTCTAAACAGATCATGTTTTGTACTTCTGTCATTTAAATATACTGTGTTTTATCACTATAATCTTTCCTAAATTATTAAGTAAAAGATATCTTCAAAAATGGTAAATGGTAAATAAATAAAAAAAATTAAAAAAAAAGGTAAATGGTTTTGAATAACATAATTAAATTAAAAGCCACAGAGAAGCTCATGTGTTAGATGAAAAGTTAAAAGTTGTAAACCAAGAGATAGAGGAAAGCACATAAAAGCTGTAAACTTGGACATACCTAGAAATAAGAAAATAAACAAAAATTTTGGAAACGTGTTTGGTTCTAGAAAGATTTACCACGTTACCAGAGTACAATATAATCTTTTTGCAATAACTAGAGAACATCGTGTGCAGTGGGAAAATGGCCACAATTAACATATAATGCCACTGAGCATCATGTTCATACAACCGAACGTGTTGAACATATTAATATTAAAAATCTGAGGAAGGGGGAAATAGAAGAGCGAATTGATTTGGTGAAATGATAGAGTTATGTTTCAAAGGAAATACTGGATGGATCAAATGACTTAACAAATGTTCAAATCTGTATAATTTGAAGGTTATATGTGAAGTGTCTCTCATGTAATTTGACAGGAGGAATTTGTCCCAATGGATTTGTAGTAAACCTTTCATAAGATGATAACATGGCAAAGCAAATTTTCATGCTTGGTACTCAGGCATTCAGTCAACTCAATTTTCCTGTGGATCTAAATAAGATTCAGTAAATCTCAAAGGAGAAAAATATATATATTTTTTTCTCCTTTGAGATTTACTGAATGTGTGTGTGTGTATATATACATATATGCATATATATACATGTATATATGTGTATATATATACACGTATATATGTATGTTATAAAAATAGTCATTTTCATTGCAAGTGAGAACGACCATGACAGAAATTGAAAGCTTATTTTCAAAAATGGAATTATAAATATAGTCTCAGTTTATCGGGACCTGTATTGAGCAAGCAAAGGGTCTCACAAAGATTTTTTTTTTCCATCACATTGCTTTGTCTCAGGCTTCAGATGATGGATGATGTGTAGGCAGTCATTTTTCTTAAACAATGTTGAGACGCACGATGAAAAAAGGACCACCAGATCTTCAAATTTGGTCGGAGATGAAACTAGGGCATTTACTCTTTTACTCGCTCCGTCACTACCTCACCCTTGCTCATCCCTCAGCAGGAACAGTGTCTTCACACTCTAACCACCAAATCCTACCTTCCTTCAATTGACAAGTACCTAGCATTTTAAAATAGTCTTTTAAAATTTTTATTTTGCTAAATGTATTTGTCTTCATTATGAATCTTCAAAATACTACATCATGAATTGTTCATTTCATCACCTTACGTGGCATATCCCTTGCGGTAAAAGAGGATAATGTAATTTGTACCTAATACTACATAATACTAATACTACATAGTATTACTGAGCTTTCCCCCAGAATATACCTATAGATAAGGTCATTACATGTTAAATAATTACTTAATTGGACTTTCAAATATTTTATATTATACATAAACACTTAGTAGAGTTTTTTTATATTCATTTGAGTTACTTGTTTTAACATTTGACAAAATGGGGGGAGATTTTTATATTGATTGAGAAATCATAATACTTTTAAAAATAATAAACACTAAGGTTCTTGTTATATTAAAAATTTTATATTAAACATGTTTTCAGAAATGGACTAGATTCTGGTAATAAGAGATACATGTAATCCGTGTGTGTGGTGTGTGTGTGTTTGTGTTTGTGTGTGTGTGTGTGTGTGTGTGTGTGTGTGTGTGTATTTGACCAAGTGAGTCACTATCAAAAAAGATTGGAAGCCCTTAGTGTGTTCTTTTACTCAAGCAGCACAGAAGTGGTAACTTGAGTCTCTAAAAATAGGGGTGAGGAGGTAATCCATCTTGAATTCCATGATCCCATAATTGCATTTTATCCAAAAATTACAGATGCTTTCCCTCAGAAGCAGAGAAAAGGAAAAAAAAACAAAATAATAAGCATTTAGTATCTATTTTTGAAAAATTGTATTTAGTCCTCACAGCTACTCTAATATCATTTAGGTATTGAAGGAAATAGAATAGTCAGAAGGAACAAGAGGATCTCCTTAGCCAGGAACTCATACTGACAAAGGGTCTCAAAATTAGAATTCTGAGAGTACCTCCATATGAGATTATAAATAGAATCATAATTCTTGTATGTAGTTTCTTACAGTTTATGCTTCAGAAAATCCGTACTTAATTTTCCCTATATTATTTGTTTAAAAATATGCACGTAAAATACACTACAATTTTGTAATCAGGCTATAAAATTCAGTTTGTAAGTTTGGGGTTCTCTGCTCATTTCATAATATCTTACTAGGCTGGCGCAAAAGTAATTGTGGATTAAAAGGTTAAAAATAATTGCAAACAACGCAATTACTTTTGCACCAAGCTAATAGAATCCTACGAAAATACTCTGGACTCTCTCACCCTCTGGCATCTCTTGCTTGGGAGTTCTTATTGCTCGATGTCATAACTCTCTTAAGCAAGAGATGTACAATTAAAAACAGAGCTATCTAATTCTAAAACCCATGCATTCCTCACTTAAAATTACTTAAAATCAATTTTAGGTATGCTAGAGTGCTTGATAATTTTATAAATTATGTTCATTTGAAAACCATATATTTTTGTAGCTATACTTTTGTAGCTTTAATTAATCAATATAACAGTTGCATTAGAACACTTTTTTTTAGAGTATTAGTATAAATATATTAATTTATTTTCAGGTCTAATAATCAGCATTATATTTTATTATTTATATAAAAATGCAAAGATAACAGAAAGTTGTTTTTCATCAGAGTCATGAAACAGTGGAACATAAACTTGACCTCAATACGTCTCTCACGTAAGTTTAAAACCATATTTCCAGTAAATGTTCTGTTAGTTAGTCGACACAAAACCTTAGTTTTCCTCACATTTGCTTAGGATAGAGGTAACTCATAAACGCAATGGAAAGGACTTTTTAGCCATTTTTCTGACGTCTTCCTTGAGACTAGGGACCTCTGAAGTCTCTAAATTCTGTAACTTGACATAATTGTTCAATTGTACAGTATTCACAACAAAATTGCACTATGAACCTTGGATCAAAAGTCCCTCTACTTCTGTGGATTATTTTTTACAAAAGTAATAAAGATAATTAAGATTAATCTATCACTATCCCCTCAAACATAGTCCCCTTAGTGCCCAAACTCAGGCACTATACTCAGCTACCATCAGCAACACAAGATCACTTTTTCCCCATTTGTAATGCTTCCAAATCTTCTATCAGCCTAACACAGGCCATGTGTGGGTATTTAAAGGTGACTACACACACTGGTACCACGTTTCCCTCCAAATAAGACCAGGTCATATATTAAGGTTTGCTCCAAAAGACTCATTAGGGCTTATGTCATGCAAGGTGTCAGGCAGGTTCTCTAGTCCCACTCCCCACATAAGAACACAGGATATGGTGAGGCCAAAAAAGGAATACCCAGGTATAGAGTCATACCACTATAGTCTTGCTGGCGGCTTGGTTGGAGACACAGGAAGCAGGAGCCACACTACCCGCAACCCGCCATCCATTTGTCTCTGCCAAACAATCTCACTTGCTAGCAATCTGCTTCTCTGCAATCTGCAATCCATACTCCGCCGCTTGCTAGCTCAGCCACCATCTTCTTGCTAGCCCCTCATCTTTTGCTAGCGTAGCCAAGGCAGTTACATTAGTGGCCAATGGCTCACTGGTTACAGCTGACGGCCAACTAGCCACAGCTGATGTTGATGGCCTTTTACTACCGGAGCCAGCACCCCTCCATGTGAGGCCAAGAGCCTGGAAACTGCTCTCTGGGGCTCTGTCCCCACAGCTTATGTTCAGGGAATGTCATCCTGAAAAATCATGCTAGGGCTTATTTTCTGGTTAGGTCTTATTTTCGGGGAAATATGAAACTTACAGGATGCATTCTTTAAAAATTCCTTATTACATACAGTGGATCTACTCAGCATATAAAATAACAGTTTCCTGCCTTAGTTCAATAATTTGGAATTTATATGGTAGTTTCTTACAGCTTCTTTATGCTTCAGGGACCTCATGCTTATTTCTACAGAAAGTAAGGTCTTCAGTATCCCTTAAGCTTTAATCAGTTCTAGCAGAATCTCTGTAGCAATAACAATAACTAAAAACTAATCTCCCAAAGATCAGGAAGCTACTAGAACTCTCTCTCCCTTCCTCTCTCTCTCTCTCTCTGTCTCTCTCTGGCTATGAACAGAAGTAACCAGGGAAAAAATGCTATGAATAAAAATTTCAAGCATATTAAAATATTCACATTCCTCAAGATAATTTCATTCACAGCATTATAATTTGTATTTGACCACTTACCACTGAGGATTTTTACTTATAGTTTATTAACATAATAATCAACTTGCCACAAGCTGAGAGCATTATTTGCTCTATTGACAATCACTTCATTCCTAATGAATCCCTAATAAATCATTTCCTATCATTGAAAAGATTACCTAAACTCACCCAAGCCTCAAACATATATAAAGGTGAAAAAATTTTAATGTAAGAAATTTAGATTTAACATTGACCTCCAATAAAAAAAAATAAAATAAATAAAAAAAAAGTAGTTCTGAAATCATTACTTCTTTTAAGATTGTGTATGGAGGACAAAAAAAAAAGTAAGTTCCACTTCTACTTCAAAAATAAGCCTTTCCCCTAACTATTACATAGAAGCCAGTTAAAAATATGGATTTATTTCTCCTTATTTGTGAAAAACTACTTGTAGTTCCTCTCTCAAACCACCTAAAAAGATATGTCCTCTTCATTTAACAAGAGGTAACTTTAAATGTAATAGTTGGAATATTCCACCAGTTTGAAGTTCCTATACCTAAGAAGAGATCCTGCTTATCAGCTTCAGCACTTTGATCAATTAGCGTGAATCACTTAATTAACACACAATAAATGTTAGTGAAATTGAAAATGAGACGCTAAAACTCATCATGGTTTTTTTCTAGCATGATCCTGTGATACAGGAAAAAGGACACGATTTAGATTCAGAACATTGAAGTTTGAGTGCCAGCTCAAATATTTACCAATGTGGTGTTGTCACAAAAGTCACTTAACCTCATTATGTCTCAATTTTCTCTTATATAAAAAGTGGATTAAAATGACTCTCTAACAGAATTATTGGGAGGATCGAGAAAGATGAAGAATATGAAAGTGTTTTATAAAATGAAACATCCACATACACTTGAACATAGGTAGAATATAAATACACCAAAACCAAATTTATTCCACCAATATGATACAAAAAATCTAATTAGTGTTATCTACCACTGGTGTTTGCCTTCAATTATTCCGTAGAATAAGCATTACTTCAAATGACAGTAACTTGGACTAAATAACTGAATAATATTGGTATCATAAGAGTGCACTGCAATTAAGCCACATAGAAATATTCATAGAGTAATCATTTCTCCTCCTATTGCAATTAGTTCATTTATTTCCTCTTTTTTATTGGCAATTTTTCTGTGCAATTTACTTTCCTTCTTAGGACATTAGTGTATAACAAGACAAAAGATTTCCACTCATTAGAGAATATGTAGTGAGTTATGGTGAAATCATGTTTTGATTATGTCTAATTTTAGTTTAATTTTCATCTTGCACATTTCATTTATAGGGATACAGAAGAATCTGAGGGGAAATGTTAATGCGATAATTTGGAATGATTCAAGGTTTGGTAGCAATAAGGAAATGAATAATAATAACATAAAGGGATTTCTTGGTAGTACTAATGTTTATAGCAGTAAGAAAAATATAATAGCAGTGAAATGCATGTATATTAAAAATATCACATTATACGCTGTCAAGTAAATGTTAACATAAATAGTTAATTAGGTTTGAACTAGCCAGCCCACTGTGTGTAATGAAGGACCCCATTTTCCTGATAATTTTTGGCTAAATATTGTTTGTAAACATCGTTTGTAAATTAGTTCCTAGGAATGGAACAAATTGTACCACTTCAGAACAGCCTATGGCTGTTTGATATGTCGATCATATCTGAAGGCCACTTTAACATTTGATGTGCTGTCCTTGAAATTATTTTTAAACTGTTTATAAAATATATAATTTCTATTATAACTTATCAAGAAATAACACCTACAATTATAATCATCTTTGCATCCATTATGCTTTAATATTTTCTTCAAAAAATTGTAGCTTCAGATTGTACATGGCTGGTCCACTGTTTTTAATCTGCTGCCCTCCTGAATCTCTGCATTCATCAATCACCAAGTCTTCCCAGTTCCACCTCTTGTACCTATTTGACCGCTTAACTGATTTCTCTGGTTCTAATCTCATCACCTTCTCCAGCACAATGCATTCTCCAATGTGCCGCTAGCATAAAATAATCTTTCTACTATCCAATTCTGAGCACTACACTCTAATTTGAAGTCTCCTCATGGTTGCCTACTGACTTCAAGACAGACCCTGAACTTTTCAAAAGCTGTATAACCATTCCTCTACACATAACTCAGATCTTTTCTCTCTCCATTTCCTATCACACACTCCCAAGTCCCACTTTATACCAGCACATGTATTCTATGGTTCAGTAATTCTCCATGTTCTTCTAAATCCCTGAGCTTCTAACACTATTTTTTTTTATTGTTTGAAATACTCTTCCCGTTTTGTTTAATTAATCCTCACCCATGAGATCTCTGTTTAGGTGTCACATTCTCCAGGAATACCGAAAGCTATAATAGGTTTCCTGCCTGTGTGCCCCCATCTCTCCCCCACTTTTTTATTACAGTACCTCCATTCTAACAGAGAGACTGAAAAATATGCAGTAAAGAAATAGACACTAAATAAACAATGAAGAAAATTGGTATTTTAGATACGATTAAGTGTTATATATAGCCAGTCAAAATGTGATTATTGGTACATTTTAAGCTAGAACATCTATGAATCACTTCCTAAAGTTACTACTTTATGGGATCTGCTAGTGATAAAATAAAAAAGTATATACTGGCAAATTCTCCAGGTAAAAGGGAAGATTTTGTTTTAAGAAAGAAATGGACCACGAAATTTGTTAAATATGTAAAAAAAATATTGTTTAAGATGCTGAATATATGCATCAACAGGTTGACAGAATTTTAGTGTCAAATGGTCATTGAGGAAATAATATAATGCCTGAATGAGAAGCTTAAAAATATGGCATATAAATTAGTATTAATCTGAGTGAAGAGGAAATATGATGGAAAAGTTTGAAATCAAACAAATCTAGGATCATATTTTAATTCCACCTTTTACTAATTACATAATTTTGGAGGAAGGAAATTCTTTGACCCTTTCTTCCCTCAGCAATAAAAATGAGAATAATAGTAATATACCTTCCTATGTAAAATTTGGGGAATAAATTTTTTGAAGCACATACTACAATATCTAGCGCAAAGTAGAAATTCATTCAGTCTGAGTAATATAGTTAATATTATGGAATAGTGGAGTACATGAGATGACCAAGAATTATGGTCATGAGAGAAGATCTCTTGTAGAAAATGACTTTGATCTGGGCTTTGAAGATGAGTAAACATTGGGAAAGTGATAGATACAGAATGGGAAGGCTGCATTTACACTTCATTGACACCTTTATGATGCAGCATCTATTACAGACTAGCTTGTACCTTTGTTATTTGTGCATTATATTGCAAATGTCTACAAAAAAAGGGAAGTATATTTTGACCAATTCTGTTAACTACTTGGCAACTAACACATAGCAAGACTACAGTATTTTATTGCTGTTATTCATAAAAATGGCTGTGTGGGTGACTCTAAGGAAAAGAATCTGACAGATCATTGAGGCCAAGTTAAACAGTTGGCGTGAAGTCCTATTATGGTGGATCTCAAAAACCAGGCCAAATATATACACAATCTTATTAAAAGTTTTAAAATATACTTTGAGTAACTGATGAGTTACAGAATAAAATGATCCAGTTTGCCTAAATTAATGTAAAAGTTCACATAGAAGAAGAAATATGCAAAGATTGGCAGTACTATTTTTAAAGAAAAACGCTGAGAGGAATCATATACTATTAGCTACTAAAATTTGCCATAAAGAAAATATAACCAAAACCGTACAACAGAGACAACTAGAGAGATGGAGTAGTCTAAATCCCAGACACAGGTCCAAAAGTGGACTAGGTTCACCACGTTCTGAACGATTCTGAAGGACAGGGACTAAAGGCAATCCTTTCAGCAGGCAGAACGTTAACCGTATATCTCATACTTTATATATGGCCTGAAGTAAAGAGCTGTACCAATTATTGGGCTGCGGCTAATGAATACTGGCTAATGATCAGGGACTTGTAAGAATCAAGATTAAAGACTTGTGACTAAGAACATTAGGGAAGAAATACTCAACAAAACACTTCTACCGTGAAGTAGAGCATTAATAACCTGACGTACGTGTTTACCCAATGTGGATTGAGGTGAACCTCCTTCCCAGCAACCTAGTATTCACTCAATGGGCTCATAAACAAGGTGAGTGACCAAGGTGGCATGGACACCTAATATGCATGGGCATTGTCTTCATAAACATTAATTTATTCACCACCACTGTCACCCCATTGTTCAGAGGTGGTCACTAACTCTACTATATTACCATGCTTCAAGGAAATCCATCTAGCCAGCTAGATGATGGCATATTGACTACATTGGATCTCTTCCATCATGAACAAGGCAGTAAAATATCCTCATGGAAATAGAAACTCATTCTGCTTTTGAATTCACTTTCCTTACTCATCGTGCTACTATCAAAACCACCTGTAGACTTAATAAATGCCTAATGCATCAGCATTTTGTCCCACACAGCACTACTTTTAACCATCAGACAAATGGCAAAAGACACAAACAAAGGGTTGAATGCTCATGGACTTACTGGTCTTATCACCCATAAAAATGGTGGCAGGGACTACTGAAGACGCAGTTTGGTCCCCAGTTAGAGGACTAAATATCAAGATACTGCTATCATACTAACTCTTAGTAACTACTCACTTTATACTTCAAACAGAATTAGATTCTGGATAGAGATTCCTTAGAAGACTTATTCAGGCCTCTCCCAGACCACATCTATCTTCCCCATGTAGATCTAACCCTAAGAATGACAGTGATGTAGAATATTTTCTTTGTGCCCGGATCATGACTCATGAAACCAAAGAATGGAAACACAGACCAAGGAGAGGCAAGGAGTTGTAAAAGAGGACAGTTTATTAAAAGTAAAGAGTAAATAGTCGCAGCTCTCAGAACAAGTGGGGGTCCCGACCAGTGATTGAGGCAAAAGTTCTTACTTGTATACCTTACCTTGCCTGCTTGGGAAAGGAGGATGGTTCCTTCTAATGGAATTCGTCTATCAGGTTTGTCCTATTTGCCCACCCTAAAGGTATGAACGAACCCGATCCCTATCTATCAGATCTACTCCTTTGTCCAGCCAAAAGAGATTTATGAGATAATTTATTAACCTCAAGGTGCATTCTCATATCTTTTCCTGGAGTGAAGGAGACATTCCAGAACCTGGAGTTTCAGGGTATGGCTGCCTTTTCTTTATTTCACCAGGGCCCTCCCTCTTTACCTAACAGCATGCTAACTAACCTGTCCCAATGGGAATAAAGGAAAAAAAGCATTTATTGAGTATCTTTGTGCTAGGCATAGTGTTAGGTCTATTTTACAGGTGAGGAAGCAGGCTTATGGAAGTTAAGTTACAAATATGATAAACGCTTGAATGCAGATTGGAACCCAGGTGTGTTTTATTTCAAAGCACATGATTTTCTAGTGTGCAATGTTGGAAGAAGGCTAAATAATCCCCTCACTAAAGAAATTTTTATAAACATTTTAAAAGCTAAATTATAAGAGATTTTTCATCGACTTCAAAGAATGTGTAGGATTTCTCAGAACTAGAAAATTTCATTGTAGCAAGGTGCTGAGAATGGACATTTTCAGGTAAATACATTTTTTCTTTATTCCTTTGTCTGCTTAATCCTTACTTGCCTTCTGTAAATGTAAGTGCCATGAAAACAAGAATTCTGTTTTGTATAATATTATGTCCCCAGTTCCTCAAATAGTACATGGCACTTGACAAATACTCTCTATATATCTATTACATGAATGAAACAAAAACTTGAAATGACTTCCAGGCAACTAGCTCCCAACCTCCCACAGATTCTATCCTTCTACAAACTGAGATTCAAAGAGTAACTACCTAAGGGGCTCTTTGGTAGATAAAAGACCCATTTCATGGATCTAATGTTTGGTTACCATAGAAGGACTTCCTGGCTTGAGAAATGACTATATCTGGATATTTAGGAAGAGAAATTTGGGAACATTAGAAAACACTATTGGGAGCCTGTGATCCTAGTACTAATTGTCCCTAGTAAGCTGCGATATCTTGAACAGGTAATTCAATGAGCTGAGTTTTTCCTTATCTGCACAAAGAGTATGTTTAAGAAGTCCATCTCTCCAACCAACTCTGTAATCTAAATTTCAATGACCCTAAGATTACATTGTTTTTTTTTTGTTTTGTTTTTATTTTTAAGGAGGGCGCAGCTCACAGTGGCCCATGTGGGGGGGGAGGGGGGGTTGGGGAGGACAGGCAACTTTGGTGCTACCAACAACAGGCTTCAACCAACTGAGCCAACTGGCCACCCCTAAGATTACATTGTTAATTGTTTTGTTTGTTGTTCAAATGAGTGGGATATTTTCACTTAGCCTTTAAAGTTAACATGTAAGCACATTAAGGAATAGGACATAACTATTCACATTTTAGATATTTATAGTACATAACAGTAAAAATGTATATTTAAGTATAAAATATGAAAACAGAAAACATAATAGAAAACATGGTATAAATTTAATCACTTCAACTAAAATAGTTGGCTTTTCTTTTGTGCATATTTTGTAGTTTGTGCATATTTTGTGCATATATTTAGATGCATATTTTGTAGTTTCCATCCAAGAAATTACTGCATATCAAAACTGCTTAAGACATTCAATTTTCCCTTAAAGATAAATTAAGTAGTATTTATTGCACAGTAGCAGGAAGCAAGGTGTTTTCTACACATCTTAGCAAATAGCATAATACCTTCACATCAACAGACAAAGAGCTTGATTACTGTAATTCAATTGCTAAATTGATAACACTTAAATGTACATGGTATTCAACTTAAATGAATTAAAAATACATAGGAGATCTTTTGTTTTCACTGACTGTACAAAAATCGTTGAGTAACATGCAGATGGCCCAGCTCCTCAGGCTTGATGAAGGTTCCCTGGAGCTAATGTCCTTTTCAGCAGTAGTTGCCAAAGAACTGAAGCAGATTGTGCAAGGCTGCACAATCATATCATCTCATTGCTATTGAGGAAGTACTGCTACAAGAAAAAAATCAACTGTCTAATGAAAACAAGTATAAAATAATGAAATGTCTGGATAATGAAAAATTTTAAATGCAGGTCAGTAAGCCTGTATTTCAATTTCTTCTCACTGAAATGAAAATTACACATTTTATCACCATGGGGAAAAAAAAAAAGCTCTATAGCAGTCTGGCTAAAGGGAGAGATGCTCTGATTGGTGAAGGTTGTATTTGTGGAGGTTATAAATAAAAATAGAAGATAAGGAAAATTACATCGTATGAGAAACTTTGCTTTTTAATTGAATTTTCATACACCTTTATGTTACATATTCACTTAATTAAGGCTATCATAGACAATCGCAGACTTGAATGCACCAAATCAAGCAGCATATTTACACCTAAGTAGAGAGAGTCACAACTACCTATTTCACTGTGCCACTTGGGTCACAATGAGTAACTGTAGAAGACGCCGTCAGTTCTTTGCAGACACCACTATTCCTCATCTCCACTGCTAACAGAATCAGGATTTTATTTTTTTTTCCTTTGAGTTTATGTTTACTTTTTGGCAATTAATCCCTTTTATTAGTTAAAGATATTTATATTATATTTTCTCTGTTCAACTTGCTATTGTGGTCTCCATGTCCTGCTGGACCCTGACTGATACATCTTTAATTTAAGTAACTGTTGCTATATAACAATATATCCCCAAACTTAATAGATTAAAACAAAAAGTTATAACTATCTGTCATGGTTCAGTGTTTTGACAGGGATCAGCTGGATGATTCTCTCTTGGAGAGTCTCCTGCAGTTGTAACACTATGTCAGGTGAGGCTGTAGTAACATGAAGGCTTTACTCTGGCAAACATTCAGAATGGCTCCGTCAAGTGGCTGGTAGTTGACACTGTGAGCTCACCTAGGACTCTCAACTGCGGTGGCTGCTATGACCTTCCTATGGCTCAGGATTTTTTCTCAGCATGGATGGTGTGTTCTTAAAGGTACCATCATGATTATGGAGGCTGAGACATCCTATGATCTGCTGTCTATAAGCTGTAGGGTCCAGGAAAGCTGGTAGTATGGTTCTAGTCCAAACCCAAAGGGCCGAGAACCAGAGGAACCAATGGTATGAGTCCCAGTCTGAATCCAAAGTCATAATTGTGAAGGCCAAGAAATCCCACGATTTGCCATCTGCAACCTGGAGGACCAGGAAAGCCTGTGGTGTTGATTCAGTCAGTCTGACGGCTTGAGAACCAGGGGAGTTGATCAGGATTTTATTTATGGAAGCAATTTAGCACCCTAGTGATGCATCAGCTCATCAATCGTGACAATATTTTTCTGATTTCCCAATCTCCCCTGAAGATGCTATGGGATCTGGCTCTGGCCAAAAAGACTGAAAACAATCTACTAAAGGTGTTTCTGGGGAAGCTTTTCCTTTCATGATAAACAAAGGACATATATACCTAGCCTTTCCCCTTTTCCCTTCATTTATTACCCTGCATCATTTTGTGTTTAAGAAAGAACAAGAATGATACTTCCCAAAAAACTACAGAGACACAGGGCCTTACATCACTGAGTTCCTGAACCAACTCCAGCTATCATCTACTTTCAGGAGTCTTGTCATGCAGGGAGTCACGCGGGTCTCTGCTCCCACTCCCCACATAAGAACACAGGACATGGTGAGGCCAAAAAGGAACACCCACGAAGCCATAGATAGAGGAGTCATACCACTATATTCTTGCTGGTGGCTGGGTTGGAGACACAGGAAGCAGGAGGCACATGACCTGCAACCTGCTGTCCACTTCTCTGCCAACCAACCTCACTTGCTAGTTGCAATCCGCTCTTGCTAGCTCAGGCACCATCTTCTTGCTAGCCCCCATTTGTTGCTAGCGTAGCCATGGCAGTTATATTAGTGGCCAATGGCTCACTGGTGACAGCTGACGGCCAACTAGCCACAGCTGATGGCCATCCAATCAAGTTGATGGCCATTTACTACCTGAGCCAGCACCTTTCCATGTGAGGCCGAGAGCCTGGGAACTGCACTCCTGGCTCTGTCCCCACAGTGTGTTAGTGAAAAAAATAAACTAGGCATTTACACTGCAAATTGGGTTTTCTACTACGTGCAGACAAACGCCTTCCTAATTTATATGCCAGCTGTTCAGAAGTGCTTCCCACTCTAACATTTGTATTATCAAACCAGCATCTCTTGCCTAGATCATCCATCTGATCAGTCTTCATGCCTCCAGTTTAATCCATTTGCCGTCAGATAGTTTTTCTATAATCCAAATCTCATCTCATTCTCTTTAAGACCTCTTAGTTGTTCTGTAACTCTGTTAAGCTAAAATTCAAAAGCCTTTATCACAACCTGAATGACTGGTACATAATTGCCTTTCCAGCTTCCTTAGCTCATTAATTAATTTATTAATTAATTAATTTATTTATTTATTCCTTAACTTATTTATTGATTCATCATATATTTATTAAAGATCTAATAAATATAGAGCCAGCACAATCCTACCTCTATGTAGTTTCCTTTTTGTCACATTTCCCCATTTCTTGAATGGCCACAAGTGTGAACCTTGCCATCAGCTAATTTTTCTATGAATTAGCTGGCTCCCATGTTATAAGCCTTTAATCAACCCATTGCACAGGATCTAGTCTTAACTCATTATGTGTAGAAAATAATGTAAAATGAATTCCTGGTCTTCTATATCATGGAACTCAAAATAATTTCAAACATAATTTTAAAAACATTTTTCTATAACCTACAAGGATATTGAAGATCTAAACTGTGGCTCATCAAAATTATACAAGTGAGCACTGAGGGCCAATGACAAAACACAATTTCATGATTTTTACTTGATTCCTCATTTCCCTGTGAGAAACCAATCGTCATGTAGAATATTCAGTTGTTCACTTACTTAGCTAGCTATAAACATAAGTTACTAAGCTTTGTCAGTAGGTATGGCTGCCTTGAGAACTGGCATTAGTAAAGCCATAGGACAAAAGTACACCAAAAACACATTCAGTTGAAAGCAACCAACTGCAAATTCATTTTGGTATTAATTGAAGCAAATCACTCTTAAAAATGCACACTGGTAATGCCTCAGCTAACATTCAGCAGTCACAAGATGATATACACTTCTAAAACAAATCAGCATATAAAATAAAATAACCAAAACTGACATTAACATACATGTTTCCAGCAATTTATAACTGCTTTATCTACATTCTTGTACTTTAGACAATGTGCAGTGGTAACATCCTACACAGTATAACTTGAAGATTATTTTCCTCTCATAAATTTTATATATACATACATATATATATATATACATATATACATATATATGTATATATGTATATATATATAGAGAGAGATTTTTCTAGAATAGATTCTCAAAGCAAGATATAAGTGCATGTCAGATAGATGTATAGAAAAAAGCTTTAAATCCAGGATGTCTTATAGAAGCATGCAGATTATTAAAGTAATGTGTATTTTGCAAATAAAAGGATAAAATCCACTTCTGTTCAGCACCTTTATTTATGAACAAATACTGAGCAACCACCACAAGACCTATAAATATCATACCAGGTCTTATACTGCGTGTGAAAGCTTTGTTTGCACTTGCTTTTTCATTTTATCCTTACAACAAATCTGTCAATACAGATATTTTTCTACCTTTAGAATGGATTATCCAAACATTTTAAAAGAAGTTCCAAAAATAGCATCCCCACATGTGGACTTAAGTCTTTGATGTTTTTATTTAGCAGCTTTGTATAATATAAAATCAGTCATTGGAGTCAAGCAGACCCATGCTTGAATTCTGGTTATAAAATGTTTTAGCTGCATGATGTTATCATGCAGGGACTCATGCGGGGTCTCTGGTCCCGCTCCCCACATAAGAACACAGGACATGATGAGGCCAAAAAGGAACACCCACGGAGCCAAAGATAGGGAAGCCATACCACTATATTCCACGCCTCTCTGCAATCCGTGCTTGCTAGCTCAGCCACCATCTTCTTGCTAGCCCCCATTTGCTGCTAGCGTAACAACAGCAGTTATATTAGTGGCCAATGGCTCACTGGTTACAGCTGACGGCCAACTAGACACAGGGTGGCCATCCAATCACAGGTGATGGCCATTTACTACCCCAGTGAGCACCTTTCCACGTGAGGGCGAGAGCCTGGAAACTGCGCTCCTGGCTCTGTCCCCACAAATGTTATATTTATATTCTGGTTCAAATAATTGAGAGTAATGAGTATACAATGACTGACATATAATAGGCATCTAAATATTTATTAATTAAATACACTTGTTCTACTGTTTTTTATGTGACATGACTGTGGGGTCAGAGGCAGGAATACAGTTTCCAGGCTCTCGCCTTCACGTAGAAGGTTGCTCACTCGCATAGTAAATGGCCATCAACTGTGATTGCATGGCCATCAGCTGTGGCTAGGTGGCCGTCAGCTGTAACCAGTGAGCCGTTGGCCACTAATATAACTGTCGTGGCTATGCTAGCAGCAAATAGGGGCTAACAAAAAGATGGTGGCTGAGCTAGCAAGAGTGTATTGCAGTTAGCACAGCGGATTGCAGCTAGCAAGTGAGGTTTGTTGGCAGAGACAAGTGGACTGCAGGTTGCAGATAGTGTGGCTCCTGCTTCCTGTGTCTCCTGCTTCCTGTGTCTCCAACCCAGCCGCCAGCAAGACTATAGTGGTATGACTTCCCTATCTATGGCTCCATGGGTGTTCCTTTTTGGCCTCGCCATGTCCTGCATTCTTATGTGGGGAGCGGGACCAGAGACCCCACCTGACACCCTGCATGACAATGATAAAGGAAATTATGGCACCTATGTTAGATACTTTTGTTAGGATTGCAAAGGAAAGTGGACCTTCTAAAGAAAACTAAAAAATTCATAAATATGTGTATCAATTTTAAAAGACACACATATACAAGAAGCAAAATGTTGCTGCCAGACTAGAAATTTATATTTCCAAATAACTATAATTTGAAGAAGAAATGAATGTTTTTGTATCTTTTTAAAGGGTCAGTTAGTAGTCACAAAAATAACAACAAAAACCTCTTTCCTTTATTATAGTATATTACTTAGTTTCAATGAAAATTATATCAGGACACAAAAACTGAAATTAGGGTAATTTAAAACCAATTCAAAGATGTTATGAACTACCTCTTTTACAGTCTTGTCTCACAGGTACTTCTATACTATAATTTATAATTCATGATTCTGGAAAGAAAATGAAAAATTGACTTTGAGAAATCATTTTAAAGGCAATTTTAAACTGACAACTTGTTCAAAGATATGATTGAGGAATTTAAATATTCATAAATTTTCTCTAGGCTTTATTATTTTAAGTTATAATAACCTATACTTTAATAGTAATCTGAACTATTCAAACGCAATGAATAAAAGTCTAAGGTGGTTAACAGATTCTTAGAAATATTACTTTATAATATTATTGCATTAAAAACATAGAGTGGAGGGAGGTTTAAGAGAAATGTTGGCAGGTGATGGTTAAACAATGTTCTTCCAACTGCTGGACATTTAATTCAAAAGATAAAGCATTTTCTTTAGAAAAGTGATTGTTAGAAACAATTTAAATCAGAGAACGATTAAGTTTCTCAAAGTCTGTAACATTATAGACAGAAAACAAAAGCCCAACTTCTTGTAGTTTATTCATTCATTTACTCTGCTTTTCCCTTGATTTATTCCTCTTCATAGTAGTTATCACCACATAACCCATTACATATTTATTGTTTTACTGCTGTATTGCCCATGTCCACCCACTAGAATATGCCTTACATAAGAGGAGGACTCTCTCTGTAGTATACACTATTTAACACCAAGATCTTAGAAGAGTCCCAGGTCCATATAAGTACTTTATAAATATTTACCGAGTAAATGAATGGCTATCATGCCATGCACTGAGCTAGGTGCCGAAGATGCAGTAATACACAATATAGGCATGTTTCCTATCATAACAGAACTTATATTTTACTGAAGGAACAGATAAGCAGATAATTACAGGAACCAATATCACAAATACTGTGAGAGAGGAGAACAAAGCAGACGTACCAACACTGAAATTGAGGGAAGTCTTTCCGAAATCAAAACTCAGACCTAAATGATGTTTGGAGATTAGCCAAGTTTTTGAGAGATGGGCAGAAAAGAGAGAAAGCTATTCAACATGGGAGAACTGTATGTGCATTGGTCCAGAGATGAGAGAAAGAATGATCCAAAAGAAATTCTATTATAGAGTTTAAATTGAGCGGGAGAGGTATCAGTTAACATTTCTTCAGCAGATGCTTTCAGCACGAAACAACAGAAAAAAATCACCTCTAAATCCTGAGCTGGATGTACAAACAGTTGGACTAGGACTCAGTTTATTCTTTCTTTTTCTCAGGTCCAATTCCTCATCACTGATTTCATTCTTGGCACCCCAATACCTGCATTGATATTCTCAAAGTGACTATCAGCAGTTACCAAATCTACTTATTGTTTCCCCTACATACCCAGCACAGGAGGGGAAAAAATTAAAAAAATAAATAAAAAAGGAAGGTGAGTCCTACTTACAGAAAAATACGAGATTCATTTTGGTCAGGTCAATTTAGGTCACATGACAGCTAGGTATTGGAATAGACGGACTGGTCTTGCCCAGGTATCCTGCTCAATCCCTGGAGCCTAGATGAAATCAATATCTCTGAAACCATAGAGAACCAATAGAAACCAGGGAATCTGGGTGATAGGAAAAGTAAAATTGAATGTATCGGCAGCTGTTCTGTTGTATTTATCATGTAATTTTAGATTATATCATAAAAGCAACTAAGAGCCATTGAATCGAGCAAAGGAAGAACCCGCTCAGATTTTCATGTTAGAAGTATCGCTCTGCAATGTGAAGAACAGCAAACAGAATCAAGATTAAAAACAGAAATTAAATTAGTGAGCAAGTTGTTGGAAAGTGCTATCAGTAGGAATAGGTTAATAATAAAAGATTCAAGAGATAGTCAACAGAATAGACAGACATTGGACAAGATTTGGATGTAAGAAGTGAAGGAGAGAGCAAAGTCAAGAATAATCACCATGTGTTATGATTGGTCAAGAGGACACCCATGGTGGTAAAATAATAACTAAAAGGAAATATAATTTGTGATGGGAAATAATGAAATTGTTTCTGGATATGAGTTTTATATGCCTACAAGGTTGTAACCCTGAGGTTGCTTCAGTTCTCAGGGTCTTGCCTTTTCAGGAAATGTTTAAGATGGTATGTAACTCTATAATATAAGTAAAAACGTAAAATTAGATATAACATTCACTATTTATTACCAAAGGACTCATTTCCTTTCTGAACTTAAGTTTTTGTTCAATAATTGTTAAATCCTCATGCTATCTGCCAAAACCAAAGTTTAGGAGGAAAAATGAAGGAACCAGAAGGATGTAATAAATCATCTGCATTTTTCTTTTACAAGAAACATCAATGCATATTAAATACTACCTGCCATGATGATATGGAAATAAAATAGAATAAGAATTAAAAATACCCTGTTCAGTAAACAGAGGAGTAAGCACTGGGTTAGATAACATCAAGGTGAAGTAGTAACACATGCAAAGAGAAAGCACAGCAAGATTTTTTCTTAACTATCAAGAGAAAAACTTTTATTATGCAACATGGACACCCTAGGTGCTTGTAAAAAGAGGAGCATTTTTTGTGTGGGACAATATGTATCTGAAACTTCACTAGGTGGTAAGATTAGCAGCTGCAGTATAGAACTGATTCAGCAGAAGGTGTGAAGTAAAACTCCTTGTTTCCAAATTTGCTAGAAGGATGTAATCTTATTAGTGAGGAAGCTGAATCTAGGTTATACAATAGTGAAGTAGACAAATGACATAGCTAAACTGTACTAATCAATGATGATTTCAGAGTGGAAGAGAGCAGAGAAAAAAGGAGAAAAGGGAGGATGATGGAGAGAACCAGGGAGAGAATGAGGTGGTGGAGGGGGGTAAGGGGGAGTCTTCCCGTGGGGGAGGGAGAGAGAGAGAGAGAATACAACAAAGTATCCAGAGGAGAACTTTCTCATGGCTAAAGGGCATATTTTAGAACAGGGAGTACTTAATATTCAATTCTAAGCTACTTTCATTCATATGATATTAAATCCCACATTTTAAGTAAAGCCTAATACACTGACATGTCTGCATGTGGCAGTATTGAGGATAAGAAGAAAAGGAGTAATGACAGGAAATGTGGTCATCCCTACAATTACGTCTTCTCCCAGTTCTTAGATTACCACCATTTTCTCAAGAGGAAGGATAGACAGGAGCTCCACATTCCATGTGTCATGGTAGGTTCTCTTGGGATTAGTTTTGTACTAAATGTATTCAAAGTGATATTATGTTTACATAACATTATTTATTCATATATTCAAAGAATACAACCAGGGCAAACTAAATAGCTGTGCAGGGCATAAATGAGTGTTTCATTGAAGCAGCTACAGTGTAGAACTGACCTAAGAGTGACTGTGACACAGGTACACAAATACCAGGTGAAGTTAACTACATTAATGACAAGTGAACTTAGGTGAGGCAAACTTGACATCTTTGTTACACTGGAACAAATCTGTACAAAATGTACAAATTTTAAGAGCCATTTTTCTCAACATCCATCAATCGATGTTTTAAATATATATATATATGTTTTAAATATATATATATATGTTTTAAATATATATATATATATATATATATATATATATATATATATTAAGAACATAAAACCAAGGTTCTTATCCTAGCTCTGAGGTAAACGTGTTATTTTGAGTAAGGCACATGAAGAAGTTAACTACATTAATGACAAGTGAACTTAGGTGAGGCAAACTTGACATCTTTGTTACACTGGAACAAATCTGTACAAAATGTACAAATTTTAAGAGCCATTTTTCTCAACATCCATCAATCGATGTTTTAAATATATATATATGTTTTAAATATATATATATATATATATATATATATTAAGAACATAAAACCAAGGTTCTCATCCTAGCTCTGAGGTAAACGTGTTATTTTGAGTAAGGCACATGATGTAGTCAGAACTCAGCCTATCACCCATAACTGGAGGGCTTTGATTAGATGAATGCCCTAGTCCTTTCTCAGCCCAAATAGCCTGTGGTTCTGATGCCAAATATAGTATTGCCTTTTCCTAACATGCATTTCTATGATAGTTATGTTTCTTAAAGAATTTCTACTGTCTTTTTCTAAAAGCAAGACAATATTGAATATAAGATTTGCCAACTCATTAATGACCTTTTTCTAAAGCTATGCAACTTTTTTTCCAGAAAAGTCTAAATAAGCCCTATTGAAAATAATGATCTTAGCAGTCAGTCTTTTGCTATCACCCTTCTTATTTATGGAGTTCCCACACAGGACTTTTCCATTAGAAAAGCGAAAACACATAATTCTTTCTAATTGCCATGAGAGGTCCCATTATGATCAAATGCTTCATTATAAAATCAATTCCAGGAAATTTATTACTTAAATTTACTTATTCAAAACATATGTAGTATGTAATTATCAAAATCAAGAGTTTGTTTTAGCATGATACAAAACATAACATACTCTCTGCGTATAGGAAGCTCAAAAATGCGATCCGAACATCGAAATAATAGAAGATATTTTACAAGAAAAGAGCAGATAAGTATAGAAAGAATGGCAGGGTCTACTCTGGCTCAATCATAACATCTCTGTAAAATGAGTAGAATAATAATACCTAACATGGAGGATTGTCAAATAAGGTAATGTTTGTAGAGCACTTGGTACAGGCAATTATTTAATAAATTATTTTACTGCATCTTTCCCACAGGTTTATATATCATAATTTTATAGATGAGGAAACTGAGGCCAAAATCATAAGGCTAGTAAATGCTGGAGCTGATATTCAGGCTCATCAATATGCCTCCAGAGGCAATAGACTTAGCTGATACTATAACACCTTCCAAATACCTTTCGTGGTCATTTTGACTTTGGGGAAGAGCCAGAAGTTGCATGGTGCCAGATCCAATGAATCAGGTGGATGAGGACACACCATAATGTTTTTATTGGACAGAAATTGTCATACCAGAAGCGATGTGTGACCTGGAGCCTTTCTGTAGTGATCACAAAATACTACGGTAAATGCTGCTGCCAAGTGCCATCCAAAGAAAAGGCAGGGATTTTTAACATGAGAAATGGTGTATCAAACCTTAGTTACTGTGTGTGACAAGTTTCAACTTGCTCAGTTCACTCCGTAAGGTGTGAGCTACGGTAGAGAAGGTGTGTTTTAAAGTGTGCTGTAAGTCATCCTCCATCATGACACTGCTCCATGTCACACATCGCTTCTGGTATATGACAATTTCTGTCAAATAAAAACATTACAGTGTGTCCTCATCCACCTAATTCACCAGATCTGGCACCGTGTGACTTCTGGCTCTTACCCAAAGTCAAAATGACCATGAATGGTAAATGTTTTGAATTGATTCAGGGCATCGAGGCAGCCACAACAGCACAACTAAAGATGCTCATGAAAGAGGACTTCCAGAACTGCTTCAGAAAGTGGCAAGAATGATGGGATGAGTGTGTTCAAAGCAAGGGGGAGTATTTTGAGGGGGGTTAATGGCAATATGTCTTTTACTGTAATATGTTTTTATTTACTTTTACTGTATTGTTTGATCACACCTTGTAGTACTACCATGCCCACAACTTCTTGCATATGGCAACAGAGTTTTATTGACAGCAAACTATTGGATGAAACATTGAAAAACAGTACAGCCTTTGAAGACATACATTTCTGAGTAACTGGAGTAAACTGATTTTATTACTCCCATGAACATAGTCGTCAAGTGGTTATTTTGGTTTACACACAGATAGTAAAATTCTTTGCAGCAGATGATGAATTTCAAGGACTCATGCTTAATTCCAGGTATGAGAAGTTGGCACTGGGATGCCCAAACCAGGTGAGTAATCAAACATATTTGATGGAGCAGGGCAAACCTATTACAGGCAGCAGTCGAAAGCAGTTAGGCTGGCATAGTATCCAAATATTAAGTTAGGTGGCAATTCAGGGAGGTGATCCCTACACACCAGATAATAATAGATATTATCAAAGGCAATCTATGTAGAAGCAGGAATCCCAGTGGCAGGAAAAATGAAATAGTAACAAGAGTTAATAAATAGCAAATACAGTGAAATTCCACCATAATACCATATGTGAGATCCAAAGAATACAGACTCTGTACAATACGAAGTTACAATGTATAAAGTTAATGAAATGACCAGGGCAAGATGGGAGCTGAATGCCAACCGTGTTCTATCCCAAACTGCATTATTGTTGCGTATATTATCTCAGTGATCCATCGTGAGGACCACACACCCAGCAAAACTTGAAGTGCTTTACTCATAGTAACTCATTTAATCATCGACAACAACTCTGTAGCTAGTATTATTTCCCCCTTTGCACAGATGAGTAAACTGAAATATAATGAGGTTAGTAACTTGCCCAAGGTCAAACAGCCAATAAAAGGCAGAGCTAGAATCAAAGTCCATGCTGCCCAGCCTTAAAGCCCACATTCACAATCACTAGGCCACCCTGTATCTGCAGTCAGGTATCTACCAGCTAACATCAGAGAATCTTGCAGTAGGTGGCAAGACTCATTTCACACAGTTAGAGAGATCTGAGGTGTGGGGTTAGAGCTCTAGTCTTTATGGTATAGTAGATATGAAGCAGCTAGAATAGTGTCTGGCATACAGTAAGCACTCAGTGAATGTTAGCTATGAAAATAATGATAATTGTTGCTGTAACAGGAAGAAGAAAGATAGGGATGTTATTTAGGCTAAATCCCCGCCCCTCTCCGCCAATTCATATGTTGAAGTCCTAACCCCCAGTACCTCTGGAATGTGAATGTATTTGGAGAGAGGGCTTCTAAAGAAGTAATTAAGTTAAAATGGGGTCATAACTGGTGTCCTTATAAGAAAAGACTAGAACATAGACATGTATGGAGAAAAGACCATGTGAAGACACAAAGAAAAGATGAGCCATGTGTAACATGGACGGATCTTGAGATTGTTATGCTAAGCAAATTAAGTCAGACAGAAAAAGTCAAGAACCGAATGACTTCATTCATATGTGGAATATAAAACTGAAAGCAACAAAGGAACAAGACAGACAAACAAACAAAAACTCATAGACACATACAATAGTTTAGTGGTTACAAGAGGGTTACAAGAGAGTAAAGGGGAGGAGGGTGGTAGATGAGGGTAGAAGGGATCAAATATATGGTGATAGAAAGAACTGACTGGGTGGTGAGCACGCAATGTGATAAATAGACGATGTATTATAGAAATGTACACTTGAAACTTATATAATTTTACTAACCAATGTCATCCCAATAAATTTAATAAGTATAAAAAAAAAACAGAAATTTATAAATTTAACATGCTAATAGAAAGAGAGAGAGAGAGAGAGAGAGAGAGAGAGAGAGAGAGAGAGAGAGAGAAAGAAAGAAAGAAAGAAAGAAAGAAAGAAAGAAAGAAAGAAAGAAAGAAAGAAAGAAAGAAAGAAAGAAAGAAAGAAAGAAAGAAAGAAAGAAAGAAAGAAAGAGAAAGAAAAGATGGCCATCTGCAAACCAAGGAGAGAGGACTCAGGAGAAACCAACTCTGTCGACATTCTGGCCTTAAACTTCCAATGTCCAGAACTGTAAGAAAATAAATTTCTGTTGCTTAAGCCACTAAGCATAAATCATAAATCCCATGCTTTATTATGGGAGTCCTGGCAAACTAATACAGGGACCAAAAAGTAGGAAACATAACATGACCAGAAAATACAGTATAAAGCGTATGTTAAATTCAATGTCAAAGAGATTGGGGCAAAAACTCCCACAGGAGCCTGCCTAATAGAGATGGACTTCAGGAAAGAGCTCAGATACTGGGTCTGGGGCAAAGATTAGAATATGACTAATAGCAAAGTAGTTAGATACCAAACTGCTGTTCTAAAGCTTAAGCATTCTCTGCTAAGGATGGGACAGAAGCTTGGAGATGGAGCAGAGATGTCAATCGGGGAATAGAAAACGTATTCAAAGATAACTGGAGAGCCATGAAGTAGGAAGCCACTTAATTCTTAGTGCACACACCAATATCAGATGCATAAAAGCAATATTAATTTAAAAATTCTTCCAAATTAAACCTCAATATATGTTAAGCCTAACCTAGGTCACTACAACTGCATTTTTGTCTCTAATCTTTCTTATTTTGGTGATGAATGGTCGAAAATATTGGTAAAATTTTCTTAAACATAATTCTAAAATCTATAAGTCATGTAGTGCACCAATATCTGCTTAGAACTTCCTTGTTATCTACTAATCTGCTAGACAATAGACACTAATTTTTTTGTTTGTTTTGTAATTCACTTAGATTGTATTACCTCTTTGTAAATACTATTTATCTTTGATGTCAGGTATGTCTAGATCTGGGTGATATGCATTGGGTTAAATTGATGGAATCAACAGTAGTAGTTTTCTTTCCTGCTTGACCCACACACACATACCTTCTGCATTCAGTAGCAATGTAAATCAAAAAGTAGTATCAGTTAGTGAGATCATTGCTTTGCACTCTCCATTAACAGTGTAAATTGCATGCATACAACACTATAATAGCTCAAATGAGCACAAGTGAACTAAAAGTCAATTAGTGATATTATAACCAATTACAATTTCAAGAAATAATAAAAGGCATACAGTGTGGAGTAATTGGCAGTTGAAAACATTTTGAATGTGGAGGCATTCAGTTATCAGTATTCAACCGCAACAAGAAAAACAAACAGAAAGGACTAAAGCACACACTCCCTCACCTCTGAGCATATAGCACCTTTACAGATAATTCAGTGCATGTAAAATTGCTATTTTCACAGGTCTGATGGTGAGACTCGATAGAAAAAAAATCCCATTTGCCAGAAAGTGTTCTCCATTCCCGATTAATTAAATCTAAAAGTTATGATCATTATAACAATCAAAAGTAAAGGGGACATTGCCACTGTTCCAGAATTTCTAAGTAAGGAAAGCACTAGGGAATTTTTTTAAAAAGCTTTATTGTTCAGATGATGGTTTTAAATTAGTAGATAGAGAATTGTCTATTAGTCATCAGGAATCAAGGGAACTATAGCTGTTGCCCAGCTATCCATTTTTCGTGGTGCAACTCCTGTTTTTCCTTAGAGAAGGAAACAAAGTTGATTCTCTAATATCAATTATACTATGCCAATTAGCATGGTGTTAATGTTTGGGTTGAATCTTTGTGACAGATTAAAGAAAATCATGACTCCCTCTGGAGAGGACAGTTTTGCATTGACTATTAAAGTTGACACCATTTGCCCTAGAGATGAAATGATCCGACTTCTGAATATATGTCAGAAGATCAAACTGACAACAGCCATCCTAACAGGCATATGTAAGGTGAGAAACATGTGTTGACGTTTTAAGATAGTTGTTGTGTGCCTTTACATACTAATGACATTTTAAATGCCAAAAACAAGAAAAAAAAATTAAAGACTACACATTTTGATTATTTTAACCCCAAGTTCAAATAAGATTATATAGACTTTCTTTTATTCTCCTCCAGAATGTGCCAAACCTCTGTAGAAATATTACTAGCTTCTCGCTACTAAGGAATTATACATTTTTTCTCAAATAATCATTGTTATTTAAAGAGAAAATATGCCAGAGACTGAGGGTTTTATGAATGTATAAACGAATAATCTTAACCCTCAAAGATTTTCCAAGGAAAGTTAAAATATGAATGTATCAGCATATTTTTTATTAATATTTAAATATCTCACATTTTTCTTCTTGCTATACAGTATGCACAACTTAAAAGAAAAACTAGCATTTTTCTACTTGCTGCAAAATATTTACCTATGCTTTCTGCAATCTTTGGGCTTTTGAGAGCGTTGTTTTTAAGTAGATAAGAAAACGGAAATAACCACAAGGAATGTAACCCCTCTAGATTCACTTATTAGCTCTTGTAGTGGGAAGTATCGAAAACTAAATTTAAACTCATATTTTTCTCAGAAACTTTAAAAAGAAACAAAAACCACACAGCCAGGAACTTCTATACACTCCCTGGCAAGCTCCAAAGCCAGAGCACCACTGATATAATCAATTAGTTTTATTTCCATCAAATCAAATCAATTGAGTTCTACAAAAATTTATTAAGCACCTACTGTGTGTAGACACTGGTGTCTGGAAGCCCAGAAGTTTCATTCATTGACAAAGAAAGAAGAAAAACAAAAACAAAACAGGAGACAAAAATCTATAAATTCTCCTGCCTACCAGCCAAGGTAAATCTAGGCAAAACGTACCATTTCTGAAAGTAATTTTGAAGTCATTATAAATTAGAAATCATGGATAAAATAATGAATCAAAGCTCTATAAGCAGAAAAATTATATGTTTTTTTCATTTACGGGTTGATTGATTAATTTATTCAGACATTTGTTCAACAAATATGTATTAAGTATACCTCTGTGCCAGATACTGTGCTAAGCACTTTACATAATTTATCACAATAATGTTTTAAAAATCATATGAGAAAGGGATTATGATATGTATTTTACATTTAAGGAACTGGGACTCTAAAATTTTGTCATGATTACCTTAATCTTTCCGGTGTGTGGCTATCAAGTTCCAATGCATTCTTTCTTCAAAAACTTATTGTGTTTTGTCCTGGGGAAACTGTGAGAAAAATAGGCCCATTTCTGCCCTCTTGAAGCTCATAAGGGAGACCAGTAACTCCCATGGGTCCAGGAAAGTGGGGACACTACCTCAGGCTCCGCTCTTCAAGGGGCCCTAGATATTGAAGGGCTGGTTTTCCTCAAAATTGTCCAAGTCCCCCTCCTGTGCCTGAGGCCAGCTGAGGGCCAGCAGTACTGTCCCAGAGGAGAGTCTGTGGCTCAGACAGGACATGTATTGTCGTTGGTCCCTGTGTCTCCCCATCCAGGCACTTTTCAAATCAATCCTGTGCAAGGGGTGGTCAACCAGAGGCCCCACTGAGCTCCAGGATGCATGGCCTGAGATCATCCCAGGGCCCCCGGCAAAGCTCTATTTCCTGGACGGTGACCTGGAGAAAGAATTGCACCCTACAAGCCAATGTAGTATTTCTTTCACAGGATTACATAACATTGGGTTTCCAGAATGGCCCTAGGAAGCATATTGTGTGTGGTGCTCAATGACATCGGGTACAGTGTGGGTTAAGGGATGTTAGTTGGCACCGGTGCAATGCTGCCCCTTTGGCTTGAGCTCATATGTTGGATCATACTCAGATTCAAGTGTTAGGTCTCACATCCATTGTCTGACCTCAATGCAGCCTCTGTTCTGCAGCATCTGACTATGCTGACAAGCATATTTTCTTCTGTGTCTTCCTTACTACTGGCACCCAGGCATTACTACCCATCCCATTGGTTCTATGTCATGTGCAAAGGTGTCCTCTTGGGTAGTTGCACCTGGTTCACTTGTGTTCCACAAAGCCAATGGACCCTTCTAATCAATGCCCTATTTTGCCTCCCACAGATGTGGTAATGTATGATGTAATACCCTCCCAGGTCAGTCTTAACCATGTCGGGGAAGGGACAGCCATTCCTTGCTCAAATGTTACCACTATTCTCATTCTACCCAATTGAGAATGTTTGTATATTCCACCATGATTCATTACAACCTGCTGACTGTGAAGGGACCAGTTTAGTAAATTATATGAGAAACACTCGTCCTATATTCATTGATCTTTGAGAATGGCACTAAAATCTACCATCATTTTACCTCAAATGCAGCATAGCCTCTGATTTATTATCTTGGGCAGGGTAAGATAGTTTTAGGGCACCTGGATTTTCCTCACATGGTAACAGTGCGATGGTTCTTTCATATGCTAAGTATATTCTTATCAGTCTGTCAGGATTTGCAAATAGCCAGAACAGCTGATTCATGGAACTGTTAAAGCCACAGTAGGAGACACCTGAGCTAGCAATAGACCTCCATCAGCCCCCAATCTACAGGATACCTTGATGGCATTTTTGAACTCCTGATATCAGTATAAGTTTGAACTCTGTATGCAACAGCCTTCAAAAGATTTGGAAATGTCCTTTCTTCAATGTACAGTTACTCTGGTAAATGACAGAATTTTTGGAGGGGAGTGATTGAGGAAATCACATATATCATATCATATCGTGTTGTATTCTATATATAATATGATACACAACTGTATTGCTGTGGAGTCCTCCCTCAAGGGAACCTGGCCTATTCTTCAATTGATGAACTTTAGGTCTGAAAAATGTCTCAAATCTGGTAACTGAACAAATGATAATAATTTTCCAATGAAAATTTGTTTATCCATTTTTTTTAAAATCCACTTTTTGTTTATCCACTTTTAATCTATCTAGTTCCTAGAAAGCCCTGATTGACTAGCCATTGCCACAGATCTTTCTAGGTCAGTATTTCCCTGGGAGAATTTGGTCTATTGCCCATTATTTTAATATTATCCACCTTCTCTCAAAAGGTTAGGTCTGCCCTTGGCTCCTCTTCTGGTAAGGTACTGTCTTATTGACACTAGAGAACTTGCGTTCAACATTATTTCCTACCATCAACCCTGCCCACTGCAGGATAGCCGCCACTGAGCTTCTCAGTGTTACTGGTGTCACCCTCTGTAGCACATTCCTTAATCTTTTGTTAAGGAGGTGTCCTCTAATCTACCCTGGGAAACATGTCATCTGCTGGGTACTGAGTGCTGATAGTATCCACCCCTCTGAGCTGTCTTTAACCCTCTAAACAGGCATATCTGGCATTTCCACCTTTTTTCATGTGTACCATTTTTTTTTCTCAAATGTCTAAGATCCAATTTAGCAAAATAAGATAGATTACAAGTTCTTTCCTAAGAACTTGAATCGTGGGTAATGGAATAGTGTCCTTCTATCAACAAACTCTCTTGTACCCAAACTTACATGATATAATATGGTCTACATAATAGAGTATAATCCAGCTTCATATGTATACAAATAAATTCTGTAATCCACATTTTTAAAGGAGATGGTGCCTTTGTAGAACAGTTTTAGATTTACAGAAAAATTGCAAAAATAACACAGAGAGTTCCCATGTACCCCAAGCCCAGTTTCTCTCTGTTATGAACATTAGTATGGTTCACTCATTACAATGAATGAACCAATATTGAAACATTATTAGAATTAACTAAAGTCTATACTTTATTTATATTTCCTTAGTTATTACCTAATACCTATTTCTGCCCGAAATCCTATCCAGTATACCACATTCCCTTTAGTCATCATGTCTCCTTAGGTTCCTCTTGATTGTGACAGTTTCCCAGTCTCTCCTTGTCAGGCTTGATGACCTTGGCAGGCTTGATGATTGCTGATTAGATATTTTGTAGAATGGCCCTCCACTGGGATTTGTCTGTATGTTTGTTTGTTTGCTTGCTTGTTTGTTTCTCATAATTAGACAGTGGCCATGGTGTTATGGGAAGACCACAAAGCTAAAGTGTAATCATCATCACATCATATCAAGGGTACATACTATCAACATCACTTATCATTTTTGATATTGACCTTGATCACCTGACTAAGGTAGTATTTGTCAGGTTTCTCCACTGTAAAGCTACTTTTCCCACATCCTTTTCCATATTGTACTCTTTGGAATGAAGTCACTGCATACATCTCACACTTAGCAAGAAGGAAGCTATGCTCCCCCCACTAAGGGCAAATTATAGACATAAATTATTTAGAATTATTCTGCATGGGATGTATGTTTCTTCTCCCGCATTTGTGCATTTATTCAATCATTTATCTATATCAGTATGGACTCATGTATATTTATTTTATATTTTGTGTTACAACCTAATACTACTTAATTATGTTGCTTAAATTTTTTCCTCTTTCAGCACTGGGAGAATTTTCAGTTGGTTTCGTACCACTTTGACATACCTCCTTCCATGTGGGATGCCGTTTCTTATTTTCTGGTACAATAAGATGCTACAGAATCATCTTATATATTTTCTTGCCCCAGTCCTAGAATCAGCCATTTCTCCAAAGAAATCTTGTTTCTTTTATTAAAGAATGGCATTAGAAAACAAGATCTGGTTGCTAGGTGTGCTCATTGCCACTGGCGCCGTGTGTGTGTGTGTGTGTGTGTGTGTGTGTGTGTGTGTGTATGACTATCTGTATCTATATTAAACTAAACATGAGTTCACATTGATATATTCAATTCTAATCATTGTCACAGAGAACATTCTAGCTCCTTCCCATTCTTATCTGTAAACTCGCACTCCAAGTGAGAAACCTGGCACCCAGAAATGGTGCTTTTTACAATCTCTGTGAAGGTAAATTACTGACACAGCTCCAAGGTCCACACTATCAACAACACATATTTACACTACACACTATAGTGTACAACCTACACAGCTCTCAGCTCCAAGCTCCCCATTCTACTGACGCTAGTGTAGAGACTATGCACATTAGATTTCCCAGCCTCTTTGTCAGCTGGATTATGGTTAGGTTCTGCCATGGAATGCAATAAAAAAGGAATTAGAAAGTGCGGGGAGAAGAGAAGGTCCTTACATCATACTGTATCCAGTTTCCATAAACATTACTTCAATAGCAGCAAATTGTTGGCTCTAGCATATACCTTCTTCCACTTCCAGCATTAGCCTCACCACACCCATTCAGAGGTTTGAATGTAAAGCTGAACCTGTACTTTTTGTGCAATGGGAGATTCAGTTATGCCTCCTTTACTTATCTGTTGGCCTGCATCTTCCTTAGGCTGTCCATGAATCCAACAGTTCCCTTAGTGGTTTGAGCACCTGCCAGGTTAGGATACTTTCACAGAGATCTAACACCAGCTGAGCAGAGCTTCCGCTAAGAAGTCCAACCTCTAGCCCTGCAGGGTGCCTTCTCCAATCGCATATGATCTGACAAGACCATATCTTCCTTTTTTTTCCTCAGCCCTAGGGGCTGTAGCTGCATCCCACCATTATTACTCTTTGGATATTCTCAGCAACTCCTGTTTGCTCTCTTCCATCCTTGTTTTATTTGTCTTTCATCTTTACTTCAGCCTCTCCTCCATATTAAATTTTCTCTGTTTGAAATATGTATTGGTTTTCCTTCAACGGATTGTGACACTCTCCATTTGTTATCTGTAAATTACAGAATTTGATAGTGCCTACCTCAACATGTTTTATAATGATTCACCTAATGCATGCAAATCTCTTGGTACAATGACTGACACAAGAAGTGTTCAGTCAATATTAGCTATTATTTTTCGCATCAACTATTCCAGGGGAATGGGGTTTATTATATATAATAAAGGCAACCTTCCTATCAGAAGACCAATATTCCAATATGGAATCCTAAGCCTGGCTACTTTCATAATTAGGTACTAGTGTCTCTCATCACTTTTATTTTTTTTTTTTTTTGAGGAGGGGCATATGCCTAGGGTTATATCAATCTAATATATAATAAATAGTATTTGAATTTTTGTATATTAATTGGCAAATAGACCAAGCACTGAGTCCTCTGAGTAACTTCTCCAGCGAGTTTTGACACTTTCAAGGACCCTTTGAAATTCCCCACTACACAGCAATAAAAAGCCAAATGCCTCCAGGTTCCTACTACAGTGCTAGAGTCAATATCAGTCCTAGTAGGTTTACATGCAAGCCAAACATCAGTATTTTATATACATGTATCACCCTGCATATGTGTATTATCCCTCTCTCAATTAAGAACACTAGTGAAGTTAACATTTTGAGGTGCTTACTAAGTGCCATGTGGTGGTATCAACTATTAGTATTCTCCCATCTATATTTTTAGCTGAGAAAACTCAGACACATAGAGATTTTCCAACTTTCCTGAGGTCACAGAGCTATTATGTGATGGAGTCAGATTTATTTCAGGCAGTTTGACTTCAGAGCCTGGGCTCTTGACTGAAAGTTTATACCAATCTGGGAACAAGAGGTGACTTTTGCTGAAGCAGAGCAAAGAAGGACATAAGAAATTAAAGTTTTACTTGAATATGGATTCAAAGAAGAGACTACATGAGGGATAAAAATAAATTCCAGTAGAGGAAGGATTAAAACTAAAGTTAAGAGCTTCGGATTAAATAATAATAATAGGTTATTTAAAATAAACTGGTTCCATTCAATAAAGATGCTTAAATTCCTTATGTCATTCTGAAACTACTCTGTGAATCTTTGTCAAAATTTCCTGAAGTTGAAATAACATGCTTATTCAAGCCCATCTGAGTCCTATGACTGTGGACTACTCTCTTATCCTGTAACCTTACAGTAAAACAGAGCATGCTCCTAGAGAAAGGATGATCTTGGAAGTCAGACCTGGATTCAAATTCCAGCTCCAACTTTTATTAACTGTATGACACTGGGCTAATCTGAACTTCAAGTTCTCCACTTTCTAAATAAAGAAAATATTGACTAAATCTCCCCCCACAACTACTTGTAAGATTAAAAGACATTATTCATTTACAGTATCTAGCCTTTGTGATAGACTTTATGATTGTAAATTCTTCATTTTAGTTTAGGTTTCAGGTTTCTCTTCATTCTCTTCTTAGGTTTCGTAATTTAAGTTTTTCATAATGTTTCTGCTCTCAAATATTGCTCATTCACTGGGTACGTCTGTTTGTGGGTTGACAGCTTCAATTACCAAATAATCCTACTATCTGGGCACTGAAAGCTGTTAGTCAGTTTAGATGACAGTGAAAATAATTTCCAAATCTTTCAAAATTATAGTTATCCCTTCTTTAATTTTCTATCTATCAAAAGTAGGTACTCTATAATCCATTTTGTATGAGGTAAACAAGCTCTTAGATCATATAAATTGATCGAATGTGACCCTTTTCCAATCATTTATAATGAAGGGAAGACCGAGAGAGAGAAAAAAAAGGAGAGAAAAAAAAAGGAGCTGAGTATTACCTATCGGATCCTTTGACTTTTCGATCACACATCTGTGAATTAATTTTGAAATAATTTTGTATTCTGTGTCTAATAATGAAATAATTTTGTATTCTGTCACTAAACTCCATTTTCCTGCATAAGCTAGCTTGAGTTCCTACATCCACATCCAAAATATTACTACGTTTCTTACAAATAAAAAGTTTTGTAGTCTAGAATCTTAATAGAAACAAAAATTCTACCCCCCAAAATTACCAAAGCCCAGCCATCATAAAAGTTTAGGGTATAAACTTCCATTTTTTATATACATATACCTGTTAGGTGTCTGACAGAAGCAAATATATTTAATTGAGACTCCACAGAATTCCCACAAATAAATCATAAGCATAATATACAAATTTCCATAATACAGGAGAAAACAGAACATAGTAAATGAGAGACAGTGGAAGCAACATATAATTAGACTCCTGAGAATTTCAGATTCTGGAATTACTATTTTAAAATTATCAAACATATATTTAAAATAATTATGCAGATAAAATTGAAAATATGAGAAAGAAATTTATAAAAAACAAGACCAGGCAACTTTGGAAAATAATCCAAGGAACTTACACAAATAGAAAATGTGGTCATTGAAATAAAAATAAACCTCAATGTCTTGGTCAAACCATTGACCAGACTTTGTTCAAGAGACAATTAGTAAAATGGAAGTTAGAACTAAAGTAATTATCAGGAATGTAGCAGGCAGAGCTAAAGAGAGAAAAGTTTTGTAAAAAGGATTGAGAACTCTAAAACACAGACTGTAAAGGTAGAATTGTAAAAAGTTGACAAAGTTGGGGAGAGGCAAATTTCAAGGACAAAATAGCTAACAAACTTATATATTCCATAAAGGATACAAATATCATCAATCAACAAGTATAAAAACAATTCAGGAAAAATGAAACAAAACCAAATTCACACTTTGACACATCAAAACTACAGAATACTAAAGAAAAGGAGATGCAACCAAAGAGAAAAGACAAGTTATCAATGAAATAATAACAAATAGTAGATGACAGAACTCTCAACAGCAACAAAAAATGTTCTAAGAAAAAGAATTCTAAGAAAAAGAACACTTTTCAACAGGTAAAATAAAACACATAACCTCGAATTTTAGACCTAGCTAAACGATCTAAAAGTGAGCATGAAATAGAGACATTTTCAGACATATAAGAAATGGGAAAATTTACCTCCAACAGACCCTCAATGGAAGAAATTTTCTTTCAAAATGCATTTCTGGAAGAAGAAAATTGATCCCACAAACAGGCAGAGAATCAAAAAAGAGTACATCTCTGTCTGGAGCCAGCTCTGTCCTATAATAGGTAATCAAAAATTACTTCTTAGAAAACTGAATACATTATTTTATTTAAAATTTGAAATAAAAAATTATTATCAAAGTACAAATCAGGGGTTGGCCCGGTGGCTCAGGCGATTAGAGCTCCATGCTCCTAACTCCAAAGGCTGCCGGTTCGATTCCCACATGGGCCAGTGGGCTCTCAACCACAAGGTTGCCAGTTCAATTCCCCGAGTCCAGCAAGGGATGGTGGGCTCCGCCCCCTGCAACTAAGCTTGAACACGACACCTTGAGCTAGCTGCCTTCCTGATGGCTCAGTTGGTTGGAGCACATCCTCTCAAAAGGTTGCCAGTTCAACTCCCACAAGGGATGGTGGGTTGCGCCCCCTGCAACCAGCAATGGCAACTGGACCTGGAGCTGAGCTGTACCCTCCACAACTAAGACTGAAAAGACAACTTGAAGCTGAACGGCACCCTCCACAACTAAGATTGTAAAAGGACAACAACTTGACTTGGAAAAAAGGCCTGGAAGTACACACTGTTCCCCAATAAAGTCCTGTACCACTTCCCCAATAAAAAAAAAAAGTACAAATCAGAATAAGAGGAACATGACACAATTTAAAAAGAATTACCATTTTTGGTTAAGATGGCAGAGTAGGTAAATGCTGTGCTTGCAACCTCTCATAACCACATCAGAATTACCACTAAACTGCATCATTGAGAATAGGCTGAGGTTTAGTCCTATAATTAAAAATATACAGAAGAAGCCACATTGAGACTGGTAGGAAGGGCAGAGATGTAGAATGGGCTTTTCCCACACTTATTGTGGGAGGGATATCTGAGCTGGAGGTGATTCCTGAAGAGCGTGGGGTCTCAGCCCCACACCAGGTTCCCAACCAAAGGTTCCAAGACCGGGAAGAGAAGTCCCCACAACTTCTGATTTTGAAAACCAGTGCAGATTGTGGCTGAGTGATATGGAGGGCTTCTGGAGTCCCAGGCATTCCTCTTAAAAGGCTTTTGCATGGATTTACTCACTGATGAAATTATTTGTAATGAGCTCCAAGGTTTGAGTAATGGGTCAAACGTCATCAGGGACATATGGAGAGGAACTGAATTGTCTGGTTTCAGTGTGAGGGCTGGAGGGACAGACAGACATAAGTGCTGACAGAAGTCACTATTCATTTGCTGAGCCCTCCCCTCTCCCAGTGCAAAGGTTTAGGCAGGTGACATATCTGAGTCTCCATCAACCTAGATAATATTCTATTCCTCACCCTGGTGATCCTCAGATACCCTACAATATCCAATTTGTGGGCTGGCTCAAGCCATTTCCACTGGCTTTTATATATAAATGGTCTGTATTGGCTCATGCTGCAGATTTTCCAAAACTCTCAAAGGTTCATAAACCCCAAATGAGCAGCATCTGGCCTGGATATGCCTATACATCTTGCTGAGCAGCTGCAGTCTCATTCCATGCTTGGCATCTCCAAGCCAAGTGCAGTTGGTGGACATCTGTGGATTGCTTTGTGGCTCATTCCAGGTGACCCTGGGCAGGGTACAGGTAGTGGGGCCCCTCCCAGGATACCCCAGGACTACCACACCCAGTAGTTGGCTTCAAACTAAGCCAGAGAACCACACTGTTTTCTCCATAGATGACATACCCAAAGGGAAGACTAGACAGGCACTAGAACCCTGCTAAAGTGAATCCTACTCCATAGGGTCAGCCCCTGCACAACAGTTCATCCACTGAAGTCATGGCCAATCCTCCCAATCAATCAACCTGAGGGTCAATCCCTCTCACTGATATGCAAACAGCGACCAAGGATCAGCTATAATAAGAGGGCGCACACAATCCACACAAGGGACACACCTGCAGCACATGACTCAGGTGATCAGGGTAATGATACTGGGCCCCACAGGATACTTACTACATGAGACCACTCTACTAAGACCAGGGATCCTAGCAGCTCTACCTCATACATAGAAAGAAACACAGGGAGGCAGCCAAAGGGAGGAGACAAAAAAAAAAACATGCCCCAAATAAAAGAACAGAACAAAGCTCCAGAATAAGAACTAAACAAAGTGGAGACAGACACAGAGTTCAAAACACTGGTTATGAGGATGCTCAATGGTCTTACTGAGAACTCCAACAAAGATGGGAAACATAAAAGTGGAGATAGAAAACAATAAAAAGAACCAGTCAGAAATGAAGAATACAATAACAGAAATGAAGAATACATTAGAGAAAATCAACAGTAGATTAGATGAAACAGAAGATCAAATCAGTGATTTAGAAGATAAGGTAGCAGAATACTCAATCAGAATAGCAAAAAGAA